>NC_133657.1:169671397-170271397 GCF_009905375.1 Apium graveolens
AAAGTGTCCACTAATGCCACAGTTATAACATTTGAACTTGGATTTGTCCACCATGTTTTTGTTTGGCTTAGTTAATTTTGTATTTTTCCTAAACTTCATCTTTGCAAACCTCCTGGACAGAAAAGCCAGATGTTCATTAACATCATCAGAGTCATCCTGACTGGAATTGTCTTCATCCTCAGCTACTTGCTCTTTACCCTTGCTTAATTCTGATTTGCTTGTGCCAATTTTGAGACTTGGCATTGTCTTCTCCTCATTCCTGGCTTCAATTTTCTCACTGTCAGCTACAAGTGCAACTGTTCCTCCTTTTCTCTTTCCCTTTTCCAGCAGCTCATCCTGCTCCATTTCAAGTTCATAAGTCTTCAAAATTTCATATAATCTTTCAAGTGTGAAGTTCTTATAATCTTGAGAATTTCTTAGAGAGACAGTCATAGGCTTCCATTCCTTTGGTAGAGACCTCAGAAATTTTAAGTTGGAATCCTTGACTTGGTACACTCTACCATACAGCTTCAATCCATTTAACAGTTTGTGAAATCTTTTGAAGGTATCATTTAATGATTCTCCTTCTTCAAAGTGAAAATATTCATACTGTTGAATAAGAAGCTGCATCTTGTTCTCTCTAACCTGCTCAGTACCTTCACAGATGATTTGTACAGTATCCCAAACTTCCTTTGCAGTTTGACTATTGATGACATTGTCAAACATATCTTGATCTAAGCCATTAAACAAAATGTTCATGGCTTTCTTGTCCTTGCGGATTTCTTCTATGTCTTCAATAGTCCATTCTGCTTTTGGCTTGGGAATGGACTGTTCAACAGCAACTGTTGCAGTAGCAGCTGTGGCCACTTTGTGAGGGATGTGAGGACCATTTTCAATACAGTTGATGTAGCTTTCATCTTGAGAAAGAAGATGTAAATGCATCTTCACTTTCCAGTGATGATAGTTATCTTTTTCCAGGACTGGAATCTTTATTCCAAATCCTTCCTAGCAGGAGGATTCTTCTGTGCACTCATGATGTTAGCAGAATAGATCTTTAAACTCTTTGTATGTTAAGAGCTCGCTCTGATACCAATTGTTATTCCCAGTGGACCAACAATGAGATTTACAGAAGGGGGTTGAATGTAAATCTCAAAACTTTTTCAAGTTTTGAGCAGTTTCTAAGGCTAAGTGTTTTAGTGAGCAAATGTGTGTGAATTGCTTGAAGCTAATACAGACAGATATATATTCAAACACAAATGTAAAGAACATAGAGAACTTAAAAACTTTTCTGGTGGATTTGTTGTTCCACCAGAGATGTGTTATTTCAGAAAATCTGTGATTCAAAGAATTAAATCACAGCTGCTTCCTAGTACAAACTAGATGATTTTCTCTCTGGATTTTTCTAAACAGCTCTTGAAAATTCCCATCTAATTACTAGCTGCTACTTGGTTTATATATCATCAAGTTTACAAGTGAAGACAAAACTGTAAAATACAATTAAAAGGCTCTTCACATGTTTCTTCTTCATTTCTCTATCCAATGCAATTTAGGTTTAGATGTTAATCTTTGAATACTCCCTTGTTTGCACCGGAATGGAAATGCTGCATTTTCTTGATTCCTCCTAGAGGCTGCCACATTCCAGTTTGTCTCTGTCAACCCATGTGCCTTTGTCAGCTTATGAATTGTCACTATCAACTGCTATTGAACTAAGCATCCGTTGAAGCTTTCATCCGTCGATGCCTTATCCGTTGAGGCTTTATCCGTTGAAGCTTTATCCGTTGATGCATTAGCAGTTGAAGTCTTTATCCGTTGAAGCACTTATCCGTTGATGGATATTATCCGTTCAAACTTTAGAGACATCCGTTGAAGCTTTAGAGACATCCGTTGAAGCTTTGTTTCTTATCCGTTGAAGGTCTTCAATATCAGTTGATACTTCTTCACTTATACAAAATTACAAGGCATGAAATATTTACAATTAACCCTCCTATTTGCATATCCACTAGTAGTCAACATGACTGATAATTTCCTACAACATCTAAGAATTACAACTAGAATCCAGAGAATGAAATGTGCTATAATACTAAACTTATTGCTAAGTAAAGCTACTCCTTCAACGGATAGCCAAGATGGTTTTATCCGTTGAGGCTACACACACTAGATTTCTACTTAAGTGTTTTGTTTAACTTATCATCAAACTAATACACATATTCCTAACAAAGGCATGGGAGCATTCTTAACAGATTTACAGTTATCAGATAGATGATTAACACTTTTACAATGCACACAGCTTTTTCTAGGAGCATACTTATCAGGTGTGTAATTGTTGTGTTTGTTAATCCCTACCTTCCCATTTCTATTAGATTTTCTTTTAGTTTCCTTTTTATCCTCAACCAACTTAAGCCTATTTTTCAATTGATCTAAGGTCATGTGTCCTATATTCACCTTACTGGCATCTTTGGATGTGTTAGTTTCTTCCTTGACAAAGTTCTTGGAAGTTGAACCAAACTTCTTATTGAGATTTTTCAAATTGTTCTTTTTAAAATCACTTGCATGTTTTAATTGATGAGCCTTCAGCGTAAGCTCTTTTTCTTCCTTCAACGGATAACTTTCATCATCCGTTGATTCCACATCCGTTGACAATCCATCAATTAATTCAACTTCCTTTTTGGTTTTCTTCCAGGCATTCTCACAGAGTGATTCAATTCCCTGAACCTTGACAATTTGAGCAGTAACATCCCTAGATGTTTTCCAGGCCTTGATTACCTCTTGCTCACGTTCTAATTGTTTAGAAAGAATTTCTACTTTCTTAACAGATTCTTCTAGTTCACCCTCAACAGTCAAACATTTGATTTTAATCTTTTCAAGCTCAATTGCCTTATCCTCTAACACAGCATTCCTATCACTTAAAAACATATTATTCTCTTTTATTCTTGTATTTTCTTTAGCTAGTGAATTAAGGGAAACACGCAAATGATATAATTCATTGGACATATCATTTATGGCTTCATTGCATTCAATATTAGAGAGCTGAGAGAGGTCAGTAGTAATTACCTGGTTGCTTGATGAACTAGTTTCGTTTTCATCAGAATTAGCCATCAGGGCTAGGTTGATATATTCCATATCATCATCTTCATTGGCTCCATCTACTGCCCAATCATCTTGAGTCAGAAAAGCTCTTTCCTTTTGTTTGAGCAAATCAAAATATTTCTTTTTGTAATCAACTTGCTCAAATTTCTTCTTATCAGAGGATGGCTTTCTGCACTCATTTGCAAAGTGTCCACTTATGCCACAGTTATAACATTTGAACTTAGATTTGTCCACCATGTTCTTGTTTGACTTAGTGAATTTTGCATTTTTCCTGAATTTCATCTTTGCAAACCACCTGGACAGAAAAGCCAGATGTTTATCAACATCATCAGAGTCATCTTGACTGGAATTGTCTTCAACCTCAGCTACTTGCTCATTTCCCTTGCTTGATTCTGATTTGCTTGTGCCAATTTTGAGACTTGGCATTGTCTTTTCTTCATTCCTGGCTTCAATCTTCTCATTGTCAGCTACAAGTGCAACTGATCCACCTTTTCTTTTTCCCTTTTCCAACAGCTCATCTTGCTTCATCTCAAGTTCATAGGTCTTCAAAATTCCATATAATCTTTCAAGTGTGAAGTCCTTATAATCTTGAGAATTTCTTAGAGAAACAGTCATAGGCTTCCATTCCTTTGGTAGAGACCTCAGAAATTTTAAATTGGAGTCCTTGACTTGGTACACTCTGCCATACAGCTTCAATCCATTCAACAGTTTCTGAAATCTGTTGAAGGTATCATTCAATGATTCTCCTTCTTCAAAATGAAAATATTCATACTGTTGAATGAGAAGCTGTATTTTGTTTTCTCTAACTTGCTCAGTACCTTCACAGATAAGTTGCACAGTATCCCAAATTTCCTTAGCAATTTGGTTGTTAATGACATTGTCAAACATATCTTGATCTAGGCCATTAAACAGAATGTTCATGGCTTTCTTGTCCTTGTGAACCTCTTCAATATCTTCAACAGTCCATTCTGCTTTTGGCTTGGGAATAGACTGTCCAACAACAACTGTTGCAGTAGCAGCTGTGGCCACCTTGTGAGGGATGTGAGGACCATTTTCAATGCAGTTGATGTATCTTTCATCTTGAGAGAGAAGATGTAAATGCATCTTCACTTTCCAGTGATGATAGTTATCATTTTCCAGGATTGGAATCTTTACACCAATATCCTTCTTACTCATGATGTTAGCAGAATAGATCTTTAAACTCTTTGTATGTTAAGAGCTCGCTCTGATACCAATTGTTCTTCCCAGTGGACTAACAATGAGATTTACAGAAGGGGGTTGAATGTAAATCTCAAAACTTTTTCAAGTTTTGAGCAGTATCTAAGACTAAGTGTTTTGATGAACAAATGTGTGTGAATTGCTTTAAGCTAATACAGACAGATATATATATTCTAGCACAAATGTAAAGAACACAAAGAACTTAAAAACTTTTCTGGTGGATATGTTATTCCACCAGAGATGTGTTATTTCATAAAATCTGTTAATCAAAGAATTGATCACAGCTGCGTCCTAGTACAAACTAGATGATTTTTTCTTTGGATTTTTCTAAACACCTCTGGAAAAATTCACCACCTAATTACTAGCTGCTACTTGGTTTATATAACACCAAGTTTACAAGTGAAGACAAAACTGTAGAATACAATTAAAAGATTCTTCACATATTTCTTCTTCATTTCTCTATCCAATGCAATTTAGGTTTAGCGGTGAATCTTTGAATACTTCCTTGTTTGCACCAGAATGGAAATGCTATTTTTTCTTGATTCCTCCTAGAGGCTGCCACATTCCAGTTTGTCTGTCAACCCATGTGCCTCTGTCAGCTTATGAATTGTCACTATCAACTGCTATTGAACTTAGCATTTGTTGAAGCTTTTATCCGTTGGAGCATTAGCAGTTGAAGCTTTATCCGTTGATGCACTCATCCGTTGATGGATGTTATCCGTTGAAGCTTTAGAGACATCCGTTGAAGCTTTGTTTCTCATCCGTTGAAGGCCTTTAATATCAGTTGATACTACTTCACTTATACAAAATTACAAGGCATGAAACATTTACAATTAGCCCTCCTATTTACATATCCACTAGTAGTTAACATGACTTATAATTTCCCACAACATCTAAGAATTACAACTTAAATACAGAGAATGAAATGTGCTACAATACTAAACTTATTTCTAAGTAAATCTACTCCTTCAACGGATAGCCAGAATGGTCTTATCCGTTGAGGCTACAAACACCAGATTTCTACTTAAGTGTTTTGTTGAACTTATCATCAAACTAATATACATATTCCTAACAATCAGATATCTTCTACAAGTCTTCCAGTCTTCTAACTCTTTCCATGCATATCTTCTTTTGTTTTAGTTTCGATCTTCTTCTGTAAATCAGCTTTCTTCCTTAACTGTAAATCTTCCCGCACTTACGTTCTGATATGACCTTAAGTTCTGATATTAAGTTCTGACATCCAGTAAGTCCTGATTTCAGTAAGTCCTGATATGTCCTGTTTGTTAAGATCTGAAAACTAAACATGAATCATATTAGACATTACATCAAATATATCTAACAGTTGTGGAGAGTCATTTTAAGACAAATCTGGATGCAGACTGGGAGAGTTTTGTTGAAGAATATATCAAGGAGAAGCAGCATATCGAGGCTGGACTCGGGGAACCAGAGCCTTTCGATGGTCCTTATCCTAGCTTCCTTCTGCCAACTGCTCCGGATTCCTAGATATTTGATTGTTTGATTTTGAATTCAGAATTGTGAATTGCTGGTGTTTTAAGACTTAATGATTTTTGGTTGTAATATTCTGAATCGTTTCCATAGCTTATTCTTGCCTTAGAAATTTTTCCAAGGTTGAAGATATTTGCTCTAGTCCGGACTAGTGGTTGCTTTTTTCACTAAGAAAACTAATTCTTAGTGAATTTGTTTGCTCCAGTCCAGACTCATATTTAGTCCGGACTCGTGGTTGCTTAGTTTTACTTAGAAAATAGTTCTAAGTGAATATGGTTGCTCTAGTCCAGACTCATATTTAGTCCGGACTCGTGGTTGCTTAGTTTTACTTGGGAAATAATTTAAAGTAAATATGGTTGCTCTATTCCAGACTCATAGCTTGTCCGGACTAGTTGTGGCTTCTTTACTTAGAAAATTATTTCTAAGTAAATATGATTTCTCTAGTCATGACTAATAATTTGTTCGGACAAGTGGTGGTTTCTTTACTTCGAAAATTATTTCTAAGTAAATATGGTTGCTCTATTCCTCACTAATAATTTGTCCGGGCTAGTGGTGGTTTCTTTACTTAGAAAATTAATTCTAAGTAAATATCGTTCCTCTAGTCCTAACTAATATTTTGGTTGCTCCTTCTAGCGCCAAATGATAACTCCTGTTGGCGGGGCTGATCCTTCGACGCCGTGCCTGCATCCTTCGCCGCTATGGTGGGGTTCCTACAAAAAAACACCGGAAGGGGGGTTTGAGTCCCGCGGCACCTCCGGTGTGAGAGTAAGAACTCACTTTTGGGGAAGATGAAGATAGATATGAATGCAAGGTGGCTGTGTGTTTATATGAGTATAAGAGAGTGATTAACCCCAACACCTTACCTTATTGGGCTATTTATAGCCCAAGGATAGGGTTTTGGGGTTGGTACCTTTAAATCATAGCCATTGGTTCTGCGAGCGGAGGACACCTGGCTGGAGTGGATGCTTTACACGTGTCAGTGCGGGATAGACTGAGAAATATTCTGAGGATCTTCTGACACGTGCCCTGATTATTCCCATGATTGATGGGTGACAGTTGTCCTTGTCATGTGCTTGGGCAAGTGCCTCACGTGCTGGGATTTCCTAAAGTTGGGATTGCGGGATTGGGCCAGTCAGGACTGGCAGGTACGCGGGACTGGTTTGATTCAGGAGTCCAGGACTAGTCCTTTCAGGAGCTATTTGGAGTTAGGAGTCCAGGACTAGTTCTTGCAGGAGCTACATGTACTATCATGTGCCCCCCACTCCCTTATACAGATTTTCTGGATGAGGGAGTAAGTTTGGGCTTGTTTGAAGAACATGAGCTTTTGATTGTTGTCTTTAGAAGAATTTGAGCTTTTCTTGTCCCCCAGTACGGATTAGATTGAGTTCAACCAATCAGGACTAAGGTTTGTTGTACTTAGTAGATTTTGTGTGACGCCCTCAATCTCGGGGTTAGGAAATGAGGACTCACACACCTCTAATCTACTAATTAAATATGCATAAACCCCGATTAACTACTAACAGGATCAACAGGATAAAGTATGAGACAAGATTACAACTACCAATCATAGAATATAACTTACAACCCAAAATATTATTGAATAATCCATATTGATTCCGGCTGGGAACCGACAGATAACCCATTGTATCTTTAACACCTCTTACTAGGCGCGAGCTCACTCATAACCTGTACTACCTGCTCTGGCAACTGGAAGCCCTCAACACGGTAGGGACCACCAGGTACGCTCTTACGAGCAGTGCGCCTAAGCCTGGCCATCTTCTTGCTTAACTGCCATGGTTAGATTAAGACAAAACAATGAGTATAAAACTCAGCAAGTAACTATATAGCAGTTCTACAATATCAAATCTCAATATACTTTGAATAAACTAGGGCATTCTACTCTGGCTAATCTAGGTGGCAGATTTCCGTATATTCATTTTTTTGTTTTCTTTGGGATAAGGAAAGGTATCCGAAGAATAGTTGGGCTTTCAAGAAACAAGGCTCGAAACAGGATGAAAGCCGACATTCAACACAAACCATTATAGGATCAAAATAGATATTTCGATAGAGGAAAGCAACAGTATTTCAAGATATAGAATCATTCATATGATCAATAATTTCAGGAATCAGGGTTCTGAGCTTTAAGCTCCACAATAACATAATCAACTCTTTTCAAAACAATATAAACCATATTCATTTCCAAAAATCCATTTACTGAACAAAAGTTTCAGTTCCCTTTTAAATAATCATTTAGAACCCTTGATTGGATCACTTATCTTTCCATTTCATTATATACGGGTGATCAGCCCGTATCGACCTCCGTTCCGATCTTTAAGGTACCATTCGGCATAATTTCAGCCTTAAATTGGACTAGTCCCACTAGCCTCTTACCATGACTAGACTAGTCCCACTAGCCTCTTACGTCTCAATCCAATCCATCAGGAATTCATTCGGAAAACCTTGAGTTGGAAAAAAAACAAATAGGTTTTCTAAAATTCATTTTATCATTACCAAGCCTTTGAAATCATTCGGACTCTTTCAAGTCAAAACTCATTCTTCATTCAGATTTAAATAAAACAAAGTTCAGGGAGTGAATCAAAGATACACTAGGAACAATTCTCAAGAATTCTGTATCAAGGATAACAAGGCACTAAACTAGAAGGATAAACATTGATTTAGAGATCAATAGGGTGATCAAAAGAAACAGAATATCATTAAACAAGGTTAACCAAGATAATTAAAGGTTCAATATGATCATGGCATTATAGGTAACTTGAACAGAAAGGTTAGGTTATCAATGAGTGAAATCAATAGGCTTATCAATAACAGGTTATCAAGAACAAAGGGTACTTCAAATCAATGTCAGGGTTTCATAAAGCAAGGGTTTCATACTTTAACAGTTCAATACTCTACATGGTATGAACAACATTTCCTTTATAATCATTTACACAAGTAATCAGAGTTACTTGCCTGAAATTGCTTTCCTGAGGGTTGAGGGTTGAACTACTGCCACCTAATATACTTTTCCCTTTCCTAGCCCGAATGCCCTCACGCTCCGATTCTACAATAAAAACCAAAACCTTAATTTGATTCCCAACTCTCGTTCCCGGAACGATCACACTATACGATAACTCGATTATATTCTTGACTCGAACTATACGAGTATAGCTTATACAAATAAGCACACAGCACATAGCACATAGCACAATTCTTTCTCGTAGTTTTTATATCCTTATATACCTAGCAATCAAAGCGTACTCGCTTGACCTAGGCTATTTCTCAAATCACACTAACACGACTCTTTTACGAGTACTAGACCTTATTTAAACCAAACATTTACGTGCATATTATCGCTTATATTAATCAACTTAATTACCTTTTCCTTTGTTCCTTAATTCGAACCACACATACAAAAACACATCCACATATATTCATTTTCAATCTCATATAAGCAAGCACAACTAATGCAATTCACAAGGATCATTTAGCACTTAAAATTCATCCCTTTTTAACCAAAAACTCCGAATCTTACTTAGCCATTAAATCAACTTAATTTCGCCTTTTTATTCCTAAGAATCCATTCGAGTTTTTTTTTCCCATAAATCGACATACAAGGCAATACATCACATTCTCTACCTATTTTAGTTTTTAACAAGATCATTCCATACAACATCTAACTCATTCAACCAACATGCATTTGCTCAATCAATAATTAACCCCCTTTTATCTTGTTTTCATTCGACAAAAACATGGTTTTCAACTCAAAGACTAATCATTTAACATGCACTAATTGATCTTCTTTAAAACTATCATGCAATCACATTTAAGTCAAATAAACTTAGTATTCAACAAGATTAACCCACAAAAACCGATTCCCTCTTCTTTATTAACAAAAGCCAAAGCAAAAGTCCACAAAACCCGAAGCAAAGATTCACATGCAACCTCAATTTTTGATTTTTTCTAAGCACAATCATATGCACACATTCATTTACAATCAAAGGAATCATTTAATCAAACACCCACTCGATTTTTATCAAAGAAGCCAAAAACCCTTTTCCAAATTTTCAAGAAATCTTAACATGCATGCATCATTTCAAGTTTATAAATTACAACTTTTATTAACAACTATCCACTATTGATTTCATGGTCAAAAATCAACTTTATCACTTTAAGAACATAAACTCATTCGGTTATATAGAAAAACACCACATGCATCTACGAAAATTTAAGTGTACTTTATGTAGAGTTCAGTTTTCACATCACAACTCACCACCGGTTCACCGGAGTTCATCACCGGTGGCGGTGGCTTCACGGTGGTGCCCTCATTCGAGGGTGTCCAACCACGAAACCCCCGATTTCCGTCAATTACGCAAAATAACTAACATGCACATCTTTTCTATCTTTTGTTTACAAAGAATCAAGCTTTAAACAAGATAACATCAATCAACAACAAGAGGAACCATGTGGTTCTCGGGTGAACACACACACCGAACACACACAACACCCACACATCGACATGCAAGCTTAATCACACACATGCAAACACTTCTACCTACAAATAAGTGTTTAACAAGAAGATTTAGGGATGATTGGTGTGTTTGATCAAAGAAAAGAGAGGAATACCGAGAGAAATCAAAGAGAGAGAGAGAGAGTTGCCGAGAGAGAGTTGCCGAGAGAGAGAGAGAGAGTGAGAGTGAGAGTTCGGGAGAGAAAGAGAGAAAGAAGAGAAGAGAAAGTGAGAGCACAAAAAGAAAGAAAAGAAAGAAAGGTGGATTATATATAGCACTTAGAAACAAGGGCAATCTAGTAATTTACCAACTTCCTTTTAATCACTCATTCCTTTTCTTTTTACTTAAATGCGATAAAATTCAAATACAAAATATATCTCTCTCGGAAAGTCGAGAATTATTGAAAATAACATTTTTAATGCGTAGGTCTCGAAATTAGCTTTTCATCCATTACTCATAATAAGAATTTGAGCGAGCGGTTGATTTTATATGAATTTCGCAAACTTGCCTTAATAAATACCTTTTCCACATAAAATCAATTTAAAAAATGCCAAGACCCACAATTAAATTCACTTATCATTTTTAAAAAGTCTCTAAGTCCTCTACGAAGATAACAGAATAAATCCCATGTTTTTATCCATCTCAGATGATTTTATAAAAATGCACTTAGGTTAAATAAACCCTTATGTAAATCACATAATTCCTTTAAAATTCACAGAAATTAACACAGAACATATAATCATGCACACAGTCAAGCAATCACACGCATATAGTCACATAACGACTCATGTCTGATCATAGAATTTATCCCTCTTTAATCTTTATTCCCTTTTTACGCATACCGGGTCACGTTCAGCCTGACGGCCCGACGCTCAGCGTTTCGAATACGCTTCTCATTACCTTTGCCAATCAACACGTCTCTTAAGACGAAATACTTCTTTCATTTACTTCACATATAGCTCACATTTTATATTATTTAATTTTCATACTAGGACGGGTTCCGTTCTACCTGATGGCCCGAAACCACAGCTTGACTTTTAAGCTGACTCTTTAAATTGGAACGTTTTTATCCACGCTCTTTAACTCTAGTATACAGATAAGACAAATAATCACCACTTAATCACATAATCTCATCACATAACACATACTTTACTTTCTTAATTACGACGCAAAATTCTCGGTCGTTACAATCTACCCTCCTTAAAAGGATTCTGTCCCCAGAATCTAATCTAAGCAAATAGATGGGGATACTTTTCTTTCATTTCGCTTTCTAATTCCCAAGTCGATTCCTTGACTAGTGGATTTCTCCACAACACTCTAACTAGAGGTACAACTTTATTTCTAAGCGTCCTTTCTTTTCGATCCAAAATTCGCACTAGTTGTTCCACATAGGACAAATCTGGTTGGATTTCTACTGGTTCCAACTCGATCACATGACTCGCATCAGCATTATACTTCTTCAGGAGAGATACATGAAATACATTGTGCAGATGTTGCATTTGCGGCGGTAGCGCTAATTCATACGCCACTTTCCCAACTTGTCGCAAGACTTCAAATGGTCCAATGTACCTTGGACTTAGCTTTCCTTTCTTTCCAAATCGAGTTAAACCTTTCCAAGGAGATATCTTCAACAAGACCTTGTCTCCAGTTTTGAATTGCACATCTTTCCGCTCTTGATTCGCGTACTTTGCCTGTCGGTCTTGAGCTGCAATTAATCTCTTTTGTATCATTTCAACTTTTTCCTTCGTTTGCTGCACTAGCTCGGGGCCAATTAACTTGCGCTCACCAACTTCATCCCAATAAGTAGGAGATCTACACTTTCTTCCATACAACGCTTCATAAGGCGGCATGCCAATACTTGCGTGATAAGTGTTGTTGTAGGAAAACTCAATTAAGGGCAAATGATCGTCCCAATTTCCTTTGAAATCTATTGCGCAGGTTCGCAACATATCCCCAATTGTCTGAATTGTCCTTTCACTTTGTCCGTCTGTCTGCGGATGATATGCCGTACTCATTTTCAATTTCGTTCCCAAATGATCGTGGAATTGTCGCCAAAATCTTGAATTAAACCTTGGATCTCTATCAGACACGATAGATACAGGAACTCCGTGACGCATCACGATTTCATCCAGATATATTTTGACCAGCTTTTCTAATGAAAACCTTTCGTTTATCGGCAAGAAATGTGCTGACTTTGTCAGTCGATCAATTACCACCCAAATCGTATCATGATTAGACTTGGTTTTAGGTAATCCTACCACGAAATCCATGGCGATATGCTCCCATTTCCATTCAGGTATGTCCAGTGGCTGAAGCAATCCACTTAGCCTTTGATGTTCCGCTTTAACTCTTTGGCACGTGTAACATTTGCTTATCCATTCTGCAATTTCCTTTTTCATGTTTGGCCACCAAAAATTTTCTTTCAAATCCCGGTACATCTTCGTACTTCCAGGGTGAATTGAAAATCTCGAGTTATGCGCTTCTTACAAAATCTCGTGCTTTAGTTCCATAATATCAGGTATCCAAATACGTGAGTTAACACGGTATATCCCTTTTCCATCCTTTTGAGCTTTAATTTCTTCTCCCGTCAACTTATTCCTTTCGCGATTCATCACTTGCTCTTGACAGCATCTAATTTTTTCCAAAATTTCAGGTTGAAACAGTGTTGCATAAATGGCTTCACCTCCACATTCTGGAGTCTGCACCACTATTTCCATCTTTTCAAAGTCCTTGATTAATTCTTCTGATGACGTTAACATATTCAACTTTTCCTTTCGACTTAAATCATCAGCTACCACATTTGCCTTTCCAAGATGATAGTTTATCGCACAATCATAATCTTTGATCAATTCCAACCACCTTCTTTGTCGCATATTCAGTTCTTTCTGAGTAAAGATATACTTTAAGCTCTTATGGTCCGTATAAATTTCGCACTTTTCCCCGTACAAATAATGCCTCCAAATCTTGAGGGCAAACACTATTGCTGCCAATTCCAAATCGTGCGTTGGATACTTTTGCTCGTGCGGTTTGAGTTGCCTTGACGCGTATGCTATCACCTTCCCGTGTTGCATTAACACGCATCCAAGTCCTTTATAGGAAGCATCACTGAATATCACAAATTCACCTTTATCATCTGGTAATACCAACACAAGGGCGTTTACCAATCTCTTCTTTAACTCTTGGAAACTTTCCTCACACTTTTCTGTCCAAACAAACTTCTCATTCTTCCTCGTCAATTTTGTCAATGGAACTGCGATCTTTGAGAAATCTTGCACAAATCTTCTATAGTATCCGGCTAATCCCAGAAAACTTCTGACTTCCGTCGGAGTCTTGGGTCTTTCCCAGTTCATTACAGCTTCTATCTTGGCTGGGTCTACTTTAATTCCTTCTTTATTAACTACATGTCCAAGAAATTGCACTTCTTTTAGCCAAAATTCACACTTTGAAAACTTTGCATACAGCTTCTATTTTCACAGAATTTCCAAGGAAATCCTCAAATGCTCCTTATGATCTTCCTCCGTTTTGGAATAAATAAGTATATCGTCAATAAACACAATCACGAACTTGTCCAAATACTGCTTGAACACTCTGTTCATAAGATCCATAAATGCAGCTGGCGCATTCGTCAAGCCAAATGCCATCACCAAAAACTCATAATGTCCGTATCTTGTTCGGAACGCTGTCTTGGGTATATCTTCCGCTTTGATCTTTAGTTGATGATACCCAGATCTTAAATCAATCTTTGAAAAGCACGAAGCTCCTTTTAATTGGTCAAACAAGTCATTGATCCGCGGTAGAGGGTACTTATTCTTGATCGTCAACTTATTCAGTTCACGGTAATCGATACACAATCGCATACTTCCATCCTTCTTCTTTACAAACAACACCGGTGCGCCCCACGGGGATACACTCGGTCGGATTACTCCTTTGTCCAACAACTCTTGCAACTGAGCTGCCAATTCCTTCATTTCAACCGGCGCCATGCGATAGGGAGCTTTCGACACTGGTTCCGTACCAGGAGCCAATTCAATCGTAAACTCGATCTCTCTGTCTGGAGGTAGTCCAGGCAATTCGTCAGGAAACACGTCCGGAAAATCTCTTACTACTGGAATATCGTCGATCCTTACAGATTCTTTCTCCACGTCCACGACATGAGCCAAATAAACTTCGCATCCTTGTCGCATTAATCTTCTCGCCTCAATAACCGTTAGAAATTTCTTCTCTTGCCTCTTTCCCTTAAATATCACGTCTTCACCATCCTTGATTTTTAACTTCACTTTCTTACTTTTACACTCTATTTGCGCCTCATGATTTGACAACCAATCCATTCCTAGAATAACCTCAAATTCTCCTAACTTAAAAGGAATTAAGTCAGCAGAAAAATGCCGACCTTCTATAGACACATCACAATCGGGACAAATCTTATTAACAAGAACTTTCTCTTGATTTGCTACCTCTATAATCAAATTAGGCTCTAGAGGGTATGCAACACAATTTAACTTATCAAGAATGCTTTCAGAAATAAAAGATCTGGTCGCTCCAGAATCCATCAAAACTTTTACTTCTACTGAGTTTAAGACAAGCATACCTGCTACCACATCCACATCTTGCACCGCATCTTTCATTGACATGTTAAAGGTCCTAGCTCTGGGTTGAGCTGATGGTGCTGGGAGAGACGGCGGTCCAGCAATTCTGAGAACATTAGCCTTCTGCACATGCTCCTTGCAATTTCTAGCCATATGGCCTACCTTGCCACACTTGAAACAATCCAAATTAGGCTTCCTTATTTCATTTGAACATTCCGAAGAATAATGCCCCTTCTGGTTGCACTTAAAACATGTTATATCCAGTTTATTACACCTCCCCGGGTGTTTCTTTCCACAGTTCCTACATTCTTGCATCTGGGGCCCGCTATCCTTTCCCGGTTGTCCAGCTTTCTGGAAACGGTTCTTCTGAGCTCCATTCCTGGGTCTAAACTTCTGAAACTTTTTGTTCTGACCTCCACCATTCTTTCCAAACTTTCCTCTGAACTCTGAACTTCCTTGCTCTTGCTCAGAGCTTTCAAACTTCCTCTTTCTTCCTTCATTTTCTCTTCGAGCAGCTTCCCGCTCACCTTCCACTATCATTGCCTTTTGAACCAAGGCAGCATAGTTCTTGATCTCCAACATTGCTATTTGACTCCTAATCCACGGCTTAAGTCCCTGCTGGAACCTCTTAGCCTTCTTTGCTTCAGTATTCACGTACTCTGGCACGAACCTCGCCAACTCCGAAAACTTCACCTCATATTCTCCTACCGACATTTCCTCCTGTCTAAGATCCAAAAATTTCATCTCCAACTGATCTTGCATATAACTTGGCAAATATTTTTCCAGAAACATCTCAGTAAACTTCTCCCAAGATAAGTCCTTTCCTTGCAACAACGCCTTAGAAGACTCCCACCAGAAACTTGCTTCATCCCTCAAGTAATAACTTGTGTACTGAGCTTTCTTATCGTCCTTAACTTCGGCTAGCTCAAAGACTTTTTCCATCTCTCTCAACCACGACTGTGCTTTAATCGGATCTGGCAAACCTAAGAACTCTGGAGGGTGAACAGATTGAAAGTGCTTGAAATTTCCAACTTTTGGGGTCACAGGTTGTTGCAAAAGCTGAGCAAGTCTGCTCATCAAAGTGGTTTCTGGGTTTATTTCTGGATCTTGGGTGGGAATTTCTTCTTCTTGGTGATCTGGTGAGTTGGCCATTTCTTACAAACCTGATTGAGCAATTATTTAGCAATACGATAGCATGGCATACATACACAACAATTTTTATGAAATCTCTTTTATGGGTTTTAAGTTCTACCCAATTTGCATATGCAATCCTATTACTACATAATTCTCATATCAGTGTTGTTTTATCATGGCACGGAATAGGGTTTTACGGTCTTTAGACATGGTTGTACAAAAAAAAACATGGCATTGAGAACAGTTTATAAGATAAACAAGGTGCACAAAGGAAAGCAAGATAATAGATTTATTTAAATCAAGGGTTATATAGGAAATATTCTGGATTTTAAGGTTCTGAAATAAGGTACAATAAATAGCAGGGTTAAACAGAGGAAAAACTGGAAAACATCCCCCTATCTACCCCTAACTTCCAACTACTACTATTACTACACTGGTCTGAAATACAACAAGATAAATGAAAAAGGGATCCCAGCATCTGACCAAGTATCCCAAAGCCTACCGGCGCTGAAAACAACAACAACAATCTACGGGCTCAACCAACAGTCACGTCTAATCATCTAGGATCTCTCTCAACACAACCAACATCCAGCGAATGATCTTATGCAGCCTCCGGGCCTCAGCATCAGCATCACTGGTGGATGGTCCCTCATCCAATCTCCTCCTGGCAACCTGCTCCACCATATTCACTCGAACTCGCCACTCATCATCCATAACAGAAGCACTCTGCCTAGACTCCCTGGCTAGTCTATCCATCAAAGCTCCTAACTCAGGAATGCGGGAGTACACAAAGTCTCGGTCCTGGGCTAACTTGCCACCAATACTGACAGGAACAATCTTAGGCATCTCCGACTCTGGCTCAGGGGCAGGGGTCTCTGAATCAAGCCTCAAGGGTGAAATCTGCATGGGGATCTCACTACTCTCAGAAGGGTCCTCCTCTGGGTCTGAACTAACATATACAGGCTCCTTTGGAGAGGGTGGAATAGGGTCCACGGGGGTACCAGTCAAGCTAATCTCAGAGTCTGAGTCACTACCACTACTAGGATCCTGAGAGAAAACATAAAACAGCAACCAAGAAACAATGTTAGGGTCAAATAAAGCTTCCAGCTAACTCACACCCTAACTCTAGTTTCTGCTTTACCAATCAAACACTTTCCTTAGACTATACCTAATAGTCTAACTCAACTCTACATGAGTCGAACTCTCTCGCGATATAGATATATTCCCAAAATACCCCTTTTTAAAACCTAACTTGTCTCAGGGACTAGATCCTGTAGCTCTGATACCAACTTGTGACGCCCTCAATCTCGGGGTTAGGAAATGAGGACTCACACACCTCTAATCTACTAATTAAATATGCATAAACCCCGATTAACTACTAACAGGATCAACAGGATAAAGTATGAGACAAGATTACAACTACCAATCATAGAATATAACTTACAACCCAAAATATTATTGAATAATCCATATCGATTCCGGCTGGGAACCGACAGATAACCCATTGTATCTTTAACACCTCTTACTAGGCGCGAGCTCACTCATAACCTGTACTACCTGCTCTGGCAACTGGAAGCCCTCAACACGGTAGGGACCACCAGGTACGCTCTTACGAGCAGTGTGCCTAAGCCTGGCCATCTTCTTGCTTAACTGCCATGGTTAGATTAAGAAAAAACAATGAGTATAAAACTCAGCAAGTAACTATATAGCAGTTCTACAATATCAAATCTCAATATACTTTGAATAAACTAGGGCATTCTACTTTGGCTAATCTAGGTGGCAGATTTCCGTATATTCATTTTTTTGTTTTCTTTGGGATAAGGAAAGGTATCCGAAAAATAGTTGGGCTTTCAAGAAACAAGGCTCGAAACAGGATGAAAGCCGACATTCAGCACAAACCATTATAGGATCAAAATAGATCTTTCGATAGAGGAAAGCAACAGTATTTCAAGATATAGAATCATTCATATGATCAATAATTTCAGGAATCAGGGTTCTGAGCTTTAAGCTCCACAATAACATAATCAACTCTTTTCAAAACAATATAAACCATTTTCATTTCCAAAAATCCATTTACTGAACAAAAGTTTCAGTTCCCTTTTAAATAATCATTTAGAACCCTTGATTGGATCACTTATCTTTCCATTTCATTATATACGGGTGATCAGCCCGTATCGACCTCCATTCCGGTCTTTAAGGTACCATTCAGCATAATTTCAGCCTTAAATTGGACTAGTCCCACTAGCCTCTTACCATGACTGGACTAGTCCCACTAGCCTCTTACGTCTCAATCCAATCCATCAGGAATTCATTCGGAAAACCTTGAGTTGGAAAAAAAACAAATAGGTTTTCTAAAATTCATTTTATCATTACCAAGCCTTTGAAATCATTCGGACTCTTTCAAGTCGAAACTCATTCTTCATTCAGATTTAAATAAAACAAAGTTCAGGAAGTGAATCAAAGATACACTAGGAACAATTCTCAAGAATTCTGTATCAAGGATAACAAGACACTAAACTAGAAGGATAAACATTGATTTAGAGATCAATAGGGTGATCAAAAGAAACAGAATATCATTAAACAAGGTTAACCAAGATAATTAAAGGTTCAATATGATCATGGCATTATAGGTAACTTGAACAGAAAGGTTAGGTTATCAATGGGTGAAATCAATAGGCTTATCAATAACAGGTTATCAAGAACAAAGGGTACTTCAAATCAATGTTAGGGTTTCATAAAGCAAGGGTTTCATACTTTAACAGTTCAATACTCTACATGGTATGAACAACATTTCCTTTATAATCATTTACACAAGTAATCAGAGTTACTTGCCTGAAATTGCTTTCCTGAGGGTTGAGGGTTGAACTACTGCCACCTAATATACTTTTCCCTTTCTAAGCCCGAATGCCCTCACGCTCCGATTCTACAATAAAAACCAAAACCTTAATTAGATTCCCAACTCTCGTTCCCGGAACGATCACACTATACGATAACTCGATTATATTCTTGACTTGAACTATACGAGTATAGCTTATACAAATAAGCACACAGCACATAGCACATAGCACAATTCTTTCTCGTAGTTTTTATATCCTTATATACCTAGCAATCAAAGCGTACTCGCTTGACCTAGGCTATTTCTCAAATCACACTAACACGACTCTTTTACGAGTACTAGACCTTATTTAAACCAAACATTTACGTGCATACTATCGCTTATATTAATCAACTTAATTACCTTTTCCTTTGTTCCTTAATTCGAACCACACATACAAAAACACATCCACATATATTCATTTTCAATCTCATATAAGCAAGCACAACTAATGCAATTCACAAGGATCATTTAGCACTTAAAATTCATCCCTTTTTAACCAAAAACTCCGAATCTTACTTAGCCATTAAATCAACTTAATTTCGCCTTTTTATTCCTAAGAATCCATTCGAGTTTTTTTTTTCCATAAATCGACATACAAGGCAATACATCACATTCTCTACCTATTTTAGTTTTTAACAAGATCATTCCATACAACATCTAACTCATTCAACCAACATGCATTTGCTCAATCAATAATTAACCCCCTTTTATCTTGTTTTCATTCGGCAAAAACATGGTTTTCAACTCAAAGACTAATCATTTAACATGCACTAATTGATCTTCTTTAAAACTATCATGCAATCACATTTAAGCCACATAAACTTAGTATTCAACAAGCTTAACCCACAAAAACCGATTCCCTCTTCTTTATTAACAAAAGCCGAAGCAAAAGTCCACAAAACCCGAAGCAAAGATTCACATGCAACCTCAATTTTTGATTTTTTCTAAGCACAATCATATGCACACATTCATTTACAATCAAAGGAATCATTTAATCAAACACCCACTCGATTTTTATCAAAGAAGCCAAAAACCCTTTTCCAAATTTTCAAGAAATCTTAACATGCATGCATCATTTCAAGTTTATAAATTACAACTTTTATTAACAACTATCCACTATTGATTTCATGGTCAAAAATCAACTTTATCACTTTAAGAACATAAACTCATTCGGTTATATAGAAAAACACCACATGCATCTACGAAAATTTAAGTGTACTTTGTGTAGAGTTCAGTTTTCACATCACAACTCACCACCGGTTCACCGGAGTTCATCACCGGTGACGGTGGCTTCACGGTGGTGCCCTCATTCGAGGGTGTCCAACCACGAAACCCCCGATTTCCGTCAATTACGCAAAATAACTAACATGCACATCTTTTCTATCATTTGTTTGCAAAGAATCAAGCTTTAAACAAGATAACATCAATCAACAACAAGAGGAACCATGTGGTTCTCGGGTGAACACACACATCGAACACACACAACACCCACACATCGACATGCAAGCTTAATCACACACATGCAAACACTTCTACCTACAAATAAGTGTTTAACAAGAAGATTTAGGGATGATTGGTGTGTTTGATCAAAGAAAAGAGAGAAATACCGAGAGAAATCAAAGAGAGAGAGAGAGTTGCCGAGAGAGAGAGAGAGAGTGAGAGTGAGAGTTCGGGAGAGAAAGAGAGAAAGGAGAGAAGAGAAAGTGAGAGCACAAAAAGAAAGAAAAGAAAGAAAGGTGGATTATATGTAGCACTTAGAAACAAGGGCAATCTAGTAATTTACCAACTTCCTTTTAATCACTCATTCCTTTTCTTTTTACTTAAATGCGATAAAATTCAAATACAAAATATATCTCTCTCGGAAAGTCGAGAATTATTGAAAATAACATTTTTAACGCGTAGGTCTCGAAATTAGCTTTTCATCCATTACTCATAATAAGAATTTGAGCGAGCGGTTGATTTTATATGAATTTCGCAAACTTGCCTTAATAAATACCTTTTCCACATAAAATCAATTTAAAAAATGCCAAGACCCACAATTAAATTCACTTATCATTTTTAAAAAGTCTCTAAGTCCTCTACGAAGATAACAGAACAAATCCCATATTTTTATCCATCTCAGATGATTTTATAAAAATGTACGAAGGTTAAATAAACCCTTATGTAAATCACATAATTCCTTTAAAATTCACAGAAATTAACACAGAACATATAATCATGCACACAGTCAAGCAATCACACGCATATAGTCATATAACGACTCATGTCTGATCATAGAATCTATCCCTCTTTAATCTTTATTCCCTTTTTACGCGTACCGGGTCACGTTTAGCCTGACGGCCCGACGCTCAGCGTTTCGAATACGCTTCTCATTACCTTTTCCAATCAACACGTCTCTTAAGACGAAATACTTCTTTCATTTACTTCACATATAGCTCACATTTTATATTATTTAATTTTTATACTAGGACGGGTTTCGTTCTACCTGACGGCCCGAAACCACAGCTTGACTTTTAAGCTGACTCTTTAAATTGGAACGTTTTTATCCACGCTCTTTAACTCTAGTATACAGATAAGACAAATAATCACCACTTAATCACATAATCTCATCACATAACACATACTTTACTTTCTTAATTATGACGCAAAATTCTCGGTCGTTACATTTTGAGCTTTTCTTGCCCCTAGTCCGGATTGCATTGAGTTCAGCCAATCAGGACTAATGTTTGTTGTCCTTAGAAGAATTTGATCTTTTCTTACCCCCAGTTCAGATTATATTGAGTTCAACCAATCAGGATTAAGGTTTGTTTACCTTAGAAGAATTTTAGCTTTTCTTGCCCCCTCGTCCGGATTTGATTGAGTTCAGCCAATCATGTTGTCCTTAGTAGATTTTGAGTTTGTCTTGCCCTCAGTCCGGATTGGGTTGAGTTCAGCCAATCAGGACTAAGGTTGGTTGGATTTAAGAGAATTTGAGCTTTTCTTGTCCCTCAGTCCGGATTAGATTAAGTTCAACCAATCAGGACTAAGGTTTGTTGTCCTTAGTAGATTTTGAGCTTTTCTTGCCCCCCAGTCTGGATTTGATTGAGTTCAGCCAATCAAGACTAAGGTTTGCTGTCCTTAGTAGATTTTGAGCTTTTCTTGCCCCTAGTCCGGATTGGGTTGAGTTCATCCAATCAGGACTAAGGTTTGTTGTCCTTAGAAGAATTTGAGCTTTGCTTGCCTCCTAGTCCGAAGTTCGTTGAGTTCAGGGGTCCGGACTTGGAAGTTGAAACGGTTTTTGGATCCCCCCCAATGATTTGAATTCTTACAGCTGTTACTTTTTAAAGAGACGTGTCGTAATAATTATCATCATTGATTGCTGCTGTGTTGTGCGGCCCGGATGGTGCCACGTGTCATGGCTGATGAGATTCACCATGCCTATAAAAGGCACTACTCCTCTTCTTTTTCTTTTTTACTTTCTTTTACTTTCTCTTCTCGCTTTTGCTCTCTTCATTTTCTCTGAAGCTTTTCCGGAGTTTGTTCACGAGAGAACTCGAAGTTGTCTATTCGTTGCTCGATCATCCCCAAACTCTCCATATTCTCTAAACCTGTAAGTTTTGTCTTCTTTTCTTGTATTCTTTGTTTTGTATCACTTCAAGATTTTATTATTTGGTTATTTTTGTCTTTTGGTTTTGTAATGTTCTTTTGTTCGTGTCTTTATTTTCTTGAATGGTGTTGTGTATATATCTGTATGTATATGTGTTTTTGTCATATTTTGGTGTTTGATTTCGGGTAATCGTGTTTCTGGGTTTAGGGTTTTTTGATTGAGTCCGTACTTGATTGCTGAGTCTGGGCTTCTAGCTCTATATTTGGTGTTTTGATGCTCTTGTGTTGTTGTGGCTTAGGTCAGGGCTAAGATGTTAGTTCTAGGGTTTTTGTAGTCCGAACTTTTGCTGGTGGTTATTCTGTTTTTGGGTTTATATTGGCTTTTGAGTATGGGTCTCCAGACTGAATTTTTTAACTTTAAATAAATATGAACATAGGGTAGTCCGGACCATGTAGTTTTCAAGATAAATAAACTGTAGGGATTTAGACTGACCTTTATCACTTTTTTGTAGGTTTATGGTCCGGACTAAAGCTCGTGCAGAGGCTTACATCTCCTGCTATCCGGGGCCGTCGGACTCTGATTTAGACTCAACTAGTGACTCCGAGCACATTGAGATGGGGAAAAAGGCGTCCACCTCAGATTCCAACGCTATCACTAAACTGTTCATTGCTAGGATATCTTCTAGGAAGGTGCCTTGCACTCCGGAGGGTTTGTGGGTTGACAATCCGGGCTATTTCATCACCAAGAGTGAGGAGATAGAGAATAGCTTCTATTATAGAAGTATAAGGTCCGGGTGCTGTAATAACCCCAATTTTTGGAAATTTTTGAAACCCTTATGAATAGTGTTTTTGCTGAATGAGAAAACTGTTCATGCCACGCTATGTAGGGGTTCTGTTATTGATCTTATGGGATATTATTAGTACTCTATGTGGTATATAAGTGTATGTAAAGATCGTCAGAATCCAATTCTGAACACTTGGATTTTTCCCGGAAATCCACTAGATACGGAAAGAATTGAGAAAAAGGTAACAGGATAAAACGATTTAAATTAAAGGATTATAGGAGAGGA
This sequence comes from Apium graveolens, assembly GCF_009905375.1. Classification (NCBI taxonomy): domain Eukaryota; kingdom Viridiplantae; phylum Streptophyta; class Magnoliopsida; order Apiales; family Apiaceae; genus Apium; species Apium graveolens. The sequence goes on from NC_133657.1 coordinate 169,694,949, forward strand.
TCATAAAAGGAATACAATATATTGAGAAAGGTTAAGGGAACCTAAGTAATAAGATCCCGGGTATGATCCCTCAAACGATAAACAAGAACGAAAGATAAGCGAACCGTAAAACAAATAAGTGACCAAGAGACAAGCTTGTACAAGAAGCCAGGGACTGTGACATCATCAAACCACAAGGTGTGGACAAGTGGGAGCATTATGACATGTGCAAGGTGACATAAGCATGACATGGGAAGGAAGGAGGTGTGGTGGCTTTGTAACCACACAAATTCAAGGGCAAGAAGGTAATTGACTAAAATAAGCACAAAAACCAAGCAACCAAGCCAAGTAAAATCATTTTCATCAAAAATCAAAAGCAACCAAGGCTTTGTTCTTCATTGCTCACGGCTTTTCACTATTCAAAAGGCAAGAGAAATTCAAAATCCAAGATCCAAGCTTCCTAAATTGGTAAGATAATTCCCTAATCATCTTCATGCTTAGTTAGGACTATATCATGAGTTTAAGCCATTAATTCCTTCTCAATCTTCTTCATTTAATCAAAGAAGAAGACAATGAATAGTGTTTTCAAGTTTTTTAACTTGAACTTTTCTTGGTTTTCTTGAAGATCCAAGCATTCTTAAGACTTCTCCAAGCTTCTTAAGGCTTCCTAGCTCCACCCACCACTTCAAGGAAGGTATACCATCTCCAAACCCTAGATTCCTATATAGTATAAGATGATTTTGATTAGTGGGTTGATATTGTAGCTTGTTGTTATGATTTAGAGTTTGGGATTTGGAATGGTAGTGAAATGGAATGGTAATTATTGTGGTTTTGATTTAAAGGAACTTAAGTATGATTAAAGTTAAGTTTAAGCATAAGTATGAATGATTAAATTGAATTGGTTGGGGTTGTTATGATGTGATAAGGATGGATGTTGGTTGTATGATTGATTTGGGGTTGATTTGTGGTTGGTATTGAATGGTTTAAAATTTGGGAAATCGCGTAAACATAGCCGTCGTAACGTCCGATTTTCTTTGGACTGTTTTTGTGCATAGCATTAGGACCCGAGAACCCCCTGCTAGATTATGACCACTGCCATGTTTAGATAGCTCATGTTACGAGCTTCGTTTTGATATGTAGTTCGTTCGATTCCGATGCACGGTTTAGGAGAAACGACCGTTTCAAGTAACGGCGTTTCGCGAACGAAACTTTTCCCCTCGCCTTACTTTGAAACATAGGTTAAAGACCAAAAAGGGTTAATTAATGTATGAAACATTTATGGTAAGTGTGTTAGGCAGTTGGTAAGACACTCGCGAAGGAATCGCTTTAAAACTCGTAAAGGTTAAATTATTAAAAATGGTGGAGCCGAGGGTACCCGAGTGACTTAAGCGAATCAGTGAGCGCAAAACGAGCGTTAGAGTCTAAGTTAGTTAAAGTATAGATTTACAAGTGACTTTGGTTTAATTCCAACTTACTTGTTGCTTATAGGTTACCAGACTCGTCCCGAGCCATTCGTAACCCCCAGTCGCTCAGGCAAGTTTTCTACCCGTTATACTGTTGTTGTGATGAATATATGTATATGCATTATCTTGCGATAGATGCATGTTGGTTAATTAGCAAATGTTGCAATATATTGAAGCATGCTGATATGGTATATATATGCATGCCTGTTTCATATTCTTGCCATATATATCTGTTGGTTCAGTTGATAATACCTATGCTAGAGGATAGCGGTAACTTGCATATACCCTTAGTATAGGGACCCAAAGGTGAAAATATTTTCTAAAACCGGGAGTCGAGGATCCCGAGTACATTTTGTATATATGGATATGGATATATATATATATATATATATATATTTATATATATATGGTTATATTTTTTCCAAACTATTAAACGAATAAGGTTTATTCGATAACTTTAAACTTTATTTTATTATTGAGTATTATTTCGAATATTATTCGAGGACTTATGACTCCTTTATATTATTTATTGAATATTACTTGGATATTCATTTGAGGATGTATGACTCCTTTATTTTATTTAATGAATATTATTTATAATATTCATTCGAGGTATTATGACTCAGCTTATTTATTAAATGAATATTATCTTGAATATTCATTCGAGGACTTATGACTCCTTTATATTATTTATTGAATATTATTTTGAATATTCATTCGAGGACTTATGACTCCTTTATATTATTTATTGAATATTATTTTGAATATTTATTCGAGGACTTATGACTCCTTTATATTATTTATTGAATATTATTTTGAATATTCATTCGAGGGCTTATGACTCAGTTTATATTATTTAATGAATATTTTTGAATATTCATTTGAGGATCTATGACTCCGATTATTTGCTGAAATATATTCTTTATTTTATTAAAGAATAAGGTGTAAATAATCAAACTTATTTTCGATTATTCAAATAAAGATAATACTTTTATATAAGTATATCTTTGGTTATTTAATACTCGTTTCAAGTATAAATTTCAATACTTCTACTTCAATTATTTTTATAAAGATTATTCTTTATGGGAATATTATTTAATTAATAATATTCAGTCATTTTCTAAATATTCTGGGGACTGATTTACTTCATTAAATCAGCTTTACTCCAAACACTCTATAAAGTGTTTTCGAGTCTTCAAAATGATTTTTAAAAGATAGAGCGGATCCCAAAACTCATTTTTATATTTAAGATCTTCCTTTTAAAAGGGATTTAAATACTCGTTCAAAACTTGAGGGATCCGGCTCAGTGGTGTATTTTACATTCGCAACGAGGTTGCTGTTTTGAGAAAACATCTTGATTACTTGCCCATCGTTCGGGAAGTAAGTCCATCTATTGAGTCGGCATAAGCAACATGGGCTCAGTGGGCGTCCATGATAGTGTAAGTGGCTCAGTGGGAGTCCATCAAATGCATAAGTGGCTGAGTGGCAGTCCAGCATAAGGTCCTAATTATGACCAGGGTGATGACCAGTGGGGAATTCGTCCATCTACTAGTAGAAAAGGTTACTAATGGGTATCTTTGCCTGATCAGCAAGATATCTGGTTTATGCCAAAGGTTTTCTTTTCCTTCCAAATTCATTGGATATTGCAACTCTGTTCATACTTTACATAACAGAGGTTCCAGGAAATGTTTTAGAGATATATATATGTGGATATATATATATCGGAACTAAATAAAGTATCTCATAACTTTTTCATTCAATAATATTTCAAAGATTGAATCTATTCAAATCTTGTCTTGTAGTCTCATCTATGTGATGAACTTTTGAAACTGATTATAACTTGAACGGTGGTAGTTCAAGTAGTATTGGGAAAGATATAAGTATATTGGGGTATTTGGTAACCTCATCTTTTAAACTTATATCTAATTAATAATTGTCTTATGAATGACAAAGATTTTCAGGAAAAAAAACGTTGAGACAAGGTTAGATATATGAGATCACCTTGCAACGATATTTTTTATACAGTTATACACTGGGACTTTGTGTATATTATGCATGGAAGAGGACTTCCAATATTTTGAAAAGTATATATGTATATATACTGAATATTTTGCGACTTCATCGCATTAAGATATCAAACTTGGTTCATTTCTTTTGACCAAGACTTTCATGAGTATTATGAGTAGGCTCATATATTGTAAATCATTATACATATTATTTTGGTGGGCTTGCTGCTCACCCTTGCTTTATTTCTTCATCACACAACAACAGTTAGGAAAGATGGCCAGACTCCAGCAGACCCAGCGCAAGCGCGTGGGAAGCGTCCCGCGTCTTCCCGTTGATATTGTAGCTGCTATAGCTGCAGAGGTAGATCTATTGTAGATCAGACCATCTACTTTTGAGAATCAATTATGTATAATTATAACTTGTGGCAGATAATGGCAATTAACTGTAAATTTATCAAGTAATCATTTTGGGTTGTAATAACTTTTAAATTGTGGATTCAAAGACTTGTACTTATTTAAATTTCATCTCTGAGACTATAACGGGTTGTGGTGTGTGTTAGTGTGGGGTCACAGCATAAGGTTATTATTATTAATTAAGTGAAGTGATATTGTGGAAAGAAAGACCGTGACGACCCGGATCCTCGACCCCGGATCTGGGGGTGTTACAGGTGCGCTAGGCAGCCTAATGCCGGTCCGGGGACCTACGATAAGGATGAATTTGACAGAAAGTTCACAGATAGTATTATGGCCAAAGAGCCTTATGAGTTGAAAGAGGAGTACGCCGCCTTGGACCATGCGGCACGGGATCCTTCAATCCGGGATGCTTTCCAACTCGACCCCCGGATTGAATGGAGGTGGCCTGAGCCCGGAGAGAGGATATATCACAGAACGGCTGATGGGTTTGTTCCGGTATGGCTGGAGCATCTGCGATCCAGATGCAATCCGCACTAGCACCTTTTCTTAAAGCATCTGTGCAAGTATGAGTACAAGTTATCTCCTATACAAATAACTCTGAATGGGATTAAATGGATAACTTGGTTCACTGCCTCCTGCAACCAGTTTAAGGTTCAACCCACTTTTAAGTTATGGCATCATATCTTTAGCTTAGTCCGGTCTATCCAGATGCCATTATATGAGATTCAATTTCGGGCTGCGGAATGCGGCTACGGTTCCTCTTACAGGCCTGTCATTCAATAGTCCTCATTGAAGCACTGGAATGGGGAGCTGATTATGCTGAGGGGTCTGGATTTGCAGTATCTCCCTTATGTTGCTGTTGAGGGAGTCCGGACTAGGTTTCGTAGGGATGTACTCCGGGGAGATGCTCTCCGGCTAGTCTTTGCTTTTTGTGAATGTTTGGGTTTCCAGCTGACCCGTGACACTTTTATGATGCACAAAACTATGCATAAGCTAGGGTGTAATTTATTTGGTTTTGTGTTTGGACTGCTTTTATTTGTTGCATTGCTCTGTAGTGGTTGGTTTTTGTAAATTATTTGTTTTGTTATCTAACAGGTTTACCGCATTATAATACGGACATGTCTTCCTCGGCGTATAGTGATGCCTTGAAGGGTTTGGGGAAGGCTTTCAAACTCCCTAAGAAAGCTGCCGTCGGGGGGTTCAGATCGAATGCTTCTCTGGAGGAAGGGTCTCAGAGCGACGCTATCTCCAGGCCGGAGTCTGATGCGAATGAAAGTGCTCTGGAGTAGAATGTTGAGGTAGATATTGGTGATGAATTTGAGAACCTGGAGGAGCTTGAGCCTCTTGGGGAGGTTCCGGAAGTCGAGGCTGACCGGAAGAAGAAGAGGCTCCGGAGTTCTGGGATGAAGCCTCCCCGGGCTCATAATGTTGCTTTTGGTGGTGAGTCCGGAGCGGAGAAGGGAAAGGGCATTGTTGGAGAACAGCCAGAGAGATCCAGTCCGGGGCTTGAGTTGAAAGTTGCACGCTTTATGGATTAGATTCCTTCTCCATCGGAGTAGAAGGAGATGAACCACTCCGGATTCGATGCTACGATGAAGGAGTGTACTCATATCTGGGGCCAGGTATGCAATGTTTCTTTAAATTCTATTTTTTCTTCTGTTCTTGCCTTGAATATTTTTCTGAGGTTTGTATCTTATGTTTGGTAGCTTGGTGATTATATGGCCGGCGCTGCTTCCCTTGCATACAATGATTTGAAAAATGCTCGGACTTTCATTGCTCATAAGGACATCGAGATTGGTCAGCTCAGGGATCAGATCATTATCAAGGATACATCTCTCTCTGGACTGAATAAGCATCTCACCGAGGTTACAAAAGGTGATGAGAATGCTGAGAAGGAGGCTGCGGATTTAAAGTCTGATTTAGCTGAGCTCCGGAAGCAGCTTTCTTCTTTGAGGCCGGAGGCAGAAGTTATTGAGGCTTTCAAGAAATCTGAAGAAAATGACAGGGCTATAGCCAATGCTGGTGCTCCGGAGATCGATCGTTGCTGGGTTGTTGCGGAGAGGCATATTAAGAAAAATCCGGATGCAGACTGGGAGAGTTTTGTTGAAGAATTTATCAAGGTGAAGCAGCATTTTGAGGCTGGACTCGGGGAACCAGAGCCTTTCGATGGTCCTTGTCCTATCTTCCTTCCGCCAACTGCTCCGAATTCCTAGATATTTGATTGTTTGATTTTGAGTTCTGAATTATGAATTGTTGGTGTTTTAAGACTTAATGATTTGTGGCTGTAATATTCTGAATTATTTCTGTAGCTTATTCTTGCCTTAGAAATTTTTCCAAAGTTGAAGATGTTTGCTCTAGTCCGGACTAGTCGTTGCTTTTTTCACTTAGAAAACTAATTTTAAGTAAATTTGTTTGCTCCAGTCCAGAATCATATTTAGTCCGGACTCGTGGTTGTTTAGTTTTACTTAGAAAATAGTTCTAAGTGAATATGGTTACTCCAGTCCAGACTCATATTTAGTCTAGACTCGTGGTTGCTTAGTTTTACTTAGAAAATAATTCTAAGTAAATATGGTTTCTCTAGTCCAGACTCATAGCTTGTCCGGAATGGTTGTGCCTTCTTTACTTAGAAAATTATTTCTAAGTAAATATGGTTGCTCTAGTCCTGACTAATAATTTGTCCGGACTAGTGGTGGTTTCTTTACTTAATAAATTATTTCTAAGTAAATATGGTTGCTCTAGTCCTGACTAATAATTTATCCGGACAAGTGGTGGTTTCTTTACTTAGAAAATTAATTCTAATTAAAAATGGTTGCTCTGGTCTTGACTAATATTTTGGTTGCTCCTTCTAGCGCCAAATGATAACTCCTGGTGGCGGGGCTGCTCCTTCGACGCCGTGCCTGGATCCTTCGCTGCTGTGGAGGTGTAGTTATGGTGGGGTTCCTACAAAACAATACCGGAAGGGGGTTTGAGTCCCGCGGCACCTCCGGTGTGAGAGTAAGAACTCGCTTTTGGGGAAGATGAAGATAGATATGAATGCATGGTGGTTGTGTGTGTATATGAGTGTAAGAGAGTGATTAACCCCAAAACCTTACCTTCTTTTATAGCCCAAGGATAGGGTTTTGGGGTTGGTACCTTAAAATTATAACCATTGGTTCTGGGAGCGGAGGACACTTGGATGGAGTGGATGCTTTACACGTGTTAGTGCGGGACTGGCTGAGGAATATTCTGAGGATCTTCTGACACGTGCCCTGATTATTCCCATGATTGATGGGTTACAGTTGTCCCTGTCATGTGCTTGGGCAAGTGCCTCACGTGCTGGGATTTTCCAAGGTTGGGATTGCAAGATTGGGCCAATCAGGATTGGCAAGTGCGCAGGACTGGTCTGAGTCAGGAGTCCAGGACTAGTCCTTTCAGGAGCTATTTGGAGTTAGGAGTCCAGGACTAGTTCTTGCAGGAGCTACATGTACTATCAGTTTCCGTGAAAAACAAGACAAAATAGTATGTATATATGTAATTAGGATGTGCCCACGGATACACACCAAACAAACCCATAAAATAAACGTGCCTACAGATATATTTGTATTCTATGCAAACATTGAGCAAAGGTCATTATAAAATGTTCGGTAGAGCCTTTCCAAATTCATGCCCAAAGGCCTAATTACACACCAATATTTAAATAAACATAAGATAAACAAGCTACTTGTTGTTTACCTATAGCTACAACCAGGAAACCATTCTTCATTGCCTGCAACAATCTTGTTTTCATGGGCACGCAGCCTTCCTTGATTGTGATCATCATGGTAGATCAAAGTACCCTCATGATTGTCAATAAGGGTAAAGTCCAAGAAATCTTCATGTCCATAAAAGAAAACATGACAACCAAGAAATATTGTTTAAAGATCCTCCTCTTTACATTTTGGTTAACAAAGTTGAATGACATGCTGCATGCCTATTTTCTTGTAAATATGTTATCATTTTGCAGGCTAGTTTTTTAAAACCTTCTAGTGGTGTGAGCAATCACGGTTCACTGACCTGGCAAAGTGCCCCAAGAATTGTACAGAGACTTAATGAATTTATTTTTAAGTCTTGCAAACTTAACTATTACATCGAGTGTAATTTGTTTAAGTCCCCTTCACGTTGTTATATTTTGACCTTAATAATGAATGGAAAATTATCATTAGTACTCTCTTGGTATTGGTTGGTTTTTATGAATGATACAATTTGACATTTTTACTTGACTATTGTTTACCACTCTAGTTAACCATACATTATATTTAAGGGTATCTACTAGAAAAATCAATTTTACAATGATACAATTAATAATATATTTTCTTTTATTTTTTTTAAAAAATATATAATATTCTGTTATTAAAAATTTGAATAAATAAAAAAGAAAAAAACATTATGGTGATTAGAGAAATAACATCAATTTACCTAATTTAAACTAATTCAAGAAATTATATTTAATGGTGACCAATGAAAAAGGACAATTATATAATGGTATTATTCATAATTTTATAATGTTGGATTAGCATGTGTTTGACAGAGTGGTATTAGATGAATCAATCCATATATACAATGGTGCCGCCTAAAAGTCAAAAATTGTTGGGTTTGTGGAGTCTATTAATTAAACCCAAGAAAGTAGACTATTCAGATTCAGATTAGATTATGGATTAGTCTCTTTTTCAGGTTTGGACTTTAATTTAATTTAGGCCTAGTTTCTTCTCTTATAAATACACATATAATTGTAAAATTATAACATAATAAATTATGAGAGATCAATACAAAATTAGTGCGGATTGTGGAGTAGGAATTTCCAAACCACGTAAATCTTTGTCCTGTGTGATTGTCGTTTATTTTCTTGTTCTTGTTTATTTGCTTTGGATTTTGCTTTCGTTGTTGTATACTCAATAATTGATATCAAGAGCATAGGTTTTCAGGCAAGTGAGAGCGATGACAGAAGATGGGAAGGTAAAGATGTAATATCCGGGAAAATTATGTGAATATTTTATGTTAAATGAGTAAATATTATGTGCTTATATAAACTAAAATGATTATTGCCATGATATTACGTGTTATAAATGCTATTTGTATTCCCGTGTGAACCAGAAAATTTTTCAAGTAATTAATATGTGTTTATATATGAATCGATCTACAATCTGGATACGTATTTATTTGCATTTTTATCGAGTTACTCGTTTTATGTCATTTTATGTGTGTTTGAATGTATTGTATATGTTTTCGGGGTTTTCCGTTAATTTAGTAATCGTTTATGTTTCTAGAAAATAAACGGACCAAAACACCACCGGGATGTCAAAGCCCACAAAATCCATGTTTTTATTTTTTATAAAATTATTTGTATTTCAAATACCCAATATTTTTGTATTTCTGAATTATTCGCCATTTTTGGGGAATTTTGATATAAATTTTGTATTTTATTGCTTTTAAATTATTCCCCATAATTTTTATTTTGGGGCCTAATTATTTTAATTAGGAAATAAAAACACTCTTAATTAATTTTGGGGGGGTATAATTATCTGTAAATATAAATAGATGTATACTTTTTATTTTATTCATTTATTTCATTAAAAATTCAGAAAATTAAAAGAAAACCCAAGAACATATTTGGGGGTGAGATTTTGCAAGGAACATTTGATTGATGATTTCACTGATCCAGGAAACCAAATCGAGTGTTCTAGTAATCAAAACGATCCTCGTGAAGAGACCTTTCTATTGATATAACTTTTGCAATCTGAGAGTAAGTATTCATAAAAATCAATTTTTGGTTCTTGTTCTTGAATTTTGATTTTGATTATTAATGATTGTTGGTTGATTTTAATGATTCCAATAGATTCATGGGCTTGTTTATAGTTAATTTATGTATGGATTCGAATCGGTTTTTTACAGAATAGTCGAATCGAGTTTTAAGTTTTTTAAAAAATTTCAAATCAATTTTTTTAGATTATTATATGATGTTCTTGATGATTTTTGATGATATGGATAGTTTATAATTGACCTAAGCTTTATTTTGGTACTAGAAGCTTGAATTTTGGTTTCGAATTGCTTGATTTATGTTTTCCCGACGAAGTCGCCGTGTTCATTTGAGAATCGGTTGGATTTAATGATAAGGTCGCCGGAAACGAAGCTTGTGACTTCGTTTGGGGTTGATATGTTGGTTTCTGAGTTGCTAGGAAGTTTTGGGACTGATTAAGACCGAAAACATGTTTGTAAAGAGTCATTTTGGGACTCAACGGAGCTTCACCGGAAAAATGTTTTCGGGCCTGAATTTGGGGACCGCGGCGGTGTTCTTCGAACATCCGGTCGTGTTCTTCGTTAGGCCACCGTTTGATCGGTCATGTCCAGTTCCAAATCTGTAAACTTGTTTATGTCATTTTCTTTTAACTTTTGTTTCAAAATCTAATTCTAAAATCCTAAGAATCATTTTTTTATTTTTAAAAATCATTTACTTATTATTTTAAATTCTAAAAATTATTTACTTAATTATTTAAATTCCAAAAATTATTTCTTTTATTATTATTCAAAAATCCATATTTTTTTAATTATTTATAATTTGTTTTAATTGATTATATATAGATTTAATTAATTGGTTCATTCATTTAATCAATTAATTTTATTTATAAATAGTTAAATAAAATACAATTATTTATAATTAATTTTAAATAATTCCTAAAAATTAATTTTAAGCTTTTAAAATTAGATTTTGGTATTTAAAAATCAATTAATATTATTATTAATTGATTTATTCCCATTTTATTCTTATTTTATTCATAATAAATGAACCGTTCGTCTGTTTAATACGAAACGAATGCGTATAGACTCAGAAAAATATTATGCTTTCGATAAAAATACTTTTGAGGCCTACTTTCTTTTATAATGAAAGGTAATTTCAATTATGATTCATTTGGTGTTGGTATTTAATTGATAAACACTGTTATTGACCTAATTTCAGTTCTGAACGTACTGAGACCTATCTTTTAACGATCTGACTTATGTGTTACATGAAATATATGATTACGTGTTATATGAATTATTATGCCCGCTTTCGGTCATGGGCCCTTTACAGGTCCCCATGGGAACATTGAATAGTTGGGCTCTCATGTTTGGGCTAGAATCGTGGATTAATGCGACTTGGGCCAGCACATGCGAGCTGGGCTCGTGACATATGAACCGGTAGGCTCTCACATGAGAATTGGGCTCACACTTGTAATATGGGCTCTCATACGCGAGCTGGGCTCAGGTGCCCACACGCGGGCTAGGCTCAAGTGCCCACACGCGAGCTGGGCTCAGATGCCCACACATGAGCGGGGCTCAGGTGCGCACACGCGGGCTGGGCTCAGGTCCCCACACACGGGCTGGGCCCATGAGCCCACATGCGGGCTGGGCCCATGAGCCCACATGCGGGCTGGGCCCATGAGCCCACATCTTATGAAAATGAAGGAAACATTATATTTATTAATTGATTAGGAAGGCGGTGCGGGCGAGGTGACCAGGCCGGCCCGTATTAAAGGACTTTGTGTGCAACATGGAAAGTGAATCATAGATGACTGAGTTGCTCATAAATTTCGGGGCTAACACGGGTTATTCCTACAAATACGGGAAGAAATGCGAAGATGTCGCGAGATTGTAGGAAGCGTGTGGAGCCGGTCGAGATTTACGTGACTGATTGGCTAAAGGCCAGACTTTATCATGGGCTTGGGTTGCACGGGTCAAAGAAACCCTAACACTAGCCTATGTGACTTGTTCCCCAAGAACTACGTGAGGTTTGATCCCTATAAATAAGGTACGTAGGCACTTGTATAAAACATGAGTCGACACTTGATAGAGAATAACACAAACCTTATTCTTTCTTAAGGAGTCAACATACAAGCTCAGCCACCACCACAAAACAACCTTCCTCCACCTTCAAATACCATCCTTGATCCTTGTTCCGACCATCAACCTCTATAATACTGTTATACAAAATTCTCCCTATAACATTTGGCGCTTGAAGGAGGGGGCCTACATCTTAGGGAGAAGAGATGACCAAATAAGGCAAACAAGTGGTGACACCAAGAAGCGGGGGCAAGAAGAAGGACCAGAATGAGGTCGAGCACACGCCCTAGAGAGTCAAGGGCCATCCCAACTTATCGCAACCGTGGACAGGCAGGCGGTCATGACATAACTTGAAGGGCTGGCCGATCAGATGAACGAGATCAATGCCCGGATGTCAAGGGTAGAGAAATGCTCGGTCCGGAATGCCAAGCATAAGGCTCACCGCTTCAAGGTCTCTTAACATAGCTAGAAGGGAAAGGGTCCCCAAAAGAGGCTGATTCACGAGTTTGATGATGCGGCAATCGAGACCAAGCAGAAGAAAGAGGCATCACTAGAAGAGGAATAGATACCTCAGGATCATGTTGAGCGGGGCAGCCATATCTTTAAGAGATCGGGGCATAAGCCAGCTTCGTCCGAGGCAAGGTCGACTAGTGTGCTAGACTGCGTGAGAAAGAAGCTAGGTGAGCATGACCTCATGCTAAAATTGGAGAATAGCAAGAAAGAGAGAGAAGAGAAGGATCCCAAAGATCAGAAAACCCTAAAAAGAGGGTGTGCAGCAACTCCTCCAAAAAGACGACAGCGCACCCCGCCCAAGAAGGAGGGACGACATAGGTGCAGAGACAATCATGAAAAGGAGTCGCATGTGCAAGATGGAGGAAGCGGACACCACGAGCGACCTCAGGGCTCTCACAACTCTAGTAATACAAATGGTGATAGAGAAAGAGAATTCGTTAGAGAGGGTGACCTAAGGAGGATCTTAGATCAGATGGAAAAGGAGAATAGGGGACCCCTGCCCTCAACGGCCCCTTCTCCATTCACGGCTGCCATTTGATCATCTCCCTTGCCTCGAGTATTCAGGCACAACCCCGATCTTCTGTTCAACGGAGAAGCCGACCCAGCGGAATATCTTATACAATTTAACACAAAGATGGAGGTCTATCAGATGCCAGAGCCAACCTGCTGCAGACTTTTTACAGCATCACTCCGAGGGAGTGCCCAGCAACGGTTCTCCAAGTTAGGACCGACTAGCATAAGGACATGGCAGCAGTTGAAACACCTGTTCATCCGACAATTTGAATCCACCCTCCATTACTCACCTCATGTGGCCACGCTAGCCAACATCAAACAAAGGGAGGGGGAGCCTTTGGCGGAATACTTTCGCTAGTTCAATAATAAAGTTCCTAAGATGAGAGGTGCTAGTGAAGAGACCATCAAGAGCTTTCTAATAGCGGGGTTGAAAGAAGGGTCAAAATTTTGGAAAAGCTTTCAAGCTAGCAAGCTAAGGACCTTGGCAGAATTCTATGAGCAAGATGAACCATTTAAGAGGGTAGAGAAGTCAATGAGGGAGCTAAAAATCAGCGAGAACTATCGAGATAAGAGAGACCGGTCTTCGAGCCCTGATGAGAGGAGGAAGACGTATCAGCGTAGTTTAAGCCCCAAGAAGTCTTCCCGGGGCAAAGAGATGAACAAAGATTCGGGGAGGCCCTATACAAGCAAATGGCCTACACATACCCCTCTGGTAGCCTCCATCGACCATATATATCCTACCTATGCTGGGAAAAGGGTGTTCAGGAAAGCAGCCCCTCTCACAGACTATAACAAGAGGGATACTTCAAAGTATTGTGCATACCACGAGGCCACGGGACATGATACAACTGATTACAGACAATTGAAGGATTAAATCGAGATGCTGATAAGACAAGGGAAGCTTAGAGAGTGGGTTGTCAAGGAGGTTCAAAAACACAGAATTTATCATCATACCATCCCTCCTCCACCCCAGAAGACAAAGAGAGGGTACCCCGGGCCGGCAACATTCATATTATTCAAGGCGGGTCTCACATTGGTGGAGACAGCCGGAAGGCGATGGACAGATATGCCCAGGAAGTAAAGGACAAGCCCCTCACCAACGTCATGAAAGTGTTTGTCCTAAATCCAATCATGTATGATGAGTTAAGAAGAACTTTATTATATTATTATTTGATTTCATTAATATTAATAAAAGACTTGTTTTGGTTTTATTATGGGCTTTATCTATTTAAAGTATTTTGAATAAGATATTCCATAGTTTAGAGTAAAGCTTCTACAATTATAATGAGATTGTAATAGTGAGATCTAGAAGATGATAACTTTAGACTTAAACAGTTCCTGATCATAGGATAACTAATCGGAAGTTAATGAATCCGCAAAGATTGGTACATACTATGCTTGCTCCCTTCAGGAGGATGTCTGTTCTCATAGGCATTTGTGTGGTGACACTATAGCTAGTATGTAGGTGCTTATTAGGGAATAAGTTCACCGAACATGACTCAATAAGTTGGACAACTAATGGAGACTACTCATGTGTCAATAGTTATTCATCGAGTGATAGTTGTACAAGTATCCTTAGACTTGAGATCATTAAAGTTAACTTGTATATAATGAATTGTGCTTTGGTTTAGTCCTTAGTCTCAAGGACATCCATTAGGTCTATTCTGGGCATAGGGATTTGTGTATGGAGACAGTTAACGTCAATAGAGGATCTACAACTTCCAGTATAGGAAGAGAATATCCTATGTTATTCTTAGTATGCGAGTTCTGAAATCTCTGGCCAGAGTGTATGAAATTAGAAAGGAATTTCTAATTTGCATTAATATGAACTTTGCATTATGAATAAGAAATCATATGATTAAATTTGATAGGCCTGACACGAGATCCATGCCTTGTATTTAATCAGGATATTGTAAGGGTAGAAGGAATTCATTATACGGTAACTAGTCACTAACAGGTTCTTGTTATTGTAAGCATTGAATTCATATTATCCGGATAGTCGCGATATATTGAGAAGCTTCACTCACGATGTAGAATAAATATAATTAATCTAGTTAATTATATTTAATGAATTTTAGAATTCATATAAATAAAAAATAGATTGTTTATTATTATTTATTTCTACTACCGGCTTAATATTGAACCTACAGGGTCACACCATAAGAAGATTAATTTATTGATGAAGGTATTTTGAGAGAGCAAGTTGTTTTTTAAAGAGTTTAAAAAAATAATAATGACTAAAATAGTTTTAATTATTATTTAAACATTTTATAAGATAAATTGTGGGATTTATATAATAATATATATTGATATATTAAATATATAAAAACCTAGTGACCTTATATAAAGAATGAGATGAGAAGGGTTTTGGCATGCATTTGTGTTTTTGTGAAAACTTAGTTGCCACCCTCTCCTTATTCTTCATCTCTCTCTCTTAAAAGAAAAGGGAACCGCTTTTATAAAGCTTCATCTTTATAAAAGTTTCATCGAAGGATTATTCTTGGTGGATACCAGTAGAGTGCTTCACACTCTGAGGAGCAACTGCTAGCATCCATTGTTATAAAACTTCGTTTTTCAAGGTATGATTACGATTCCTCCGCTCCCTTGATTATATATGTTTTTCTATATGTGCGATACATGATTTTACGGAATAATTGTTATATCATTCTTCTGCTCGTCCGTAAATTTCTTCATTGGCATTAAGAGCCAGGTTCTGCAAATAGAGATTCATATAAAAAAAATTCAGATTTTTTTATGCATGTATGGATTTATTATGATTTTAGCAATTTTATTTAGATATAATTATGAATTTTGAAATAATTTTTGCGTTAGATTTTGACCACTGATCAAGGTTCTACAAGTGTTGTAGATCATCTAGGTATTGTTATTCATAATTTTGTGATATGTAGATTATTAGTTATGAATTTTTTTAAAATTTTTTAAATTAAAATTCATAAAATAATTATGCATGTGGATAAATATGAATTTAATATTTGCTTCCATCCATTGCCTGACCTTGTAATTGTTGCTACAGTAAATAAATTCGTCAGTTTTTTTTGGGACATAAATGCAATAACAGTTACAAAAGGGGCCAATAATGATAATAATAATAGTTATTATTAATACTAAAATAAATGAATTCGTCAATTTTTGTTTTGGGATTTATATAATAGTTTTGAACTGTTTATATTCCCGGAAGTATTTTAAAGCTTGTTTTAATTATTTTAATTGCTTTTAAATACTATTATAAATCCATACATCAATATATATATATATATATATCAATGTGTGACATGATATTACTTGCATGCTTACTTGTTTATTTATATATTTTTATATTTGAGATATATGCCTATGTTTACCATGCAATGATAGATTTAGGTGCACTTAAATCAAAATAAGGCGTACTCTAGAAAATCTAGAATAGGAATCGTTCCTTGCCTTAATAATAATATTATGAATACAATCATGAGATTCTTGTGTTTATGAAACACGTAATTAAATATGAATTTTCAATATTAAGAGAAAGGATGATTCTGTCAAAAGCGGATTTCGATCTGTAAGAAAGGGGTATGAAGTGACGCCTCTTGACAATGCTCCCCTCCAATTTGGGAATCATCCAATTATCGATTATTGATTTGAAATATTTAATTGAAAAGGAAGAATGTATTTATATTATGATTATGATTGTAACATAATATAATCCCTCTAAAATTAAATAATATCAAGTACTAATTGGTCAGTGACACAACAAGCTTGTGTTAGTCATAGCCTTCCAATATGGTAGAAAGTAGTTCTCATTTTTTAATCATTATCGTTTCATGCTACAGCCGAGGGCTTTGATTTTGAAATAAGAAATACTTGTCTATTACATAGAGATATGTACAATCAATTAGAATGTAATGGTCGTTACGTGCTACAGCCGTGGGCCGTTAGAGACTGATTCAATTGTATGAAATGTTGGGTTAGACTTGACTTAGAATATTGAGTTTATCGTGCTACATCCCTGACTCAAATTATTTGAGAGGGTAAATTTTTATTAGGGAATAACATAAGATGTAATTGACAAGAGTTGTCTGCCTATTGAACATCACATGGCGTTTCGCGCTATAGCCGAGGTTGTGTGATGGAATGTAGGATCCCTATTCCCACTAGCATTATGAATGCATAATTTTTCACTTAGGGGTTGTATAAATTAGATAAACTAGTGGACGCCACTTATGAATAAAGACCCGATTCATATAGTGTTTTGAAATGTAATTGAATATTTGCTAAGTGTTTTTATGTGTTTATCATTTACAGATTTACTATATACGTTATTTCTTCTGCACTATCACTCTAGAGCATACTAGATGCTCACAAATTGACTGGTCCTAATTTTGATGACTGGCTTTGAAACTTGAGAATTGTTCTCAGGGTTGAGAAGCTGGAATATGTGTTTGACTCACCTATGTGTTTGACTCACCTATGTTTGCTGAACCTGCTGATGATGCACATAATGATGAACATGTTGTGTATCGTAAGTGGATAGATGATGCAAATGTTGCTCAATGTATCATGCTAGCTTCCATGAACATTGAGCTACAGAAGCAGGATGAGCATATGGATGTTCACACTATCCTAACGCATCTACAAGAGTTGTATGATGTGGCAGGGAGGACAGCTCGATATGAGATATCGAAGGAGCTGTTCGGCTGTAGGATGTATGAGGGATCATCTGTGAATGACCATGTACTTAAGATGATCAATTTGATTGAACGTCTTTGACAACTTGGTTTTGTCATGGATGGGGAGCTGACTCATGACTTGGTCTTGCAATCACTTCCTGGTTCGTTTTCGCAGTTTGTTGTGAACTTTCACATGAATAAGTT
The DNA here is from genome assembly GCF_009905375.1 of Apium graveolens. NCBI lineage: Eukaryota > Viridiplantae > Streptophyta > Magnoliopsida > Apiales > Apiaceae > Apium > Apium graveolens. The sequence continues at coordinate 169,712,541 of NC_133657.1, forward strand.
GGACGTCAGCCTAGCTGAACTCCACAACATGTTGAAGACTGCAGAATCGGATTTTCCCTCTAAGAAGAGTTCTGTTATTCTAATTGGTGAAGGTTCTAATCCTAAGAAAAGGAAGAGGAACCCTCCCAAAAAGAAGAAGAAAGTAGGTGAGAAAAAGCCGATTCCACCAAAAGTTGAAGACCCCATGAGCAAAGTTGTTTGCTTCCACTGTAACAAGGTGGGGCACTGGAAGAGGAACTGCAAGATTTACCTTACAGAATTGAAGAAGAAGAAGGGTAGTAAGACTTCCGCTTCTGATTGAGGTATGTTCATGATTGAAGTGAATATGTCACTAAGTCAAATTTCTACTTGGGTATTAGATATCGCCTATGGTTCTAACATTTGCAATTCATTGCAGGGACTAAGGAGAAGTAGGACTCTTGAGAAAGAGGAGGTGATTCTACGGATGGGAAATGGAGCAAGAGTTGTTGTTTAAGCTGTAGGATCATATGATTTACATATGCCTACGGGAAAGATAATTATTTTAAATAATTGTTATTTTGTTCCCTCAATTGTGAGGAATATTATTTATATTCCCATGTTAGACTTGGCTGGATTTTTGTTTGTTATTCGGAATAATAAATGTTCAATTCTTAGAGATAACATTCTTTATGGTAGTGGTATTTTAAATAATGGTATGTATGTATGTGACGTAGAGCATAATTTACTACAAATTGAACATACTAATAAAAGGAAAGGGGATGATGAAAATTTTACCTATTTATGGAACTGCAGACTTGATCATATTAGTGAAAATAGACTGTGGACATTGCATAAGGAAGTGTAACAGCCCGAATCCGGGGTCAAGATTTGGTGTCACCAAACAATCTTTACATAAAATAAAATAATAAACAAATAACCCCTTGAATCCAGATCGTTTACTGGTTATGGTATGAAACAAGAATCTAATCTTCTACAACTCACGACAACTAGAATACAAGTGTAGTTACCTTTGTACTAATGTTCTCGTCATATTCTTCTAACTTCTTCAACTTCTCGCAGTGGAGATTTCTCTAACTTTTGCTGGCTATCAAAGCTATTCACTTTTATCCCTACCTGTTTCTGGCAGAAATAAGAATTTGCAAAGTAAGAGTGAGCCAAAAATGCCCAGCAGGTATATAATTGGAGTTCAAATATTAATACCAAAGGAAAAACTTCTGGACAAAATCTTAAAACAATTTTAAACAATTCTATTTATTTGAGTGAGTTGAGTGAATAAACGTTGGCTGTCACCAGCCTTTAACCATAAATTCAAAAATGACAAGCGATTCCCCGATTCATCTCCTGAATCAGGGTTCTGTCCAGTTTTGGAATCATGAAAACCTTTCGAGAGAGAATGCCGTTAATGGCGATCAACAACAAATTAGACTGGACACTAGAAACCAACATATGCACTATAACCTGCTGATCAGTCAGGATATAGTGCGGATCTATACCCAACTGTATAGACCCAACCAACATATGGGGTACCCAGGCAACTATGGCCTAAGGGTCTGGTTCATCCCTGACCCATAGGATCTAGCTTATCACTGGTCCTAATAGTAACCGTCCAGCCCGTAGAGTATTTTGATATCAAATCATTTCGATTTCAAAACATCCCAAATTAGGGTTCACAGATAACCTGAACGAATGGGTATTTGCTCAAGAGAGCAATCTAGGAACAATAATGAAAAGAACTGGCATAAAAAGAGTAATTGCAGCGAAATATAAAACAGTTAACTATTCTGAACTTAGAATAGGAGCGAATAAATATTTGCAGTATTTAAGGAGAAAGGTTAGGAATACTTGCAGTATTTAAAAGAAAATCAAGAATATTTGCCTCAATAAGCTTTAATCGCTATTATAAGTTGACTTTGGTTTGACTTGGATATTCGGCTTTATCGTCAAACTACTATCCTATTCTGGATACGATCCCAACATTCAGACCCTTCAGTTGGAACTTCGTTGATCTCGATGTCTAGTCACTAGATCGTTCCTAGTCCGATGTCACGTCTCGGGTCTTCCGTCTAAAACCTACAGGGTTGAAATACCCTAATTCAGATAACCGCTTAAGCTTAACATCAAATCGCCATCCTATTCTACCCATACGATTTCATAACCGAATTCATATTTATATGTATTATCGAAATACACATAGCAATTATGGTTCAGATCTTCAAAACTCGGTTCCGTATTTAATTTCGGAAAATACGTATATTTGTCATTTTGAAAAATAGGGTAATCGATTATTCACAAAATATCTTGTCACGTCACGTAAATAGGTTTCATAAGTTCAATTATATCCTTCTTCGACGTTTCCGATAATCGATAATTACAGGTTACGTTCCCATATTTTCGGAATTAATTTTCCCAAAAATCAGGCAGCGTCTTCTTTGTTTATCGGCCTACCCGTCGAATCATTTCGACGTCAATCACAACAACAACAACCAATCATTCACCACTACAATTCACAATTCCCAAACACCAATCCCATTCACCGATACAATTCAGTTATTAATTATTTTTTTATTCGTATTTTTATTCATATTTTATGTTTTTGTTCGTATTTTTATTCGTAGGACTCAGATAAAATCATCACCGTCCACCGTCACCTCGCCGAGGCTCATCGCCGACGGCGGTAAAATTCACGGGTACCCGAATAAATTCAGGTTTCCAACGCAAATCCTACTGATTAATTGTTAATAAATACCGCCTGAAATAAATTTATTTCACGAAATTGCTCAATTATTTTCTGCAGAAATTAATATAAAACTCAATTAGTAAAATTCCCAATTTAGCCAGGAACATGCGCGTAACACGTGCCAGATTAGTCAGAAAAATAGCACAACAACAGCAGGAAGCAAATACAAGCGGCCGGAAATATCAAGTCACAGCAGTCTCACGCGCATACGCGCTGCCATAGCCACCACTCCTCTCGGAAATTCCGAGAGGCGGCAACACAACGAATAAATACCCACACACACAGAGATCATACACACGCAGCATGTACACACACACATCACGGACTTATACACGCACACATATATATATAAACAGCAGAATTAATATCTGAAATAGGTACTTGAACCCACCGGAGATATGGCCGGAAAAAGAACGGGGAAGGCGGCGGTGTTACCACCGGAAAAGAAAGGAGCGAACCAGAAAGAAACAAAGAAGGATGAGAGAAAACCGAGAGAGAGGGATTGAGAGAAAGAGTCGGGAGAGATGAGAGAGAGGGAGTAAGGAGGGAGAGAGAGGGGAGGCCGAATGAAAATAGGGGGGGAATTAGGGTTTTTGTTTGTTTATGTATTATTTTTTTTCGTTATAATCTCGATCCGCATCGCACTATTGTTTTAGAAAAATAATCCACGAGTAATAATAACCCGAGAATTTATCCGAACATATTTACAAATTCTCGAGATAATTAAAATTAATTATCATAAAATTTTTATAATTTTTTTAAAAAAATATTTTTGAAACGAGCATTCAGACCCATATTTATCATTTAACGAATGCACTTATAGTTAAATAAAATCCAGAAAATTCTCGAAGAAATTTTAAAATTCTCAAAATATTTAAAAGTTAATAGAATAAAAATTTCCATAATTTTTGAAGTATTTCTGAACTAAATACTGATTTTACAATTTAATGAAGTCAGAAAGTCATTTAAAATTAAATAATTAATAAAATATTGATTTCTAAATTTTATAAACCTCTAAAAATAATAAATAAAATTATAAAATAATAAAAATAATTTTAGAAACAATTTTAGCATTTTTAGGAATAAATATTCAATAAAATCACTTTAAAATAAATTAAATGCATACAGCTTGATAATTAATTATAAAAGTAATCTTCGCATCCAACCAATCAAACACAATTAACAATACATCAACACATTGCTAACAAAACCATTGCATATTTTATTTATTTAATATTTCGATAATTACATTTATAGACCGGATCGGTAAATATGTTAGTTAGCCGTTAAGTAACTAAAAAGACGATACGATTTTAATACCAAATTTGGATAATTATCAAAACAGAGACTCTTATAAAATACTTTATACGAAAATGAAGTAATAATATCTCGCCTTCTGAGGATACGGATTTTTATCGATCTATAAAATGATTTGCGTATCGAAAATCTCACACCAGGACTTGTACAGGTCAAACCGTACCCCGGATCGAAAAAGTCAAAACACGGAAAGGGTTCAGAATTATCAGATTAGGTTAGGAAGGAGTTTTCGGAAGAGTTTCAGGTTGTAAAAACGTAAAAACGATTGAAGTGGGACGATTTTTTATTCTAAAAATTAATTTTATAATTATGTAAAATAATCATTATTAATTCTATAAATCCTTATAAAATCATATGGTAATCCAAAAATTACCAGAAAAATACCAAAATTATCTATATTTAATTCTGGATAATTAAAAATTCAAATATCCACAGTTTCATCAGAAATAAATATCCAAATATTAATATCAATTATCAAATAATTCACCAAAATTCACATAAAAATCACATAATAATTATTTACTGATAAAAATAATTACATAATATTTCCAAGACGTTACATCATTCCCCCCTTAAAAGGATTATGTCCTCAGAATCATGCTAAGGAACATACACTGATACATTTCGAGTATCTTACTTAAAAATTTTCAAGACCTACTACTTTAATCACAATTCAATGGTCCCCTACCGTCCTCAAATTTATCAGTTGCTCATGCAATCCCTAACTCAATCTTTTACTTCACACACTTGGGGCTAAATTACTCTTTATAGTCATACACACATGACTACCTTATGGACTCGTTACAACTGTGACAACAAGACCAACTCATTCACAATCGTTCTGTCTATCTCACTGTTTCGAAAGACCAACTTAATTTACACTAACCCTCTTTTCTTTCCAATTCTAATAGTTCGTGTTCATGAACTTTCTATTTTCACTGGCTATTCTATTCAACTTTTCATGTCTCCTTCTATTCGATTAGCCTGACCTATGATCGTTTCCAATCGTATTCGAGAATCCTTAATCGGTCTCTTGCATTTTCTATCCGTCTGCGCCCGATATCCTGAGCTCATGATGCCTGATGCTTCGAAATGTTCTACATTTATTCAAAAACTAAAAGTAAAGGAAAATCTCGACAATTGCATTTAATTCACAACTTTGTGGTATACTTCAATTTCTTTTCAATCACCATCAAGTATATTCATTGAGCGATAATATGTTACTGTCTGAAAGGAAATATATCAATTTGGAACGGAATGAATTAGAACTTTATTCAAAACCTAGTCTCTTGGTACTAATACTCATTTTGTTGTTATATCAAATTAGATATCAATACGAACTTTGATGCTCACAACGTCCCATACTGAAGTCAACATCAATCATATGTATTAATACCACCTTTGATATCCAATAACAAAGTAAGTATCAGCATAACCCAGAAGATGGATCAAAACCTATTCTTCAATTTCCAACTTTTCACTTCTTTTAACCATTTCCCAACAATCTTAATGGTATTCAGTCTTTTCTTTCTATTTGAAACATCTGTTCCTAAATGGACCTTTCCTGTTTGGTATTTACCCACACACTGGAGCTCATAATTAACTATAACCAGAATTCATATCTTTGAAGCTGAGAATGCAGCTGCTATTTTCCAACTCTTCGCAAGCATATCTTCAGGCGTTCAAATTGGTCTTCCTTAGTCCTTGAATTACCGAGGATGTTATCAATAAATACAATCACACTATCCCAATACTCCTGGTACATTGTGTTCACTTAATCTTCAAACTTACATTTTCTGATAATCGACGCATAACCTCATATCTCCATTCTTTTTTTTCCATGACCGCTTTTGTGCACAGCGCAACATACTCTTTATTTCATTTTTCTTTCATTCCAAATTTCTGAAGTTTTCCTTCACTTATTATTTCATCCCTATTGAGTTAGACGATACAGGGCTTTTGACACCAGCTTGACTCTGTGCAGTAACCGACGATAAATTCTTACCTCATTCCCTGAGGTAACCTTGGTAAATCATTTATTCGAACCTTCGGGACTTCACTTTAATTTAAAGGAATTCTGACATGAGATTCATTGCAACGTTCTTCTTTAGCAGTTTACCATTAATACCTTTGTTTAATCATTCCTGTTTACACGCATTCCTTGAATGAAATTCCCATATTCAATTATCGACATTTCACTTTATTCTTCAATCAGTGCTGGCACAATTGACGTTCACAACTTGCATATATTCTGGATTATTTTATAAAATTTCTTTATCATCCTTTTGATTCTACTTCTTGTCTTGATTAGTTCTTCATTCTCATTATTCATTATCTCTTTCAAACGTATCGAATTTCTTTTTCTTCGTAATATTACTCTATTTATTATTGGATAAGTCATTTCTAGAGTTCACACTGGAATGAAGGCTTTTATTTATAATATTTAAATTCTTACTAACAGAATTATCGAATTTCATCGGTAGCTATTTTCTTAGCCTTGCGTAACTCATCACGGATCGCGTATTTGACTTCACCTCGTTGATCAACATCTCTTTTCCTTGAGTTCACATGCGGACTTCATCAGCCTCCGTTTTACCTTAGATGCTTAAATTTGCGAGCTTTCCGCTATTTTACAGCAACTTCCATTCAATCGTCATTCGAAATGAGTATGCCTTCAAGTCCTTCCTGGTACGTCATTTTGAATGATAACGTCTCTTCGTTTTGTCTTACACCTTCAGTTCTTAGAAATATTCTTCTCATTCGCCTGTACCAATAACTTTTTGTTCCTCTTATTTATTGAAAAGGGCGTACTCTTCTGGATAAAACCTCGCACATGTTTGCAGTAACATCACGCTACTTTTACTCAATTTCCAATTTTTGTTAATGTCATTACTTCCTCCAAATTACTAATTGCTTTGATTTTGGTTCTGGAAATCATGTCAGAACTTGACTCAATCTAATTGGAATCGATCTCCATTTAACTAACCATTAGTTGGTAAAATTAATTAATTAACTCTTTTAACCGATCGATTAAACCAAGTGAAGATTAGCTAACTGGAATCAAAGACCAATTTCACAAAGTCGATTTTATCCTAACATTCTTTCTCAAGAATCGAGATAGCAGTCATTTGGAGTACTGATGGAAACGACCATATACTTCCTTATTCTTGAATGTAGGGTAATTTTAAAAAATTTGGGCAGCACTTCCCCAATACCATTGACTACCAGTCGGATTCAAGCCGACACCATCAATCAATTAGACCATCCACATTCATATCCACCCACTTTCATTAACCAAAATCATCAATTTTTCCATAATTCACATTTTATCATCTTGATCAGCACCTGTCTGGCATATCATATATCTTTTAAAATGAGACTTAAGGTCTTAAATCAACAAGGATTAACATAACCACTCCCTTTCCAGTTCTTTCAGAATCTTACAAAATTTTATTAGTGAACTTTAAAATTTGTCTCGTTTCTCAAAATTTTATTTCGCGAGTATTTTAACTTATTTCTTGTCATTACTAATTGTGTATAGTTACTTTTAAGAATTATGTCGCATCCTTCAACCAATCACGCTAATACTCTATCATTGAAGATACACATTCAATTCCATTGATTAATCTGTTTATTTTCTAATAACCACGCATGGTTTTCATTATTATTGTCGCAATCTGGTGAAAACTCAGCCGTCAGATCATTATTTCTTGAAAATTTTCACAGTCGAGTCACCATTGCTTCATCTCCACTTATGGTTCCGCATCAAACTTTCGTCACTGACCCGGGTATGAGCATTGAATTCACAATCACTTATTTATGCAAGTTAGAGAAATTCACAATTTCTTGAAGAACATGTTCGAAGTTCGATTACATTTAAGATTTCTTCCATCTTGAATCTTCACGATAAATATCTCCCCGCGACGAAGGGATATTTCACGTAGTAATTGCATGTCTGAGTCATTTTCAGAATTTCCTTGATCTTTCATTGTCGTCCCGATACTCGTTTGCTCCGTTTGACGCACACAACTTTACTTCCTTATTTTATAATTGATCTAATTATTACGGTTCACTAACGATTCATTTCTCATCGAAATTTTCCAATTCGAAGTACATCGCGTTAACGTAATCTACCGTACTCATGAGATCCTCGTAACACGAACAACTGCCAGATTTGATATCTTTGCCACGACCGCGTTATCGGTGAATCCATTCGTCCTTGCCTGCAAATGTCCCCCATTTATCGGCTTGCAATCATATTCTCCTTCGAGACGTAATTCTACCTATCACACTGGACTATTCTATTTCTTTTGTAATTGTCAAAGAAAAGACTCTACGCGGGAGGAGATTTTGTGAATAGGATTAATAATTAAAAAAACTGGATAAGGAATAACAATGCAACAATTGCTTGGAAGGAGCTGTAAGTCAATAAATTGAAGGAAGAAGAATGAGTAATGATTTAGATGTGAATGAGACAACCATATTTGTACCCAAGATGGCCAGTCTTTCATACTATATGGCATACAATACATGATTTGGTGGTGTCCCACCTGACTCTTCATCATTTCGATAAAGCATCACATCACAACACTGTTGTCTCAATCAAGAATCAAAAATTTTAGAAAAGAAATAATTTAGAAGGAATACAAGAAATTTTCTTTCGTTTTTGCCTCATACGATTTATCAATAAAAGAAGCTCACACGTATTCAAGAATCAAGAAGAATATATACTATCGTATTAGAAGAAAGAATGTCAGTGTTGATCACTTTCCATGCTTTGCCTACATCTGCCTTCAGGATCGTTCGAATGAGAGATTCGCCGTTTAGGTCACGTTATAACTTCGGAATGTCGTCTGGAAATGCCTCCATATCTACTATTTTAATGATTTGACCATAATTGCGTCCTTGCAAAATTTATAACCATTGCTTCAGATTATATTTATCCCGCATAAAATAACCATCGATCACGCAACGCCTCAATTTCGTCGATAAAATATGATTCTTCTCCACCGTCTAGAAGATTTTTCCATTTTAATCATCCTCCGTCCATTCGAATCACGAATCTCGTTAAATTTTAATAATTTTTATAAATTGGGTAAATAATATTTTAATATGTTGATTCAATTATTGTTATTTTTAAACAAAGTTTACTTCCATCTTTCACAAAAACTTTTCTTCCTGCTGGTGGGCCTACTTGGTCCTTCGAACTAACAATACTGAGTCTATACCCATTCTTTTTTTAGGTCATTTTCTGTTTATAATAACAAGAACATAAATAGTAATTCGACAACCAAATTGTAAAACTCATTTCATGCAAAAACTCCTCTAAAAGTTGATTAAGAAAATCTTTTTCGAAAATCTCATTTTAAAATTTTGGAAATCAAATATTTGGTCGTCATTACTATATAAGTTACTTTCTATTTTTCTGATTTACTAATGAAATGTTTAATTAAAAGAATGTCCATATAAGGGTCTTTCTACTTCGATAAGCCTTCTATGATTTTCCTTGGACTCTGTTCGCATTTCTTAGTCGATGAAACTTCATTTACCGTTGTATATCATTTTATTCCTATCTGTTTCTGGCAGAAATAAGAATTTGCGAAGCTAGAGTGAGCCAAAAATGCTCAGCAAGTATATAATTTGAGTTCGAATATTAATACCAAAGGAAAAACTTCCGGACAAAATCTTAAAACAATTTTAAACAATTCTATTTATTTGAGTGAGTTGAGTGAATAAACGTTGGCTGTCACCAGCCTTTAACCATAAATTCAAAAATGACAAGCGATTCCCCGATTCATCTCCTGAATCAGGGTTCTGTCCGGTTTTGGAATCATGAAAACCTTTCGAGAGAGAATGTCATTAATGGCGATCAATAACAAATTAGACTGGACACTAGAAACCAACATATGCACTATAACCTGCTGATCAGTCAGGATACAGTGCGGATCTATACCCAACTATATAGACCCAACCAACATATGGGGTACCCAGGCAACTATGGCCTAAGGGTCCGGTTCATCCCTGACCCATAGGATCCAGCTTATTAATGGTCCTAATAGTAAAAGTCTATCCCGTAGAGTATTTTAATATCAAATCATTTCGATTTCAAAACATCCCAAATTAGGGTTCGCAGATAACCCGAACGAATGGGTATTTGCTCAAGAGAGCAATCAAATTATAGAAACAATAATGAAAAGAACTAGCATAATAAGAGTAATTGCAGCGAAATATAAAACAGTTAACTATTCTGAACTTAGAATAGGAGCGAATAAATATTTGCAGTATTTAAGGAGAAAGGGTAGGAATACTTGTAGTATTTAAAAGAAAATCAAGAATACTTGCCTCAATAAGCTTTAATCGCTATTACAAGTTGACTTTGGTTCGACTTGGACATTCGGCTTTATCGTCAAACTACTATCCTATTCTGGATACGATCCCAACATTCAGACCCTTCAGTTGGAACTTCGTTGATCTCGACGTCTAGTCACTAGATTGTTCCTAGTACGATGTCACGTCTCGGGTCTTCCGTCTAAAACCTACAGGGTTGAAATACCCTAATTCAGATAACCGCTTAAGCTTAACATCAAATCGCCATCCTATTCTACCCACATGATTTCATAACCGAATTGATATTTATATGTATTATCGAAATACACATAGCAATTATGGTTCACATCTTCGAAACCAGGTTCCGTATTTAATTTCGGAAAATACGTATATTTGTCATTTTGAAAAATAGGGTAATTGATTATTCACAAAATATCTTGTCACGTCACGTAAATAGGCTTCATAAAGTTCAATTATATCCTTGTTCGACGTTTCCGATAATTACAGGTTACGTTCCCGTATTTTCGGAATTAATTTTCCCGAAAATTGGGCAACGTCTCCTTTATTTATCGGCCTACCCGTCGAATCATTTCGACGTCAATCACAACAACAACATCAACCAATCATTCACCACTAAAATTCACAATTCCCAAACACCAATCCCATTCACCGATACAATTCAGTTATTAATTATTTTTTTATTCATATTTTTATTTGTATTTTATATTTTTGTTCGTATTTTTATTCGTAGGACTCAGATAAAATAATCACCGTCCACCGTCGGCTCGCCGAGGCTCATCGCCGACGGCGGTAAAATTCACGGGTACCCGAATAAATTCGGGTTTCTAACGCAAATCATACCGATTAATTGTTAATAAATACCGCCCAAAGTAAATTTATTTCACGAAATTGCTCAATTATTTTCTGCAAAAATTAATATAAAACTCAATTAGTAAAATTCCCAATTTAGCCAAGAACACGCGCCAGATTAGTCAGAAAAACAGCACAACAACAGCCGGAAGCAAAAACAAGCGGCCGGAAATATCAAGCCACAGCAGTCTCACGCGCATACGCGCTGCCACAGCCACCACTCCTCTCGGAAATTCCGAGAGGCGGAAACACAACGAATAAACACCCACACACACAGAGATCACACACATCACGCACTTATACACACACACGTATATATATAAACAGCAGAATTAATATCTGAAACAGGTACTTGAACCCACCGGAGATATGGTCGGAAAAAGAACGGGGAAGGCGGCGGTGTTACCACCGGAAAAGAAAGGAGCGAACCAGAAAGAAACGAAGAAGGATGAGAGAAAACCGAGAGAGAGATGGATTGAGAGAAAGAGTCGGGAGAGATGAGAGAGATGAGAGAGAGGGAGTATGGAGGGAGAGAGGGGCGGCCGAATGAAAATGGGGGGGGCATTAGGGTTTTTGTTTGTTTATTTATTATTTTTTCGTTATAATCTCGATCTGCATCGCACTATTGTTTTAGACAAATAATCCACGAGTAATAATAACCCGAGAATTTATCTGAACATATTTAAAAATTCTCGAGATAATTAAAATTAATTATCACTAAATTTTTATAATTTTTAAAAAAAATTATTTTTGAAACGAGCATTCAGACCCATATTTTTCATTTAACGAATGCACTTATAGTTAAATAAAAGCCAGAAAATTCTCGAAGAAATTTTAAAATTCTCAAAATATTTAAAAGTTAATAGAATAAAAACTTCCATAGTTAAATACTGATTTTACAATTTAATGAAGTCAGAAAGTCATTTAAAATTAAATAATTAATAAAATATTGATTTCTAAATTTTATAAACCTCTAAAAATTATAAATAAAATTATAAAACAATAAAAATAATTTTAGAAATAATTTTAGCATTTTTAGGAATAAATATTCAATAAAATCACTTTAAAATGAATTAAATGCATACAGCTCGATAATTAATTATAAAAGTAATCTTCACGTCCAACCAATCAAACACAATTAACAATACATCAACACATTGCTAACAAAACCATTGCATATTTTATTTATTTAATATTTCGATAATTACATTTATAGACCGGATCGGTAAATATGTTAATTAGCCACTAAGTAACTAAAAAGACGATACGATTTTAATACCAAATTTGGATAATTATTAAAACAGAGACTCTTATAAAATACTTTATACGAAAATGAAGTAATAATATCTCGCCTTCTGAGGATACGGATTTTTTATCGATCTATAAAATGATTTGCGTATCGAAAATCTCACACCAGGACTTGTACAGGTCAAACCGTACCCCGGATCGAAAAAGTCATAACACGGAAAGTGTTCAGAATCATCAGATTAGGTTATGAAGGAGTTTTCGGAAGAGTTTCGGGTTGTAAAAACGTAAAAACGATTGAAGTGGGACGATTTCTGATTCGAAAAATTAATTTTATAATTATGTAAAATAATCATTATTAATTCTATAAATCCTTATAAAATCATATGGTAATCCAAAAATTACCAGAAAAATACCAAAATTATCTATATTTAATTCTGGATAATTAAAAATTAAAATATCCACATTTTCATCAGAAATAAATATCCAAATATTAATATCAATTATCAAATGATTCACCAAAATTCACATAAAAATCACATAATAATTATTTACTGGTAAAAATAATTGCCTAATATTTCCCAGACGTTACAGGAAGGGTTACTTGACCCCTTTGATTTTGAATCATATCCTACATGCGAGTCTTGTCTATTGGGTAAAATGACCAAATCTCCATTTAGTGGACATGGAGAGAGGGCTACAGATTTGCTAGGATTGGTACACACAGATGTATGTGGACCAATGTCTACGCAAGCCATGGGTGGATTTTTATACTTCATTACTTTTATAGATGATCGATCTAGATTCGGATATGTGTATTTGATGAAACACAAGTTTGAAGCCTTTGAAAAGTTCAAAGAATATAATAATGAAGTGGAGAAACAAACCAAACATAGTATTAAAACCCTTCGATCAGATCGAGGTGGTGAATACTTAAATGGAGAGTTTCTAGATTATCTCAAAGAAAATGGTATAGTCTCTCAGTGGACTCCTCCATATACTCCACAGTTGAATGGGGTATCTGAAAGGAGAAATCGAACTTTATTAGACATGGTTCGATCCATGATGAGCTATGCAGATCTTCCAGTATTCCTTTAGGGTTATGCATTGGAAACCTCAGCACATTTACTAAATAAGGTGCCTTCCAAATCCGGTCATCAAAGTCTATATGAGATATGGAAAGAAAGGAAACTGAGTCTTAAACACGTTAAGATTTGGGGATGTCCAGCTTATGTCAAGAAAGTTGAACCTGATAAGCTTGAATCTCGATCCATAAAATATAGATTTATGGGATATCCTAAAGAGACTTTGGGGTATTACTTTTACACCGATCATAGGGTATTTGTCTCCAGACATGCTACCTTTTTGGAAAAACAGTTTATCTTTGAAGGAAACAGTGGGAGCAAAATAGAACTTAATGAAGTTCAAGAAGCGCAAACTACTACGGTTCAAGAGGAAACACCTATTCAGACCAACCTTCTGTGGAACAGCCCATTCGTAGGTCAGGGAGAGTGTCTCGCCAACCTGAAAGGTATTATGGCCTTGTCATTGAGAATGACAATGAGTTGTCATTCATTGATGATGACGACCATATGACCTATAATGAGGCTATGAGTAATATTGACTCAGAGAAATGGCAGAGTGCCATGAAATCCGAAATGGAATCTATGTATGCCAACCAAGTATGGACTTTGGTTGAAGCACCAGAGGATGTAAAGCCTATTGGGTGCAAATGGGTATACAAAAGAAAGATTGGAGCTGATGGCCAGGTGGAGACCTATAAGGCCAAGCTCGTGGCAAAAAGGATTCAGACAAAGGCAAGGGATTGACGTTGATGAAACTTTTTCGCATGTAGCTCTGTTGAAATTAATTCAGATTTTGCTTGCGATTGGTGTTTACTACAACTATGAGATCTGGAAAATGGATGTCAAAACGGCTTTTCTCAATGGGAAACTTGAAGAAGAAGTGTATATGACACAGCCAGAGGGTTTTGTTTCCAAAGGGAATGAAAACCTAGTGTGTAAGCTGCTTCGAACCATATATGGATTAAAGCAAGCTTCTCGTAAATGGAACATCCGTTTTGATGAGACAATCAAAGAGTTTGGTTTTATCAAAAATGTAGATGAACCATGTGTCTACAAGAAGGTTAGTGGGAGCGCGGTAACATTTCTTGTAATGTATGTGGATGACATACTTCTTATAGGAAATGATATACCGATGCTACAATCAGTCAAAGTGTGGCTATCGAAGAACTTCATTATAAAGGACTTGGGAGATAATCCTACATTCTCGGTATGAAGATCTATAGAGATAGATCTAGAAGAATGATAGGTCTTACCCAGGGTGCATACATCGAGAAAGTGCTTAAAAGGTTTAGCATGGAAAATTCCAAGAGAGGTCTCATACCGATGAGCCATGGAGTATCCCTTTCTAAAAGGATGTCTTCTAAGACATCTGTGGAAAGAGAGTGTATGAGTAAGATTCCTTATGCTTCAGCAATAGGATCTATCATGTATGCGATGTTATGTACTAGGCCTGATGTTGCTTACTTAATTAGTGTCACAAGCAGATAACAGTCCGATCCAAGAGAAGACCACTAGAAAGCAGTGAAGAACATCCTTAAGTACTTGCGAAGGACTAAGGATATTTTTTTTGTTTTTGGTGGATCTGAGTTGAAAATAGAGGGTTATAGTGACTCTAGTTTTCAATCAGAAAGTGATAATAGCAAATCCATGTCAGGATACGTGTTTACTCTGAATGGTGGTGCGATTAGTTGGAAGAGTTTCAAACAGTCTACAATGGCTGACTCCACAGCGGAAGCAGAGTATATAGCTGCAAGTGAGGCTGCAAAAGAAGCCGTTTGGATGAGAAAATTTGTTTCTGAGTTGGGAGTTGTTCCTAGCATTGAGGAGCCTATTGTGTTGTATTTTGGTAACAACGTAGTAATAGCACAAGCCAAGGAATCTAGGTCTCATAAAAATTCCAAACATATTTTGCGACGCTTTCATTTGATTAAGGAAATCATTGAAAGAGGAGATGTCAAGATTGAGAGAGTTAACACACATGACAAAGTAGCAGACCCACTCACAAAGTCATTGTCTCAGATTCACTTTGATCCTCATAAAGAGAAGATGGGTATTAGATACCAGGGTGATTGGCTTTAGTTCAAGTGGGAGATTGAAAGTGTTTGTCCTAAATCGAATCATGTATGATGAGTTAGGAAAAACTTTCTTGTATTCTTATTTGATTTCATTAATATTAATAAAAGACTTATTTTGGTTTCATTATAGGCTTTATCTATTTAAAGTATTTTGAATAAGATGTTCCATAGTTTAGAGTAAAGCTTCTAGAATTATAATGAGATTGTAATAGTGAGATCTAGAAGGTGATAACTTTAGACTTATACAGTTCCTGATCATAGGATAACTAATCGGAAGTTAGTGAATCCGCAAAGATTGGTACATACTATGCTTGCTCCCTTCAGGAGGATGTCTGTTCTCATAGGTATTTGTGTGGTGATACTATAGCTAGTATGTAGGTGCTTATTAGGGAATAAGTTTACTGAACATGACTCGATAAGTTGGATAACTAATGGAGATTACTCACGTGTCAATAGTTTTTTCACTGAGTGATAGTTGTACAAGTGTCCTTAGACTTGGGATCATTAAAGTTATCTTATATAATGAACTGTGCTTTGGTTTAGTCATTATTCTCAAGGATATCCATTAGGTCTATTCTGGGCATAGGGATTTATGTATGGAGATAGTTAACGTCAATAGAGGATCTACAACTTCCAGTATAGGAAGAGAATATCCTATGTTATTCTTAGTATGCGAGTTCTGGAATCTCTGGCTAGAGTGTATGAAAATAGAAAGGAGTTTCTAATTTGCATTACTATGAACTTTGCATTATGAATAAGAAATCATATGATTAAATTTGATAGGTCTGACACGAGAGCCATGCCTTGTATTTAATCAGGATATTGTAAGGGTAGAAGGAATTCATTGTACGGTAACTAGTCACTGACAGGTTCTTGGTATTCTAAACAGTGAATTCATATTATCCGGATAGTCGCGATATATTGAAAAGCATCACTCACGATGTAGAATAAATATAATTAATCAGTTAATTATATTTAATGAATTTTAGAATTCATATAAATAATAAATAGAAGGTTTATTATTATTTATTTCTACTACTGGATTAATATTGAACCTACAGGGTCACACCATAAAAAAATTAATTTATTGATGAAGGTATTTTGAGAGAGCAAGTTATTTTCTAAAGAGTTTGAAAAATAATAATTAAAATAGTTTTAATTATTATTTAAACATTTTATAAGATAATGTGTGGGATTTATATAATAATATATATTGATATATTAATTATATGAGAACCTAGTGAGCCCTATATAAAGAATGAGATGCGAAGGGTTTTGGTATGCACTTGTGATTTTGTGAAAACTTAGTTGCCATCCTCTCCATATTCTTCATCTCTCTCTCTCTCTTAAAAGAAAAGGGCACCACTTTTATAAAGCTTCATCTTTATAAAAACTTCATCGAAGGATTATTCTTGGTGGATACCAGTAGAGTGCTTCACACTCTGAGGAGCAACTACTAGCATCCATTGTTATAAAGCTTCGATTTTGAAGGTATGATTACGATTCATCCGCTCCCTTGATTTTATATGTTATTCTATATATGTGGTATATGGTTTTACGGAATAATTGTTATATCATGCTTCCGCTCGTCCGTAAATTTCTTTACGTCAACCATCTGAGCCAAAGGCCCCAGAGCTCTGTGAAAAGGAGGCTGATGATATTGTGTTTAGGGAGAACGATGCAAAATGGGTACAGTACCCCATACTGATGCTCTGGTCATAAAAATAAAGATTGGGACAGTGAATGTCCATCGAGCATTGGTGGATACCGGGAGCTCGACAGATGTTCTAACCTATGATGCCTACAAGAAACTAGGATTGCTAGACAGAGAACTGACCTCGACAGGTGGGCACTTGTATGGGTTCAGGGAAACTCAATCGGAGTAAAAGGGACGATTCAAGTCCCGGTGACCTTAGAAAAAGAGGCTTAAGTGGCCACCCAGATCGCTATATTTACAGTTGTAGATCAGCCTTTGTGCCTACAATTTTATAGTGGGCAGTGTAACACCCCCAAATCCGGGGTCGGGGATCCGGGTTGTCACGAGTTCCATTTCCCTTAATAACACCCAATCTTAATACACAATCAACTACTCTGTACTGTGACCCCACAATAAACACACACACCACAAGTTATAGTCTCAGAGATGAATATCCAAAAATAATCACAAGTCGTTTTATTCCACAATTATATGTCAATACACCTTAAAAGGTTTTCTGGATAATTTACATTTCTTTGCCATTATTACAATTCATAATATACATAAGTCTGGTACATTATTAGTTGAAAACTTAGCCTATTGGTAATTTCTACCTCAGCTACAGCGGCCTCAACGCTTCCAGAAAGTTGCGGAACGTTTCCTATCCGCTTGCGAATTGGGAGCTTGGTCCTGTTCATCTTATCTATCTGATATTGTGTGATGAAAGAAGAAAGCAAGGGTGAGCAGCAAGCCCACCAAAATAATATGTATAATGATTAACAATATATGAGCCTACTCATAATACTCATGAAAGTCTTGGTCAAAAGAAAGGAACCAAGTTGATAACTTAATGCGATGAAGTCGCAAAATATTCAGTATATATACATATATACTTTTCAAAATATTGGAAGTCCTCTTCTATGCATAATATACACAAAGTCCCAGTGTATAACTGTATAAAAAAAAATATCGTTGCAAGGTGATCTCATATATCTAACCTTGTCTCAACGTTTTTCTGAAAATCTTTGTCATTCATAAGACAATTATTAATTAGATATAAGTTTAAAAGATGAAGTTACCAAATACTTCACTACCCTTATATCATTTATAAAGCTACTTGAACTACCATTGTTCAAAGTATAATGAGCTTTCAACAGTTCATCACATAGATGAGACTACAAGACAAGATTTGAATAGATTAAATCTTTAAAATATTATTAAAGGAAATAAAGTTATGACATACTTCATTAAGTTCTGATATATATATATCCATATATACATCTTCCTTTATACATTTCCTGAAAACCTCTGTCATGTAAAGTATGAACAGAATTGCAATATCCAATAAATTTGGAAAGGAAAAGAATTTTGGCATAAACCTGATATCTTGCTGATCAGGCAAAGATACCAATAAGTAACCTTTTCTACTAGTAGATGGACGAATTCCCCACTGGTCATCACCCTGGTCTCAATAGGACCTTATGCTGGACTGCCACTCAGCCATTTATGCATTTGATGGACTCCCACTGAGCCACTTACACTATCATGGACGCCCACTGAGCCCATGTTGCTTATGCCGACTCAATAGATGGACTTACTTCCCGAACGTTGGGTAAGTAATCAATTCATTTACCAAAACTGCAACCGTGTTGCGAATATAAAATACACCACAGAGCCGGATCCCTCAGGTTTTAAGCGAGTATTTAAATCCCCTTAAAAAGGAAGATCTTAAATATAAAAATGAGTTTTGGGATCCGCTCTAACTTTTAAAAATCATTTTGAAGACTCGAAAACACTTTATAGAGTGTTTGGAGTAAAGCTGATTTAATGAAGTAAATCAGTCCCCAGAATATTTAGAAAATGACTGAATATTATTATTTAAATAATATTCCCATAAAGAATAATCTTTATAAAAATAATTGAAGTAGAAGTATTAAAACTTATACTTGAAACGAGTATTAAATAACCAAAGATATACTTATATGGAAGTACTATCTTTATTTGAATAATCGAAAATAATATTGATTATTGACACCTTATTCTTTAATAAAATAAAGAATATATCTCAGCAAATAATCGGAGTCATAGATCCTCAAATGAATATTCAAATAATATTCATTAAATAATATAAACTGAGTCATAAGCCCTCGAATGAATATTCACATAATATTCAATAAATAATATGAAAGAGTCATAAGCCCTCGAATGAATATTCATATAATATTCAATAAATAATATGAAAGAGTCATAAGCCCTCGAATGAATATTCGAAATAATATTCAATAATAAAATAGAGTTAAAGTTATCGAATAAACCTTATTCGATTAATAATTTTGAAAACTATGACCATATATATATATAAGTATATATATATATATATTTATATCCATATATACAAAATCTACTCGGGATCCTCGACTCCCGGTTTTAAAAAATATTTTCACCTTTGGGTCCCTATACTAAGGGTATATGCAAATTACCGCTATCCTCTAGCATAGGTATTATCAACTGAATCAACAGATATATATGGAAAGAATGCGAAACAGGCATGCATATATATATACCATAGCAGCATGCTTCAATATATTGCAACATTTGCTAATTAACCAACATGCATCTATCGCAAGATAATGCAAATACATATATTCATCACAACAACAGTTATAACGGGTAGAAAACTTGCCTGAGCGACTTGGGGTGATAAAAGGCTCGGGACGAGTTTGGTAACCTATAAACAACAAGTAAGTTGGAATTAAACCAAAGTCACTTGTAAATCTATACTTTAACTAACTTAGACTCTAACGCTTATTTTGCGCTTACTGATTCACTTAAGTCACTCAAGTACCCTCGGCTCCACCATTTTTAATAATTTAACCTTTACGAGTTTTAAGGCGATTCCTTCGCGAGTGTCTTACCAACTGCCTAACACACTTACCATAAATGTTTCATACTTCAATTAGTCCTTTTTGGTCTTTAACCTATGTTTCAAAGTAAGGCGAGGGGAAAAGTTTCGTTCGCGAAACGCCGTTACATAAAACGGTCGTTTCTCCTAAACCGTGCATCGGAATCGAACGAACTACATATCAAAATGAAGCTCGTAACATGAGCTATCTAGACATGGCAATGGTCATAATCTAGCAGGGGGTTCTCGGGTCCTAATGTTATGCACAAAAATAGTCTAAAGAAAATCGGACGTTACGACGGCTATGTTTACGCGATTTCCCAATTTTAAAACCATTCAAAACCAACCCAATTCAACCTCAAATCCAACATACAACCAACATCCATCCTTATCACATCATAACAACCCCAACCAATTCAATTTTAACATTCATACTTATGCCTAAGCTTAACTTTAACCATACTTAAGTTCTTTTAATCAAAACAACAACATTTACCATTCCATTTCACTACCATTTCAAATCCCAAACTCTAAATCACAACATCAAGCTACAATAGCACCCTACTAATCAAAATCATCTTATAATACATAGGAATCTAGGGTTTGGAGATGATATACCTTCCTTGGAGAGTGGAGAATCAAGAGAATGGCTTGGAATCACCCTTAAAGTCCTTATCCAAGCTTAATCTAAACAAAACTTCAAGAACACAAATTTTAGTTCTTGAAAAACACTATTCACCATCTTCTTTCATGATTTATAGAAAAAGATTGGCTTGGAATTAGAAGCTTAAACTTATAGGAAGTATGTAACTATCCATGGGGAAGCTTAGATAATTACCTTGCTAAATAGTAAGTGGAGGAGCTTGGACTTTCATTTTTTTAAGAAAAGGGCCGAGAGCATGAAGAACAATGCCTTGGTTTCTTTTTTTTTTGATTTTGATGAAAGTGATTTGCTTGGCTTGGTTGATTGGTTTTGTGTTTGATTTAGTCAATTACCTTGTTGCCCTTGAATTTGTGTGGTTCTCATTCAACCACACCTCCTTCCTTCCCATGTCATGTCTATGTCATGTGGTGATGTCATCCTTCCCTCCTTGTCCTCTTCTCATTGGTTGGGTGACATCACTCTCTCTAATCCCTTTGATTAACTTCCTAATTGTTTGCCTAATGACCGCTGATCTGTTATACGGTTCGCTTAACTTTCGTTTTCGTTTATCGTTTGAGGGATCATACCCGGGATCTTATTACTTAGGTTCCCTTAACCTATCTCAATACATTATATTCCTTTTTATGATCCTCTCTTATAATCCTTTAATTTAAATCTTTTTTATCCTATTACCTTTTTCTCAATTCTTTCCGTATCTAGTGGATTTCCGGGAAAAATCAAAGTGTTCGGATTTGGATTCTGACGATCTTTACATACACTTATATCCCATATAAAGTACTAATAAAATCTCAGAATATCCATATCAGAACCCCTACATAGTGTGGCATGAAAAGTTTTCTCATTCAGCAAAAACACTATTCATAAGGGTTTCAAAAATTTCCCAAAAATTGGGGTTATTACAGGCAGGCCCCTTATGAGGGAAATGAGGATGGTGACCTCGATCCATCACATGATGGTAAAATTCCCAACCCCCACGAGGTAGGCTTCTTGAAGAACTGTTAATACGAATCGAGGGTCTGCTACTACCAGGCACTCAGGGCAGCCGAGTCAGGAAATACATTGAAGGAGACGGTCAAACCGGGTGAAAGCGATGTCCTCATGGAAGAGGTAGATGGTAGGAAGAGAGTATGTCCTGAGGGACACGAGACTTGTAACATGATTTCTATCGAAAAACTGCCCAAGAACTATTTCGAGCACATGGGGATGATAGAGTATATATTCATATATATATTTAAAGGATTTTATCCTCATATTTATAATATTATATCATTAATTAGATATTATTAATTAGATTTTATTGTTTTAGGACAGGAAATAAATAATTTCCAACTTTATATGGAATTGGGCTTATTTGGACTTAAATCATAAGGAAATTCGGATTTATTGGGCTACACGCGCATACATCACTGTTTGGGTCGTAACTTGAGTTCTAGACATCAGAATTTGGCAATCTTACAGTCTATGGAAAGCTAAAAGAATTATCTAAAACATTAAAACTCTTTAATATATATTAGGTTTGATATATTATATAGAGAAAATCATAACATATTGTATTAGAGAATAGAATAGAGATATCCATTATTTTTGGGAGAGAATGGAGAGAGGCAGCTAGAGAGCGAGATTGGGAGAAGGAGCGAAGGGATTCGTCCAAATTTCAAAGGAACTCTTCAAGTTGTATTCTCTGTATTCAAATTCTCAACTCATGATTTGTGGTTTTAATATATATTTGTTTTCTTCATATATCATGAGTAGCTAATCCATTAATCCAAGAGTTGGGTAGTATTCTTTGGCTTGTTTTCTTTATTTAGTTGTATTGTGATTTTCTTATGATTGTTAATCTGTCATTGAGGGAGTCATGAACCTTTGATTGTATCTATAGGAATTATAACTAATCGGGAGAGGAGTTGTAATTATAGTACATGATATGATAGATACAATTTAAGTATTGAATCGGGAGATTAATATGCGAATTGTGAAATATGTAATCCTTGATTTTTGATAGTCTATAATTGTACTTTGTGGGACCATGGGAGTGGCTTTCAAGGGATAATTGTAGGCACTATAATCTACCTTGGGAGAGGATTTTATAAACATTAGAAGGATTGTTTTTAACAAAACAAGAGAGAGGAACTAGACATTCATGATAGCCATTGAAGAACCCTTATTCTTGGATTGTTTCTCTCATATATCTTATATAAATTTTATTTGTTTATTAGGTTAAATTAGTGGATAGTTAAAACACCCATAAAATTATTATCCACACTTATGAACTATAAGAAATACAAGACTTACGATTGGTGTTGATATTAGTCCTCTGCGAACGATACTCTAAAAATACACATCAACAAATTGGCGCCGCTGCCGGGGAAGGCAGCAATATTGATTTTGAGTTAATTGTTTCTTGTAGTTTTGATTTTATCTTTGTATATAGTTTTTTCCTTCTTTTTCTTTTTCTTCGGTGTGTCTACAGGTTTCTTTAAGGTGGACAACGTAAAGATTTGAGTTGAGGAGACGACATGGATAACAATTTTGGCTTGTATAACGCTCAAGATTTCATTAGCAATCAAAAATGATATCAAAATTTTAATTCTTTTAGGATTTTAATGCGTATCAGGTGAACTCCTTCGATTTTTACAACTCATATTATGCTACATACCCTCCTAGCACAGATTTTTCATATTCTTTTGATAATCAATACCATGATGATTCATATGTATGCAGTGGTGTTGATGAGAGTTTGAGTCATTCTAATCCTTCTTTACTTTCTTTGGGACTTATTAAACACTTTGATGACTTAAATTTTGAGATTGCTAATAAAGGTGATATTTCATGTGAAGTAAAATTAATAGGCTGGTACGAGGAGAATGCTAAAAGGAATAGTTTTATTATGAAAGTTCAACTTGTGATGCATGATGGTTGTCTTCAAGTTCCTCCTTGTGTCAATTTTCCAACGATCCATGATTCTTGTTTAGCAATTGATGACAATTTTGTGTTTGATGAGACTACTTGTTTAGTTGATTATAGTCCCATGTGCGATAATGATAATTTGGATGCAATTGAAATTCTGCCAAATCTAGAAAACGTTGTTAAGCTTAATAAATTGGTAGATGAGGTAAAAATTGATGAGTGTCCAATTAAAATCAAGGAGGAATTTAAGATTGATGAAATTGAAAGTCTTGCTTATGAATATAAAGATCCAATTTGGGAGGAGTTTATGAGTCGTACTTGTGGTGATTATTCTGACGACTTTTCTAGCTATTTTGATTTTTCGAGGTCTTTTATGCAAGTGAGGATCATAAAAAAAATTCTTATATTTTTATGGATCAAAGGTATGTTTGCACATTATAATTATATTAATGATTCGTAAGTATGTGCATTTATTTGCTTTTTCACCATATTGATAATGTTAGTTGCATGTACAAGTCAAGCTAGTGACATTAAAGAAGCGTTGCTTGGGAGGCAATCCAGGATGTTAATTGTCAAATTATAGTCATAAATTAACCATAGTTATATATATATCTATTAATATTGAGTTGTTGGATTATGCAGATAAAAAAAATTTGTTGATTTACAAAGTCAGCAGCATTCTCAAGGCCTTTACCAACATTCTCAAGGGCTTGAGCGAAACAGAAGCATTCTCAAGGGCTTGACCCCGTTCTAAAGGCCTTGATCTCTTGTTCTCTTAAAAAAGAAGAAGTTTTATGTACATAATTTATGTTACTTCTTTATATATATATATTAATATGTACATTATTTATTAGTTTTATTATTCTTAGATTATTATTATTATTGTTATTATTATTATTATTTTATTACTATTATATGTATTTGTACATTATTTATTAGTTTACTAATACATATATTATGTAGACTTCTATATATATATATATATAACAGCCCGCACTTCCGGACTATTAATTCAAAATTGAAAACTAATAAAAAATTACACTTTTAATACAAAATTATATTACAAAGATTACAATTACAAAAGCGCAGCTAACGGAAGCCCAAAGGTCAATCTACTCCAATTATAAGTCTTCGAACTCCAATGCTAACCAACTCGAATCTTAGACAAAACCTGAAAACGAAAGAATGAGCTATACAGCCCAGCAAGAGACTAATCGATCCAACTAGTAGGCCAAGTAACACATACACATATAACAAAATGCGATAACATATACGATACGATATACGAAACAAACACTTTCGATACATAATCTTATTCTTATTCTTATTCGATACATACGATACACATAACACATAAACAAAAATAATTCAAAATCAATAACTCATGCCACGACCACTACAACCCGGTGATAATGGTCCTAAATTTTCATAAAACTGTCACTACAATCCGGTGACTACGGTCCTAAGTTCTTATTCGATATTTTCACAAACCATGGCACAAATCAAAGATCCCAAATTATTGTCTCGACACCACAGAGGTACAATAATACTTATACTATAACACATAATACTTTCAAATATATCATCACTTAGCCCATATTTTTATAATCAAATATAAACGCATAACATACAATTTTGAAAACGCTAGGAAGATCGATCGAAAACTTACCTCAAATACTGGTCAGATCTGAAATTAGCCTTTTTGACCCTATAAACAACTTTTGCTTAAGAAACACGAAACACAAAAGTTGTAGAGAATGAAAAGACCTTTCTGAAAAGTCCAGAATTACAGAATTCTGACTTACGATGAATTTACTACGAATTTTACAAGACTGCTGATTTATGAAGAAAAGCCCCTACGAATTTTGATAATTAAAACGAGGAAGACGAATATGGTGTATTTATAACGATACAAAACCCTATATCTTAACCTACAAGTTATCCATATTAGAATCTGATCCAAATTTTAGGCCCATTAGTCTAATTCAATTTTAAATCGTAATCTTTATCTAATTTTAATCCTTTTTATTCTATTAATCTATTATTAATCTAATTCTAAAAATTACGGGATATTACATACTACCCTCCTTAAAAATAATTTGGTCCCCAAATTCCCAATAAACCTATAGCGTCTACGCCCTATAATCTCTATAGGTCTAACATAAACTATGGTCCACAAGAACGAATCCTAGGGAATGTACTAGTCCCATAACTAACACACTCCGAAGGACAGCCTGCTCTTGATACCAACTATAACGACCCGCACTTCTGTACCATTAAATTCTAAATCAAAACTAATACAAAACAAAATTACTAATCCAAAATTCTATTACAGATTGACTATACGAAAGCGCAGCTAAAAGCGGAAGTCCAAAAGTCAATCAACTCCAAATTTAAATCCTCGAACTTGAATGTTATCCAACTCGAACTCTTACACCAAACCCGAAATACGAAAGAATGAGCTATACAGCCCAGCAAGAGACCAGTCGATCCAACTAGTAGGTCAAGTAACACATACACATTTAACAAAATACAATAATATATACGATACGATATACGAAACAAACACTTTCGATATATAATCTTATTTTTATTCTTATTCGATACATACAATACACATAACACATAAACAACAACAATTCAAAATCAATAACTCATGCCACGACCACTACAACCCGGTGATAACGGTCCTAAATTTTCAGAAAACTGTCACTACAATCCGGTGACTACGGTCCTAAGTTCTTATTCGATATTTTCACAAACCATGGCACAAATGAAAAATCCCAAATTATTGTCTCGACAGCACAGACGTACAATAATACATATTCTATAACACATAATACTTTCAAATATATCATCACTTAGCCCATATTTTGATAATCAAATATAAACGCATAACATACAATTTTGAAAACGCTAGGAAGATCGATCGAAAACTTACCTCAAATACTGGTCAGATCTGAAATTAGCCTTTTTGACCCTTTAACAACGTTTGCTTAAAAAACACGAAACACGAAAGTTGTAGAAAACGAAAAGACCTTTTCGAAAGGTCCAGAATCACTGAATTCTGACTTACGATGAATTTACTACGAATTTTACTAGACTGCTAATTTATGAAGAAAAGCCCCTACGAATTTTGATAATTAAAACGAGGAAGACGAATATGGTGTATTTATAACGATAAAAAACCCTATATCTTAACCTACAAGTTATCCATATTAGAATCTGATCCAAATTTTAGGCCCATTAGTCTAATTCAATTTTAAATCCTAATCTTTATCTAGTTTTAATCCTTTTTATTCTATTATTCTATTATTAATCTAATTCTAAAAATTATGGGATATTACAATATATATCTATAACCAATATGTAAAATATTATATACATTTATTTTTCTGTTCAGATTTTTTTTTCTTAGCATAATATGTATAAGTAAAAAAAAGAACAGAGAGCAGGATTTTGAAACAGCGAGTAAAAACATCTGCGTTTGAGCGTGGAAATCTATGTGCCACTTGATCAACTAGGAGGCTCTATTACTTCAAATTGGATGCTTATTTCGCACATGTGGGTTTCATTCCACCATCTCGACGGTGATCTTCGTCAGAGGAGTTTTATTGTTATCCTTTCATTCTATATAGTCCTTATTGTATAGTAGAATATTTGTATGTTATTATGGGATGATTATTGTTGTTCCTTTGGGACAATGAACATGCTAAGTTAGGGGGTGTGTTTATGTGTGTGTGAGTTATGTGGTGGTATATTAGTAGTAGAAAAAAACAAAAAAGAAAAACAAATTGAAAACATAAAAAAAATTGCATTGTACCATGTAGTTGC
This sequence comes from Apium graveolens, assembly GCF_009905375.1. Classification (NCBI taxonomy): domain Eukaryota; kingdom Viridiplantae; phylum Streptophyta; class Magnoliopsida; order Apiales; family Apiaceae; genus Apium; species Apium graveolens. Next base: position 169,740,182 of record NC_133657.1, read on the forward strand.
ATTCCATTGCATATCATAACTTGATCTCATATTAGTAGTAGTCCAAGTCAGTGACTGATGATGATAATATGTGTAGCTTGTTTTTGACTAATTCTTGCTAAGATCACATTTTAATAATGTTACATACGTAGTGTCACTAGTGCAGAGCTTATTTTTTTTTAATACACTATTATTATGCTCTTGAGCTGAGATTTAGATATGTTTTTTTCTAGAGGGGTAGCCGCTTGTTGATGATTAGAATTTTGATTGTTCCCTTTTAAGCTTATTACGTAAATGCTTACGTTTGGGGGAAGCTATGGGGTGTAAATGTTTTTAAAAAAACAAATATATATATATGTATGATCGTAGTAATAAATAACATGAAAAAAAAGAAAAAAATGGTATACTTGACTAGGTTGGGCTCATTAATACTCGAGTAATTAAGTCTGAGGGGACTTTGTGCCTAGTAACCTAAAGCCTTTTATGGTTTGGGATTGCTGACCCAACGCTCGCTACATGGGTATTAGTGCATAAATCTTTAGGGATCTCGACCATTGCACGGTTAAATAAGCCACTCAAATATTTATGTGTGTATCATATGGTTTGCAAAGTCTTTTGGCGGTTGTAACTCACTTACACTGAGGAGCCACCCAACCTTAGACCGAGCTTGTGAAGTCTTATGGAGGTTGTAACTCACTTACACTGAGAAGCCACCCAACCTTAGACCGAGCAGTAATAAAATCCATATGTACATATAGCTGTAGTATAGTAGAAATAAAGAAAGACATGGAAATCCCTTACTAAACTTGAACGATGGCTAGTGCTAAGTAACGAAGTGTTAAAGATCTATTCTAGTTCTTAACTTGGGAGCTATTAACTCACATGACTTGTCATGTTGAAACTTGTATGTCTTTGTTCTTGGTTCATTAGAGAGCTTTTTGTTAAGCTAAGCACACACACACACACTTTGTACTTGTGTTAACTATATGGTGATATTGTGTGTGAGCTTGATGGGTCTAAATTTTTTGCATATTCAGAAGTTATATCTGACTTGGCATAGACTATTATATTTGAGATCCGTTGTATTGTCGATCATTTAGGTGCATTCATGTAGTTATATATTGCATGGGTTAGTTGGATTGTGTGGGTACATTCACTATAGGCCCTCACGAGACCTTACTCGTTCACTAGGGCTACCTTGGGGTTTAAAGGGCTTGTTGTATATGCCAAATGCAATCGTGATCACCTTACGAAAGTGGTACTAGTTAATAATATATTATATTAGTTTGCACGAGGACGTGTAAAATAAAGTGTGGGGATATTTGATAGAGTATATATTTATATATATATATATATTTAAAGGATTTTATCCTCATATTTATAATATTATATCATTAATTAGATATTATTAATTAGAGTTTATTGTTTTATGACAGGAAATAAAGAATTCCCAAATTTATATGGAATTGGGCTTATTTGGACTTAAATCATAAGAAAATTCGGATTTATTGGGCTGCACGCGCATACATCACTGTTTAGGCCGTAACTTGAGTTCTAGACATCCGAATTTGGCGATCTTACAGCCAATGCGAAGCTAAAAGAATTATCTACAGTTTAGAAGTAGTCCAATATTAAGAATCCAACTGGAGCATCCCTGACTCAGACCTGGAAGACATACTACGAATTTTACATCAAAGTCCAATTTATTTTGGGAAAAGCATTAAAACTCTTTATTATATATTGTATAGAAAAAACCATAACATATTATATTAGAGAATAGAATAGAGATATCCATTATTCTTGGGAGAGAAGGGAGAGAGGCGGCTTGAGAGCGAGATTGGGAGAAGGAGCGAAGGGATTCTTCCAGATTTCAAAGGAACTCTTCAAGTTGTATTCTCTGTATTCAAATTCTCAACTCATGATTTGTGGTTTTAATATATATTTGTTTTCTTCATATATCATGAGTTGCTAATCCCTTAATCCAAGAGTTGGGTAGTATTCTTTGGCTTGTTGTGTTTATTTAGTTGTATTGTTGATTTTCTTGTGATTATTAATCTGTCATTGAGGGCTTAGCACAATTGAGGGAGTCGCGAACCATTGATTGTATCTATAGGAATTATAACTAATTGGGAGAGGAGTTGTAATTCTAGTACATGATATGATAGACACAATTTAAGTATTGAATCGGGAGATTAATATGTGAATTGTGAAACATGTAATCCTTGGTTTCTAATATTCTATAATTGTACTTTATAGGACCATGGGAGTGGCTTTCAAGGGATAATTGTAGGCACTATAATCTACCTTGGGAGAGTATTTTATAAACATTAGAAGGATTATTTTTAACAAAATAAGAGACACGAACTAGACATTCATGATAGCGATTGAAGAACCCTTATTCTTGGATTGTTTCTCTCATATATCTTATATAAATTTTATTTGTTTATTAGATTAAATTAGTGGATAGTTAAAAACCCAAAAAATTATTATCCACACTTCTGAACTGTAAAAAATACAAGACTTAAGATTGGTGTTGATATTAGTCCTTCCCTGCGAACGATACTCTAAAAATATACATCAACAGGGGATTCAGGTGGAACCGCGCCCAGGGGCCCTGCTGATGGAGGCCTCTCAGCCCATCATATTGGTACAGGAGGGGATTGTAGAAGATGCAAGTGATGAAGAAGAGAGCCCAGAACAAATCACTGCAAGACTTAGGAAAGGAAAGTGGGCACGCGAAGAAATAACAACAACTATGGATCTACCTAACGGAATCACTCGTACGGTCACTATGACCTCTGAATGCTTGGTAAATACGGTTCGAGCTCACCAGCCCGAGCTCGAGGACACGGAAGATTTGACAATCACGGAAGTGGGAGAAACCAGTGAGGCTCGAGTAGACTTAGACCCAAGAATGCCCCCAATGGTTGAGAGGGTTGGGGCCGCAGAGGACATAATTTCCATTTTGGTAGACCCGAATGATCCCTCCAAGGTACTTAGAATAGGCTCTAACTTAAGCCCTGATTTGAGGGAAGACCTGGCTCAATTCTTGAGGGGAAATTTTGATGTCTTTGCATGGTCACACTCTGATATGATAGGGATTGGCCCGAATGTCATGTGCCACCGGCTCAACTTGGACCCAAAAAAGAAGGGGATCATACAGAAGAGGCGGCCGATTAGTGGAGAAAGGGAAGAGGCCCTCAAAGAAGAGGTGAATAGACTAATAGAGGCAGGGCTTGGAAGGGAAGCCTTCTACCCCATGTGGCTGGCCAACCCAGTGCTTGTCAGGAACCAAATGGCAAATGGAGGACATGTGTGGACTTCACCGATATAAACAAAGCTTGCCCGAAGGATAGTTTTCCTCTACCCCGAATCGACCAGCTGGTTGATTCTATAGCTGGGCACGCACTACTTAGCTTTATGGATACTTATTCGGGATATAACCAAATCTCAATGTATGGGACAAATCAGGAGCACACCTCCTTTATTACTGATCGGGGCCTCTATTATTATATCCGGATGCCCTTCAGGCTCCTTAACGCTGGGGAAACCTATCAAAGGTTGGTGAACAAGATATTCAAACATCAGTTGGGGAAAACCATGGAGGCCTACGTAGATGATATGCTTGTGAAGTCAAAGGAAGCAAAGGATCATGCCTGCCACCTATCAGAAATGTTCCAGATCCTAAGGGAGTACAGAATGAAGCTCAACCCCCAGAAATGTGTGTTTGGGGTCGAATCAGGGAAGTTTTTGGGATTTATTATCAACCATAGAGGCATTGAGGCCAACCCCGCCAAGATACGAGCCCTACTCGAGATGAGATCCCCTCGACGGGTGAAGGATGTTCAAAGCTTAACAGGGCGAGTGGCTGCCTTAAAAAGCTTCATCTCAAAGTCCTCCGATAAATGCTAGGAGTTCTTCAAAGCAATTAAAGGAGTGGTGAGGAATTTTGAGTGGACAGAAAAGTGTGAGGAAGCCTTTCAGCACATAAAGAAGCATCTTAGTAGTCCTCCAATGTTGTCCAACCCAAAGGCAGGTGAGACCCTGGTCCTATACCTGGTTGTCTCTGACTGTGTAGTAGGTGCGGTACTGGTCCAAGAGGAGGATGGTATCCAGCTCCCAGTATACTATGTGAGTAAATGGCTAGCCGACGCGGTGACTCGGTACACAAGCCTCGAGATATTAGCATATGCTTTGATCCTAGCCTTTCGAAAGCTCAGGCCCTATTTTCAGGCGTATAGGATAGAAGTACGAATCTCGTATCCCCTCAGGCAAGTAATGAACAAACCGGAGTCTTCTGGTCGAATGCTGAAGTGGACGGTTGAGCTCGGCCAGTTTGAGGTGGATTATAAGCCCCAATCAAATGCCAAGCCCTGGCCAATTTTGTGCTGGAATTTCCTCAACATCAAGAAGTGGAGCAGGGAGCCCTTGTTGTCATACCTAGTGCAGAAGAGGTCGGGCTGGAAAGCCAAAATAGTGACCCATGGTGGAGCCTATTGGTGGATGGAGCCTATTGGTGGATGGAGCCTCTGATGGGGATGTGGAAGGAGCTGGAATTGAGCTAATCAGCCCAGAGGCGCACAAGATCAAATGTGCGACCCATCTGGCCTTTCATGCAACCAACAATGATACTGAGTATGAGGCCCTGATCAACGGTTTCAAGCTAGCTCTGGAAATGAAGGTGGAGAATTCAAATGTGTTTAGTGACTCCATGATTGTGGTCTATCAGATAAACAGGGGGTACCAAGCTAAGGGGCCAAGAACAGAGCTTTACCTGAAGTGTGTACAGAGGGTAATTGAGAGATTCAACGAAGTGAGGCTGGAACTAATCCTGCGCGGGCAGAATAAAGGCGCGAATGAGCTGGCTAAACTCGGCTGGTGCCGCGAGGCCACTCTGTTAGGGGTCTTGCCCCTTGATACACAGAGGCAGCCTAGTGTGCCCGAGCATGAGGTGGGCAGCCTTAGTGATGGCCTCGGCCCCATGTGGATGACATCTATCTTAGCCTACATAAAAGGAGGATCCCTCCCGGATGAAAAGAATGAGGCGAGAAGAATAAAATACAAGGCAGCCCCGTTACGTGATATATGATGGGGTCCTATATAGTAGAGGGTTCAGTGTGCCCCTCCTCAAGTACATAGATGGGGATGAATACAATTATATCCTAAGGGAAGTACACGAAGGCATTTGTGGCAATCACTCGGGGGTAGCTCTCTAGCTCAGAAAATCCTCAAGGTTAATATTGGCCAAGGCTGAAAAAAGATGCCTTTGAATTCTTCCGAGCCTGTGATAAGTGTCAGCGATATGCCAATTATTATAACAGACCCGTGGCTCCTCTCACATCCCTCATGAGCCCTTAGCCCTTCGCTATGTAAGAAATTGATCTGATTAGAGAACTCCCGAAGGCCAAGAGAGGTGTCAAGTATGCGGTTGTTGCGGTAGATTATTTCACTAAGTGAGCAGAGGTCGAGCCTCTAGCCACTATCACGGAAAAAAGCTCAAGGAATTTATGCACAGGACCATTGTGTTTTGCTATGGCATCCCTTACAAGTTAATATATGATAACGGGAAACAGTTCAATAGTAAGGAAATACGGGAATTTTATGAGCAGCTGGGAATTCAGAAGAGTTTTAGTGCAGTTTGCCACTCCTAAAGCAATGGGCAGATGGAGGCTGTTAATAAAATCATTAAGCATGCCTTGAAGGCAAATCTTAAAGAGAAGAAAGGGACATGGCCAGAGGTGCTCAGACAGGTCCTGTGGTCTTACAACATGACCCCCCGAACTACAACTAGAGAGACCCCTTTTTCTTTGGTGTATGGATGTGAAGCTATGGTGCCCATTGAAGTAGGGGCAGGATCTTTTTGGAGGGACAACTATGACTCAGAGGAAAATGAGGTCAACCATCGGCTCTATTTGGACATGATCGAAGAAACTCGGGAAGATGCTCAGATCAGGATAGCAGCATATCAACAGAGGACAATAAGGAACTACAACAGTAAGGTTTGATCCTGGACTTTTAAGGTGGGAGATTTGGTTCTGCGCCGGGTCATGCCAAACACCAAAGTGGTGAGCCACGGAGTCATTGGGGAAAATTGGGAAGGCCCCTACAAGATAAAATCAGTGCTCCTGGAGGGAACCTACCACCTCAATGATATGCAAGACAAGTTATCCCGAGAGCCTGGAACGCGGAATACCTCCACAAGTATTATCAGTAATATTATTCTTCTCAGACTTAGTATTATCTTAAAATATTCCTAAGTCTCGGGGGGTAGTGCCATATAGGTGCCTTTCTGAGTCCACAAGCATGTAATCCTTTCACTTTCCATTATCAATGAATGAACGATTGATATTTATTTGTACCTTAATATTTTAACTCCTGTTAATAGATTAAAATACCTAGAAGGGGAGCCCATCCTTGGGAGCCCATGCGAGGAAATTACCGTGTTAAAATCATAAGTCAGGCCGGGCCCCGGCCCGCTTTACAGCAAGTCTATGAACCGAGCTGGCCTCGTCCCGCTTGGAAAAATAATAAGCACAAAACGGATTAAAGATAAAGATAAAAATATGAAAGTAGAAAGAGGCGCGATGCGAGCCCAAATCCCTAGCTCGCAAGGCGACATGTGCTAGAGGGTGCGGGCCGAGGAGCCCATCCCTCTATCAAATATGGCCAGGGTCGCATTATGCGAGGAGAGGATACAGGAACAAGTTGCGAGCCCCTGGGCCCGGCTCGCTAATGCAAGTACACATGCAACGCTTGTGAGTTAGCAATGATGTGAGCCTGTTTTACTTAAAAGTTATCATTGATTTTACTTGATTGGACAATGATGCGAGCTGATGGGCTCGGATCGCTGTCAAGGTGTAACACTCGCCATACGCGGCCAGGGTTATGATAGCTTTTGGTCAGTAGGGGCACAGTAAGTTTACACAAAATAAAGAAAACCAGCTAGCACAATAATGATAAATGCGGGTACAAAAGACTTGACATTTTATACAAGCAAGTTATAAATAAGTTAAGCCCCAAGGCAGGATATTTCAAATATATATGTGAGGCGAGTAGGGTGGCCACTTACCTATTTAAAAGTCTATCTTCAAAAATAAATTAAACTGAGGCTTGTCAGCCTCTACCTCCTTACGGGCCTGCTCAGCTGCGAGTCGGGCCTCCTCGGCAATTTGAGTATCCCTTTCTATCTCCAGCTTCAGCTTCTCAGCGTGCCTAGCTGTACCAATGCCCAAAGCACCCCAATCAAAGTCAGGAACCTTGCTGATAAAGATTTTCAGGAAGTTCCTAGCCCCTAGGTTCTTGGCATCAGTGAGGGCGGCTTCACGACCCGCATTCAAGGCAAAAACTGACCCCCAGCTCGAGCACCTTCTCCTCAAGGGCCTCTTTATCCTTCTTCCACGCATCCGCGGCCAGGTCATGAGCCTCCTTCTGATCCCTTAGCACCTTATCATGAGCAGTGAACAGATCAAGAATCTTCTGGTTGTAGTTGTTCACAAGCATGACTTTCTCCTGCCCGTGGTCGCTAACCTTGCTCTGAAGGGACTTGACCTTAGATTCGAGCTTTATGTTGGTCTAGCTGATGGCTCATATTTCTCGAGTCCTCGACAGCTGATAGTAGTACACCTCAGCCGCGGCCCGAGTCAGCGCATCATTGTTGGCCTCAAAAGAAGAAGTCCAATTCTTCACATCCTGGTCGTTGATGTGAGCCTGAGCGAGCCGACCAAATATGGTTGCGACCGTGTTGGCAGAAGAAAAAGTAGGGAGAGGGGAATTAGATGGAGCAGCCTTTTTTGGGTCAGGCTCACCGATTCTTCCCTCTTTGGGACCTTGATGCCTTTTCAGCCGAGGAGAGTGCCCTCCGCTCTTGAGATGCTCAGTAAGAGTGGTCATGCGGGCTGTAGGATTAATCTGAGAGCGAGCCTCTGTGGTCGCCGCCGCGGGCTAAACTGGGCCCGAGGTCGCAACTTGCTCAGTCTCTTCCATGAATGGAATAGGGGAGATGGCATTTTCTGAATAGAAGATAATAAAACAATACATTAGTCACAACAAGATACAATGGATAGAGGAGATGCGAGCAGATAGTAAATGAAGGAAATTAAAATGCAATGTAAGGTGAGATGCGTGTAGGAAATATTGGCATACGAGCATACGGGCTCGCATGTGCGGGCCCGATGTTCTTACCCTTTCTGGCTCTTTTCTTTGGCTTCTTCTTTTGGGAATTCAGCCTCACTCCTTCCTTCAGAAACCCACACGCGACCAGGTTCGAGGTCGTTATGAGTTTTCTGATATCCCTGTCGGCCTTGGGAAGTCCTAGAAGGCTATCCACGTTTATCTTTTCCTGTCCATTGAGGAAAGTACGAGGCGGGGTGGCTGGAGATGAATAAAAAACAATTTCATTGTTAAGAAAGAACTATTGGGAACAAAAGGAATGCGGCCAGGGAGAACTTATCTTACATGGGTTATAATAAAAATGAGTCTGGACTCGAGGCACCTTGTGGATATAGAAGTAGGGGCTCTTCCACTTCCCTGAATTGCTCGGCCCGTTGTGGATGAGGTTTTTCTTGTTGAAGCATGGCTAGACAGAGAGGTAGAAATACCCAAATCGTTTGGCGAGTGCTTCAAGTTGAGGAAATAACCCAGTTACCTCGCGGTTAGAGGAGGGTACTCACACTTATGGTACATGATGTACAGTGCAAGGGCGGCCCGGTATCTATTCAGATTGATCTGAAAGGGTGCGAACTGGTAGTACTCGCAAACGTCCTTAATGAAAGGATGGAGGGGTGAGGAGATTCCTAGCCTTAGCAAAAAGGTGGACAAAACCATGCAAGGCACCCTGCCTTCATTCTCCTGGTGGTTGAATCTATAGCATCGCATATGCGGAAAGGGCAAGACAACATGACCCTCGAGCTGGAACTGCTCGATGTGCTCAGCCAAATACTTCTGAGTAAGCGAGGTGGGCAGGTCGCGACAAGAGAGCACCTTTATCTCCTCGGCCGTAGTAGAAATCTCCTCCCCATCTGGGATGATCTGCTTTCTGAAGATAACCTCACCCTCAAGTTCGGGCTGGGCAAGAGGCACGTAAGGCTCAGAAGAAGCTGCGGGGATATAGTTATAATTGCAGATCTTAAATTGACTTGTAACATCTGCCACCTTGATTTAAGGGGAATCGTAAGACCAATGCGAGCCATCTTCTTCACCCTCGAGCCCCAAGATGGGATACTCTGCGGGAACAGGCTCCCCTTTCTTAGTGGCATAGTAGGCGCTCCCTAGGTCGCTGTCAATAGACTCCAAGTCGACATGAATAGGGTCGAGGTCATTGGTTACAGCTTGCCTAAGATAGGCTGCTCTCTCTTCAACCATCTCTCTCAAAATCTCCCCAGCCCGTTCTTTGTCCAAAGGAGCGGGCTCGCGGTTTAAGAGTTCCTCCACCCCGAAGGAAGCTGGTATCTTGGAGAGGTTCACGAGCCTGTTTTTCCAATCATAAATATTCTTCTCCCTGATGTAGTCTTCAGGGTTATGGTCAAGGTGAATATCTAACGAGCCAGGGCCACCTTCTCGCATCGAGTTCTCAACTCCAGCAATGTTCAGGGCCCCTTCAGGGGTGATGGTAGAGCCAGAAGAAATAGGTTGGCTAAGACGGCCAGAGAGGGAGGTCAGCTCGCGTTGAAAGTCCTTCGAGCCTCGCTACTCAGGTGGATATTGGTTTAATGGAGATGGAGTAGCTAAGGAGCGCGTCGGGCTGACAGAGGAATGAGTCGGGCTCGAAAAAGAGCTAGACGATCCGTAGGAACGGGCTGAAGATGCACTCGACATCTGTAAAAGATGGTGAATATTAGTATGTGGCCCTAAAAAAGTAGAATCAAGTTTGGGGTCGCACCTAAGTGTCCTCATGTCTCACACGAGGTCGCACCTAAGTATCTATGCGGGTAGACAGGCTCGTATCACATTTCGTGATTGTGTGTGGGCTCACATCGAACATGTGGTGTGTGCTCGCGTGGTGTATATAAATAAACATGAATGGATATGAATGATTGAAGATCAAAGGGGTACCTGTAGGTGAAGTATAGGATGATCCTGATGAATCTGTTCCCGGAAAATATCGCCGCCAGTAGACGGTCCTTGTGGTGACGATAGTTTTTGCCGTGGTAGATCCTTAAGCAAAATGAGCAGCAATTCGTTAGTGTTCTTGCCAAAGTGAAGAAATAAATTGAAATCCCATATATTTATAGGGGATATGAGAGAGAAAGGACCACTAACACGTGTCACCATCTCAAGGGATGACACGAATCCCTACTCTAGCTGTTCTACAACTATCATGGGTTTAAGATACATGACCGTTGAAAGGCATGCGAGGTGGCATGGTGCGACCTCGTGGACTCGCACTCGCGGGGCCATAAAAGCTAATGTTGGGAAATTCCTAGCATCAGGATGCGACCAGGAATTTTGAGGGTAGTTGTTATGCCCGCTTTTGGTCATGGGCCCTAAACAGGTCCCTCTGGGAATATTGAATAGTTGGGCTCTCATGTGTGGGCTAGAATCATGGATTAATACGACTTGGGCCAGCACATGCGAGCTGGGCTCGTGACATATGAGTTGGTAGGCTCTCACATGAGAATTGGGCTCACACTTGTAATATGGGCTCTCATACGCGAGTTGGGCTCAGGTGCCCACACGCGGGCTGGGCCCAGGTTCCCACACGCGAGCTGGGCTCAGGTGCTCACACATGAGCGGGGCTCAAGTACGCACATGTGGGCTGGGCTCAAGTGCCCACACGTGGGTTGGGCTCAGGTGCCCATATACGGGTTGTGCCCATGAGCCCACATCTTATGAAAATGAAGGAAATATTGTATTTATTAATTGAAAAGGAAGGCGGTGCGGGCCGAGGTGACCAGGCCGGCCCGCATTAAAGGACTTTGTGTGCAACATGGAAAGTGACTCATAGATGACTGAGTTGCTCGTAAATTTTGGGGCCAACACGGGTTATTCCTACAATCAGGGGAAGAAATACGGAGAGGCCACGAGATTGTAGGAAGCGTGTGGAGCCGGTCGATATTTACCTATCTGATTAGCTGAAGGCCTGACTTTATCATGGGCTTGGGCTGCACGGGTCAAAGAAACCCTAACCCTAGCCTATGTGACTTGTTCCCCAAGAACTACGTGAGGCTTGATCTCTATAAATAGGGTACGTAGGCACTTTTATGAGACATTAGTCGACATTTGATAGAGAATAACACAAACCCTATTCTTTCTTAAGGAGTCAACATACAAGCTCAACCACCATCACAAAACAACCTTCCTCCACCTTCAAACACTGTCCTTGATCCTTGTTCCGACCATCAGCCTCCATAACACTGTTTTACGAAATTCTCCCTATAACACAAATAACATGATTACGTGCTATGTGATATGCATGCTATCTGTTTACAGTTTTAAATGTCATGATTAGTTATAAACGATCGGGTAGATGTCAAGACGTATAGTTATGTCAATTAAGTTTGGTTCTGTCAATTAAAATAGTTGTTTTGTTTATAGAATCGAGTTGTAAGGAGCGCAGTCGAGTATTAGACGGAGTCAGTAGCCAGCAGTTGTAAGCCATGGTTATAGTGAAAGGTTATCAAGCATACCATGCAAGTACCGCTACCATCACTTATCGTTCAAGTGATATTCATTATGAATCCTATTATCCAAGTCTTCCTCAACTTTCGTGTAGTATAACTGCAAGTATCTACATCTTCACTTATCAATCAAGTGATATTCATTCTGAACTCTATTATACCAGTTTTTATACTATTCTAAGTTCAGGATAGTTAAACATTTTTACATATCGCTACAAATTACTCTATACAGTGGAACGTTGAGTTGAGATTAGCGAATAACTAATTGTTCTAGTTATTTCACCATCATACCAACCTTTATGTCTTGTATAACAAAAGACCAATTCTAACTCTTAATCCATTGGGTCTTCTGATTTATGATTTTTTCTTTGAATTAAAACCCAACCTTTATGATTTCCTTGTTATACCTTCATGGAATTATGAATCACCCTATGCTTCAAGATAAGTGTTGTTTATGATTTAGCTAATTGAAATTTCATTGCTTATCATATTGTTATTATAGAATTGGATTGTTTTTAAATGTGGACCAGATTCGTGGTCATAATAGGCCAATGTATGTCTTGGATCCAGTATATAGAGCATAGCTGGGAGCCTTGCTCGGGGTTAGTGCGTGACTAATCAGCGGCCTAACCTTAGTTTTTAAAATAAAAGTGAATATCCAATTATAATCATTGTTTATCAAGAAACTTGATTCCTTATATCATTTCAATTGATCATTGTTTAATCTCAGTGTTGTCATTATGACTTGCTGAGCTAGTTAGCTCACTTTTGCAAATCTGTTTATATTCTTTTCCAGTGAAAAAGGTAACTGGTGGTAGCGAGGATCCCCAAACAAGCGTGCGAGCTAGGTATCCAGGTTGAGATGGAATAAGCTAACAGATGATGTTTGGCTTAGTCTGTGTTAATAGTTTGTAATAAAGTTTACTTCCGTTGTAAGATAAATAAACTGGCATTTGGAATGTTGTAATATAAATAAGGTAGTGGCTTGTGGGCATACTTTAAACTGCTTCGATCCGTGGAATATGGTAAGTAGGGTCATTGCATATATATTATTATATTCATAAACATGTTTAAATATGGTGTGTGTGTGTGTGTGTTGTGGACCCCAAACTTCTGACCCGGGTTTGGAGGACGCTACACCAGCACAAAGCTCAGAGACACTAGTGATCTGATTAACTCCATAATTAGCCAAAGAATTCACCTTCATCATCAAAACCTTAAGCTGAGCAGCTATAGCAGTAGCTGCATCTACCTCCAGAATTCCTGCTACCTTGCCCTGAGGTAGTCTCTGAGTTGGGTTCTGGTATTCATTGGAAGCCATCAGCTCGATTAATTCATAAGCTTCATCATAGTTTTTAGCCCATAAGGCTTCTCCTGATGCTGCATCAAGCATGGGTCTAGAAGTAGCATATAATCCATTATAAGAGCAGTTAATGATCATCCAGTCAGGCATCCCATGGTGAGGACACTTTCTAAGCATCTCTTTGTAGCGATCCTAAGCCTCACATAAAGATTCTCCAGATTGCTGAGCAAATTGAGTAAGTGCATTTTTGATTGCAGCAATCTTCGCCATAGGAAAGAATTTAGTTAGAAAATTTTGAGTAAGATCCTGTCATTTGGTGATAGACCCTGGTGGTAGAGAATATAACCAGCACTTAGCTTTATCCCGCAGAGAGAATGGGAAAAGCCTCAACTTAATACCATTCTCAGAAACTCCATTGAACTTGAAAGTGTCACATATCTCGATGAAATCTCTGATGTGCATGTTGGGGTCTTCTGTCGGAGAACCCCCAAACTGAACTGAGTTATGTATCATCTGAATCGTGCTCGACTTGATCTCAAAGGTGTTAGCCGAGATGGTTGGTCGGACGATTCTAGACTGAATATCATTAACCTTCGGTTGAGAGTAACCATCAAAGTCTTCGTATTCGCTTCTGGTTCTCCCATAATAATAAGAGCTTCTTCTTTAACTTTCTCCTTGACAAGAACTTCATCAAAAACTTCGTTAGCTACTACAACTTCTTCTTCAGCTTGATCAAGTGTTCTCTTACGAGATGGAGAACGCGTATGCATACGCGCTCGCTAGAGTACCTGAAACACGACAAGGAAATAAGTAAGTAACAATGTTCGAGTCTATGAACTTTAACGACCACTGATGACAAACACATAAACTAAAAATTAACACTGAGTCCCCGGCAGCGGCGCCAAAAACTTGTTAGGACAAAAACACGTGCTAATATTCACGCAAGTATATGTGATCGCAAGTAATATAGAAATATTTCTAGTTCGTTCCCACAGAGACTAGTTTAGTTTAATTTCAATCAATACACTTATGCAACAAAGGTATGGTTATTATTCAATGCTAAGATGCTTAACAAATTGTGATTGTTTATAATTACGATTAACTAAGAGATTATATTAAGAACATTAACTAAGAGATTGAAAGGGATGATTAACTATATGACACAAACATGAGATTCTAACTTCATTACTACTTCATTCAATAGTCTTTTTTCTCTCAACCTTAGCATGAACTGGTGATGACACTAATCAGATAACACGAAACTAGTAAACGCCAACTGTCGTTGTACGAATACCCTACTACCAGACATCCAAAAAAGAGATAGAAGCTGAATAGACACTGATTATATTGAGACACTATATGTCTATAGAATTTGATAACATAACGGTTTAATGCACAAGCTATCTATCATGATTACATATGGAAAGTAAGATGGTTAAAATTACCTACGAATCATGCATAACAAATACATGAATCTATGCTAGCATGGCAAGTTCTAAACCCCTATATTTACTTTCGCTTTAATAGACATTAACAAGCTATCTTATAAGTTCGCGACGCTCATAAGACGAATAAGAACAACCAATACCAGGTTATCATACAATCACCACACACTAAGGTATCGAAATAAATTAACTGAAGAAACCCATAAGTAAATCCGCTAGAACCCCACGATAACGATTAGCCCATAATCGGACACATCATCAATGTGGGTTCCGATGAAAACATGGTATAATAAATGTAGTCTTTATATTGAATAAATAATAAACCAAGTACGTAACAAGAGTATAGGTTTAACAAACAAGAAATGAGCATCCAAGATTATAACTTAGAACAAAGAATCAACAGAATAAACTAGGTTTTCTTCGCCTTCGTTGAATTGTGCTATAGGTCTTCTCGTCGATCTTTTCTTAAGCTCTGTTATGTCTCCTTCTTGAAAAATAATTTTAAGTTGTCATTATATAGAAGCCCATGCAGATTAGAAGTCCAGAAATCAGAATTGTAAGAGAATCAGGATTCTTTCATCCCGACCTGGCGCGACCGCGCGCTTCATCAGCGCGGGCACACTGACCTTTTATACTTCTGGCGCGGCCGCGCGCTAGCCCAGTGCGGGCGCGTCGTCAATCTGGAAAAACTTCTAATTTTGCTTCTCTTTAATTGTTGGTTCTTTACGGTCTTTACACAAGCGATCTTCATGACACCTTCCTAACACCATTTTAGCATCAAAGCAATGCTAAATCACTTGGATCCCTGAAATATGCCTGAAATGCAAAAACACTACAAAAACACATCAAAAAACACCAATAACTTGAATACAAAACATCAATTCAAGCCTTTATAGGATGTTTTAAGTGGACATAAATACCACTTAACACTATGTTTTATGAAATTAAGAAAAACCAGAAATAAAATACCAGTTGATTTTAAAAATCATGATAGTATAATTTTCATGTCAATTTTTTTAATTTTTACTCAAAATACCCAAGACAAAATGTTGAGTACGATAGTTATGTTATGATTATAATAAAAAATTATAATTATTATACGATTTCAAAAGTTTTATAATTTCATTATAATATACTATTGAGTCATATGAGAAATAAGATTACTAAGTTGAAACCAATATAAGAAATGCAATTAAAACCGGGTTAAATAATACATATAATATTATAAGTCACATAGAAGTAAGGAAGAAATAAAAATTATACATTTAGAGTTATAATAAATTCAAAAAGGGGTGAAACCAAAAGTTGATGAAACCTAAAGCGTATAATATATTGAATTAGCAATATATAAAATAATTAGGAACACAAAGGTTAAATGTCAAAAGGTGAAACAAAAATAAAACCAAACTTTATAGAATCACAAAACATGCAGAACTATATGATAAGAAAAATAAAACCAAAATTAATAGAATTACAAGACATGTAGAAATATAGGATAACAAAAATAAAACCAAAGTTAATAGAGCCATAAGACATGTAGAACAAAAATAAAACCAAAATTAATAGAGTCATAAGACATGTAGAAGTATAAGATATACATGGTGGAATATAGGGTGTAACAAAATTTTTGAAGTAGAATTAAAAGCCATACAAAAATTATAATTAAAATATATATGAATGAATAAGTGAAACCAAAAATTGGTGATATCAAAAATTGGTGAAATCAAAATTAATACTTGTACCACTTGAAAAAAGGGTTTTGCTTGCTAATAAAGGTTATTAAATGTAAAACCAATACTCTAGTTGGGATTTGAAATTTGCCACAGAGCAAGCAACTTCTAAGATATATAATAAAGTTTTAAATATTATTGCGGTAATATTTTTCAACAAGTGATGCAGCACAGCAAGAAGCATACAATTAGATGTTGGATACATTTAATCAGAAAAACCACAGGACATCTTTTATTTTTACATTACATATGATGAAGAGTGCACATTACACGTACTCGACGAACATCGTATAAAATAACAAGAACAGAATCTGAAATCTGAAACTTAAAACTGTCATCTAGTAATGAAAAACGATAAGTTCGTATTCAGCAATAGTATGAAGGGTAGTTGCGTTGGACACAATGGTTTGAGTGGAAATGATTCCTCTGGCTAGCCTGAAAACCCCAGAGCCACCAACTATGGGCATTTCTCGGTACTTATTTGATGTAGGATTTCTTGCGAGAAAGCTGAGGCTACTACCATTGTACATTCCAGTAGTAAACACAAAAGTGAGGGCCATGATTAAAGAGGTCTCCTCCAGGGAGGAAAGACCCATCAATCCTTGGCATCGACCCACAATCTGAGAATCGGATGCAGCTCCTACTCTCAAAATGTCATCGATCATTACAACTAGCCCGAAAAGTGTAGGTGATGTGAAGGAAATATTGGACTGGGCCACCGGATAAGCTGTTTGGTTAACTCCGGTGCCTTCTTCATGGAGGAAGAAATGAAGCTTAGTCACCTTTTCTTTCTTGTGGGGAAGTTTCTTGAACCATTTATCGACTGCTTCTGGACTTATGTCAATGCCTTGGACTACTGTAATGGATATAATTATTGAACATAGAGCAAGAACTATCATATAAATTTTCCCCATCTCTCTCTTCTATTACTATGTGAGATCAAGTTGACGTGTTGAACTCTCTGTATCTAAATTTTAGATTTTGCATGCTCTATTTATAATGTGTTTTTGCATGGATTCTTCTTTTAATATATCGGTATGCTACATGTGCACACTCTTGCCTATATTAAATTAAACATACCTGGCCTAGTCAATGCTTAGACTTTAGACGGAGATACTAATTGTTTAAACATGGTAACAACCAGAAATAGGAAAAATCGGGAGGAATAGAATTGAATGAAAGTGAAGAAATAATGGATTGGCCATTCTGATAGTGATACAAGGGTTTACTTTCCATTTATATAATGTCAATTGGCTGTCTTACTTCCCTATATATATTGCAGGTTTTGATAACGTGCAGATTAATAATCGTTTCTCAGAATATGTAGTACGAGTGTATTACAGAGTTTGCTGATGTATGTTTTCGTTGCCATTTTATGTGTGATGGGAAGACTTTACATACATTACTCAATGTCAATTGGTTGTCTAACCTATCTGTAAACTTCATATACATGTTTACATTTCGTAATTTATGATTTATTACAGTTTTCTGTCTTTTTTCCTTTTCCTTGTCGGTCCCAGATGATTTATGCTGGGTCCTAGCTGAACGAATGCAGCTAAAAGAAACTTACCACGTAGAACTCACAATGAGTTCCACCACCACATGTTATAAACTATAACGGAAGTAATAGTAATAGTAAAAGTAAAAGAAGAACATAAGTAAGAAGATATTTCTTAGCCAAGTGAAAAAGTCTTTTTTCTTTTGTATATAAATTAAACCAAATCAAACTTATTCAGTATATTGTGCTTAGAATAGGGTTTGAGGAGGGTAAGAAGTACGCATATCATGTCCCTACTCTAAAAAATATGGAGGCTTTTCCGTGAAAAGCAAGGCAAAATAGGTGTATGTATATATGTGTGAAAACAATCTGCGATTAATACAAATAATCAAACAAGTGTGTGCGTGAGTAAACGAAATCAAACGGAGGAAGAAAAGATATAAACAGAAGAGAGATCCTCGAGTCCAGTTGAAACTGTCTCCTTAAAGCTATTTCGCCTCTCACCGTATGTGCGAGTCGATAGCCTCCCAGGATAAAACGAGGTAGCGGCGGCGTTACGGATAACGAGCACCTTCAGCGAGCTTGAACGGGCACGAAACTATCACCGAGAGAGAGAGATTTGTGTTTAGAGACGAATATGTTTTTGGTGTGTCTAACCCTAACGCCTTAGAGGTGTTTATATAGGTGTAGATAGACTTGTGCGCTACTCTTTTCCATAATTAAATATCATTAATTATGGAATCGGTGTAATACTTGCAAGCTACTCTATTTCATAAATAATCTGAAACAGAATCAGATTGAATATATCAAGACATACACCATATCAATTAATCTGAAACAAAATCAAATTAATTTATGCCATAATATTTGAGCCAAATTCTAATGGAAAATAATAATTTCCATTATTAAGAGAATATCATCATATCTCACACATCTTTTAGTCATAATGCTCAAAAATATGACTTACCAATATGGGACTTATACCCATATTTTCCAACAATCCCCCACATGGGTGAGATTGGTAATCTTAGTAGCACACACCAGACAGACAGACAGACAGACACGGAGTTTGACTTGGTGATAGTTTCTTCGATCAGATATAGCATACGATAGGTAGAGAATGCTCCTTGAACCTTCGCTCGAGTAAGCATACCGACTTTACTGGTAGACAGTAGACGTGCTTGTCCTTGAACTGTTCGACCGTTTATGTAAACGATGATATACTTATCACTATATCGTTTCTGACTCGTTCAGCTCTCATGAGTATGTCCATTTTGGCCATGGAACATCGTCCTGGTTCTGCAGAAGTTTCTAAAGAATTGTGCCTCGCAATTCTCCTTTGAAGCGGCCCCACTTCTCTCCCACATAGGTGATCTTTATCTTATAGAGTAACCCGCGTTTACTCAACTGAATTCCATGCGTTCACTCCTGAGCTCCACGTATTCATCAAAGATCATTAAAGGCTCAAAGCTTAACCTCGTACCTTACGGGTCTCACTGTTTCCTCATCATAGGAACAGGCCAGGGGTTACCCCCACAGTGATTTGGTCATCATGATTTAGTTGTCCCATTGAACCAAGTTCTTGGGATCTCCAGTCAGCAATGGTTGGGTGTCCACCATGATGCCGTTAAGCAATAGGCTTAAGGCCCATCCCTCTCGATGATTTCTCAACCACTTCTCTTGATAACCCTTTGGTTAGTGGATCCGCGATATTATCCTTTGACGGTATATAGTCAATAGTGATAATTCCGGTTGAGATCAATTGTCTAATGGAACTGTGTCGTCGTCGTATATGACGAGACTTTCCATTATACATCGTGCTATGTGCTCTGCCAATAGCGGATTGACTATCACAGTGAATCCCTATTGCAGTTACAGGCTTTGGCCATCTTGGAATATCCTCCAGAAACTGACGTAGATATTCAGCCTCTTCGGCGCATTTATCTAGTGCCACAAACTCAGCTTCCATCGTAGAATGAGTTATCACCGTTTGTTTTGAGGATTTCCATGATATTGCCGCTCCAGCTAATGTAAACACATAGCCACTCGTAGACTTAAGTGCTTTCTTGCTAGATATCCAATTTGCGTCAGTATATCCTTCTAATACTGCTGGGTATCTGCCATAGTGCAGTCCATAGTCTCGAGTTCCCCTCAAGTACCTTAGTACCCTTATAATCGCTTTCCAGTGATCAGCTCCCGGATTACTCGTAAACCTACTCAACTTGCTAATTGAGTATGCAATGTCTGGTCTTGTACAACTCATGAGGTACATCAGACTACCAATTATCCTCGAGTATTCCAATTGGGAAACAGCTACACCTTTGTTCTTGGATAGGTGCAAAGTCATATCTACAGGTGTCCTAGCTTTCTCAAAGTCATCCTTAAGAAACTTCTCAAGGATCTTGTCAACATAATGTGGTTGACTTAATGCGAGACCCTCTGATGTTCTAGAAATTTGAATTCCCAGAATTACATTTGCTAGTCCCATATCTTTCATGTCGAACCTTGATTTCAACATGTCCTTTGTAGATTTGATAACTTTATCATTGCTTCCAGCAATAAGTAGATCATCTACATATAGTGTCATCATGACATAGCCATTGTCATTCTCCTTGACATAGCTGTTCTCGTTATCCTTGTAATAGGCACAGCTATCACATTCATTGATTTTGAAACCATTGGCCAGCACGACCTCATCAAATTTTTCATGCCATTTCATAGGCGCTTGTTTCAAACCATACAATGATTTCACCAATCTACACACTTTCCTTTCTTGTCCTGGGACAACAAACCCTTCAGGTTGTTCCATATAGATTTCTTCATCTATGTCTCCATTTAGGAAAGCTGTTTTCACATCCATTTGATGTACAGTTAGATTACGCATTGCAGCAATAGCAAACATCATCCTTATGGACGTTATTCTCGTTACAGGAGAATATGTATCAAAGTAATCAAGGCCTTTTTGTTGCTTGTATCCTTTAATTACAAGTCTGGCCTTATACTTATCAATAGTGCCATCAGTTTTCAACTTCTTCTTGAAAACCCACTTGCTACCTAATGGTTTGCAACCAGTTGGCAAGTCCACTAATTCCCAAGTATGATTTTGCATAATTGAATCAACTTCATTCTTGATGGCCTCTTTCCACATAGGTCCATCAGGTGAGGTAACCGCCTCCTTATAAGTTTTCTGGTCACCTTCTTCGAGCAAATAGGTCATAAAATCAGACCCATAGGATTTCTCCGTTCGTTGTCTTTTGCTCCTTCTCACTACCCCCACATTTTCGTCTTCACTTTCGTCACTCTCATTATCGTCATCTACAGACTCATGAGATCGTTTAGACGTCGTAGGTTGTTGGTTTCCTGGATTACAGGGAAACATCGTCTCAAAAAATGAGGCATTTCTTGATTCCATAATGGTATTCTTTTGAATATCAGGAATCTTGGATTCATGAACAAGAAACCGATATGCAGTGCTGTGTGGAGGATATCCGATGAAGACACAATTCACAGTCTTAGGACCTATCTTCACCTTCTTCGGTGTAGGGATCAGTACCTTTGCAAGGCACCCCCACACTTTCAGGTGTTGGTAACTTGGTTTCTTTTTCTTCCACATTTCATAAGGACTTACATCCTTATTCTTGCGCATCGTAATATTTAAAATATTATTTGCGCTTAAGATGGCTTCTCCCCACATCGATTGTGGGAGCCCAGAGCTTAACAACATCGCATTCATCATCTCTTTCAGAGTGCGATTCTTCCTTTCAGCCACACCATTTGACTGAGGGGAGTATGGTGCAGTGACCTCATGGATTATACCATGTTGTGAACAGAATTCCCCAAACGGTTCAACATATTCACCTCCACGATCACTTCGTATCGTTTTGATTTTCTCAGTTTGTTGTGTCTCAACTTCTTCCTTATAGATTTTAAATTTATCTATAGCTTCGTCTTTGCTTTTCAACAAATATACATAGCAGTATTTTGTACAATCATCAATGAATGTAATAAAATACTTGTTTCCTCCTCTTGTTGGAGCGAATTTTAAATCACATATGTCGCTATGTATTAGGTCTAGCACTTTGGTGTTCCTTTCCACACGTTTAAATGATGATCTCGTTAATTTTGCCTCAACACAAGTCTCACACTTATGTTTTGGATCGATAGTAAGTTTAGGTATGTATTCTTTTGCACTTAAACGTCGTAAAGTGTCATAATTTACATGTCCTAATCTAGCATGCCATAAATTAGGAGACTCAAGCAAGTAAGCAGAAGAATTCTTCATTTCATTATCGTCCTTAACGGACATTACATTGAGCTTAAAAAGCCCATCAGTTAAATAACCCTTGCCTACAAACATACCACTCTTAGACAAAATAACTTTATCTGACTCTATTACAATGCGAAAGCCATGCTTATTCAACAGAGAACCAGACACAAGGTTCTTGCGAATATCAGGCACATAAAGTACATTCTTCAAAGTCAGATTCTTCCCAGAGGTCATCTTCAGGATCACCGTGCCTTCACCCTCAATGGTAGAAGTTGCTGAATTCCCCATGTAGAGTTTCTCACCAGCATCGGAAGCTTTAAGGCTAGAGAAAACCGCCTTGTCTGAGCAAACATGCCTAGTAGCACCAGTATCAATCCACCATTCACGTGGATTAGAACCGACCAGGTTCACTTCAGAGACCGTAGCACAGAGGTCTATGTCACCTATCTCCTTGGAGATATTCTCTACCATGTTTGCTTCTTTCTTCTTGTTGGGCTTCTTGGGCTTCTTGCAGTCAGAAGACCTATGACCAACTTTATCACAGTTGTAGCACTTCCCTTGAAATTTCGACTTCGAAATCCCTCCCTTGGGTGCCAGCTTTGCCCCTTTACCAGAATTAGCCTTCTTGGGCTTGGAGCTTTGAGCATGCTCCACCATGTTTGCCTTCTCAGTGGCAACGTTAACTTTCTTCTCGGACCCTCTGTTGTCTTCTTCAATACGAAGTCTAACAATAAGATCCTCCATAGACATCTCCTTTCGCTTGTGCTTAAGGTAGTTCTTGAAATCTTTCCATCCAGGTGGAAGCTTTTCAATAACAGCAGCAACTTGGAAAGACTCACTTATGACCATTCCCTCAGCATGAATGTCATGAATGATCACCTACAGTTCCTGCACCTGACTGACCACAGTCTTAGAGTCTGCCATCTTATAATCAAGAAAGCGGCCAACAATCCACTCCTTTACCCCAGCGTCCTCGGTTTTATACTTATGGTCAAGTGACTCCCATAAGACCTTAGCTGTTGGCTTTGTGCTGTATACGTTATACAACGAGTCAGACAAACAATTTAACACATAGTTCCGACAGATGTAGTCGGAGTGCTTCCAAGCATCAGCAGCATACACAGTCTGCATGTTACTCTCAGCAGTGAGCAACGGTGGTTCTTCCTTAAGGAAGCGATCCATATGCAACGTGGTCAGATAAAAGTGCATCTTTTGTTGCCAACGTTTGAAGTTCGTTCCGTTGAACTTCTCAGGTTTTTCAGCATGTGCAGCAGGCACAGTTGGCATAACAGGTGCAGCAGGCACCACGGGTGGAACAGATGGTACGTGCGTCTGTACTACAGGTGTATGCACACCAGTAGGCACCGCAGGTATGATCGGAGGAGTGAATCATGCCGATATCTGTCCAAGAGGAACACTAAACTGTCCAATGACAGTGTGTCCCACAGGCACATGTCCTGAAGGCACATGTCCAACAGGCGTTTGACCCCCATCAGATCGTACGATCCGTGCGTTAGGGTTAATCGGCTGCTGGTGAACCCCATCAGATCCAGTGATCTGTGCGTTGGGATCAGCCGTCATGTTCATCGAATCGTTCACAGTTTGGTTCTCCATCGATCTGTTACTCAACAAAACAAGCAGATACAGATGTATCAGTCATAGATGTATATAAAATAAATAGCTTTAAGATTGTGAAAACAATCTGCGATTAATACAAATAATCAAACAAGTGTGTGCGTGAGTAAACGAAATCAAACGGAGGAAAAAAAGATATAAACAGAAGAGAGATCCTCGAGTCCAGTTGAAACTATCTCCTTAAAGCTATTTCGCCTCTCACCGTATGTGCGAGTCGATAGCCTCCCAGGATAAAACGCGGTAGCGGCGGCGTTACGGATAACGAGCACCTTCAGCGAGCTTGAACGGGCACGAAACTATCACCGAGAGAGAGAGATTTGTGTTTAGAGACGAATATGTTTTTGGTGTGTCTAACCCTAACGCCTTAGAGGTGTTTATATAGGTGTAGATAGACTTGTGCGCTACTCTTTTCCATAATTAAATATCATTAATTATGGAATCGGTGTAATACTTGCAAGCTACTCTATTTCATAAATAATCTGAAACAGAATCAGATTGAATATATCAAGACATACACCATATCAATTAATCTGAAACAAAATCAAATTAATTTATGCCATAATATTTGAGCCAAATTCTAATGGAAAATAATAATTTCCATTATTAAGAGAATATCATCATATCTCACACATCTTTTAGTCATAATGCTCAAAAATATGACTTACCAATATGGGACTTATACCCATATTTTCCAACAATATGTAATTAGCATATGCCCACGGATACATACCAAACAAACCCATAAAATAAACACGCCTAAAGATATATTTGTATTCTATGCAAACATTGAGCAAAGGTCATTATAAGATGTTCGGTAGAGCCTTTCCAAATTCATGCCCAAAGGCCTAATTACACACCAATATTTAAATAAACATAAGATAAACAAGCTACTTGCTGTTTACCTGTAGCTACAACCAGGAAACCATTCTTCATTGCCTGCAACAATCTTGTTTTTATGGGCATGCAGCCTTCCTTGATTGTCATCATCATGGTAGATCAAAGTGCCCTCATGATTGTCAATAAGGGAAGAGTCCAAGAAATCTTCCTGTCCATAAAAGAAAACATGACAACCAAGAAATATTGTTTAAAGATCCTCCTCTTTACATTTTGGTTAACAAAGTCGAATGACATGATGCATGCCTATTTTCTTGTAAATCTGTTATCATTTTGCAGGCTAGTTTTTTAAATTCTTTTAGTGGTGTGAGCAATCACCGTTCACTGACCTGCCAAAGTGCAGAATGAATTTATTTTTAAGTCTTGCAAACTTAATTATTACATCGAGTGTAATTTGTTTAAGTCCCCTTCCTGTTGTTATATTTTGACCTTAATAATGAAAGGGAAATTATTATTAGTACTATCTTGTATTGGTTGTTTTTGTGAATGATATAATTTGACATTTTTACTTGTAAGTGATATTATTGTACTATTATTTACCACTCTGGTTAATCATACGTTATATTTAACGATATCTACTAGAAAAATCAATTGTACAATGATTCAATTAATAATATATTTTCTTTTGTTTTTTTAAAAAAATATATAAATTTCTATTACTAAAAATTCGAATAAAAAAAATATAATAAGCAAAAAAAACATTATGGTGATGAGAGAAATAACATCAATTTACCTAATTTAAACTAATTCAAGAAATTATGAGTATTTATTTATATTTTTTTCTAATATTTTCATGTTTTGTACTAACTATAATCCGAGTAAATGAAACATGATAATTTAAATAAAAAAAACAAGAAATAGGGATATTTCAAATTCTATTAGTAATTATAATTTATATATTTTATTGTATATAATTTAAATAAGAATAATCATTTTTCTAATTGTTTTAATATATTAGGGGAAAGAAAAACAAAAATACGTATTGAACTATTAATTAGAGTGTATTATAAAATTGGGTATGAAACTAATTGATAACTTAAGACGTTATATGAAATATTGATATTAAGAGGAATAATTAATTAGTAGGGGAATTATATAGAAAAATTATGAAAATTATGCAATGTTTCTGGGGCAGGTATGCAATGTTTCTTTGATTTCTGTTTTTTCTTTGTCCTGAATATTTTTATGAGGTTTGTATCTTATGTTTTGTAGCTTGGTGGTTATATGGTCTTCCCTTGCATACAATGATTTGAAAAATGCCCGGACTTCCATTGCTGATAAGGACATAAAGATTGGTCAGCTCAGTGATCAGATCATTGTCAAGGATACATCTCTCTCCGGACTGAATAAGCATCTCACCGAGGTTATAACCCGGGCTGAGAATGCTAAGAAGGAGGCTACGGATTTAAAGTCTGATTTAGCTGAGCTCCGGAAGCAGCTTTATTTTGTGAGGCCGGAGGCAGAAGTTATTGAGGCTTTCAAGAAATTTGAAGAATATGACTGGGCTATAGCCAATGCTGGTGCTCCGAAGATCGGTCGTTGCTAGGTTGTTGTTGTTAGGTCACACAACACTGTAGAAGGAGGTTGAATACAGTGTTAATACAATCAACTCGATTTAACACAAGTATGTAACAAAAATCAAGTATATTGAATAAACTCTGTTACAATAAGAACTGTTGTTCTCTCTCAGTGATGAACAAATATCACTAAGAGCTATTAGGTTATAATGTATATTCTTCTCGATAATGATAACACATATAGTGTAAACCCTAATTCTGTGTTTATATAGTACACACTTCTAATTAATATGGAATACAATTCTGTCTCCTAAAATATATCAATCTGATATCTTCTACAAGTCTTCCGGTCTTCTAACTCTTTTCATGCATATCTTCTTTTGTTTTAGTTTCGATCTTTTCCTATAAATCAGCTTCCTTCCTTGATTGTAAATCTTCCCGCACTTAAGTTCTGATATGACCTTAAGTTCTGATATTAAGTTCTGACTTCCAGTAAGTCCTGATTTCAGTAAGTCCTGATATGTCCTGTTTGTTAAGATCTGAAAACTAAACATGAATCATATTAGACATGACATCAAATATATCTAACAATCTCCCCCAACTTGTAAATTATGCAAAATATACAAGTTAATATATTTGATGATGTCAAAAACATTTAAGTACAAATGCAAATAAGAGTTTAACTAGATAACTAACTACAACTTACAGTCCTTGTAGCTTTTACCAATCTCACTGAGTCAATCTGAATCCATAATAATTCTTGACAAAGCTTGATATCAGCTTTTCTTCTTTAATCCTCAGGACTTGAGATAGTGTAGTCTTGACTTGCTTCATCTCTTCATTCTGACTTCCAATCTGGTAGATTGCAGTCCTTAAAGCAGAGATATGGCTTCTTTCTAAACCATCATTCAGTCTTATTACCCTAGGATGAGAAGAATCTTCATTGTAGCATAGACATTTCCCTTTCAGAATCACTTCAAGTTTAGAAGAATTCTTCTTCATTGGAATCTCACTTTCATCATCTTCAACAATACTATGAATGAATTATGTAACTCTTGAACCATAAATTCTTGCTTTATCTCTAATGGTCTTCAATATGAAATTTGACCATCTCCAGGTAATATCAGACTTTACCTCTAAAAGGTAATGAAAGAATTGAAGTTCTTTCAGTGATTTGTTTAGCACATCTAATTTTGACATCTGATATGTCCTTCCATCTTCAAGAAATAGAATCATATTTTCCTTGATATTGTGCTTGTTATGAGCATCCAGTACCACTTGAACAGAGATAACCTTATCAAGGTGTTTATGTGTAACATCTTCAAGAGGTTGGTCAGTTAAAAGAAATGGATCTCTAGTCAGCACTTCAACTCCTGTTTTAATCTTAGCTTCATCAGAACCTAGTCCAGCTCTGTCTCTTGCTTCTCTGGCTTTCAATCCAATAATCATGAAATCAAATAACAATTGGCTATTTTTTGGATCTGATGGTTTGACATTTTTCACAGTAGTTTCTTTTTGTCAGCTACTTTCATCTTGTCTAAATCAACCTGAGCACTGCCAGAGGTTGATGTCTTGATGACCTTGTCAGAACTTGTTGTTTCTGTTGTAGCTTGCAGTTCTTCACTCTGAATAACTTGAGCCTTGTCAAAGGTTGTCTTTGATTCTTCAGAAATCTTCCTTCTTTTCAGAGTTCGAACATCTTCATCTTCAGCAAGAGTGTCATCAGTAACTTGAACCATTTTGCACACTGGTTTTATCAGAATTTGAGGAATTTTTATCTCCAGTGGCTTGGTTGGTTCATCAATTTTTCCCTTCCCTTTGTCTTTGGCATCAATCTCAATCTATGATCTAGCCTTGGGTTTTGATGCCTCAGTATTTGACTTCTCCTTGATCACAATGCCTTTTTCCTTAGGCCTTGGAGGTTTCTTTGCAACAGAAACTTTTGGCTTTAGATTTCTTTTTTTAGCTTTAAATCTAGCTTCTTCCTCCTTGAGATTTTCTAAGTCCATTCCTGGATTATGCTTCAAAAATAATCTTCTAGCAATTTCCTCATCAAGTTTCTGAATCTTGGGATCTTTGTAGTAGACAGTAGTCTGCTTTCCCTTGAGCTTCAGAGTTTGCATAAACTTTTGAGAATCTTGACTTCCACCTTGTATCAGAACATCAGGCTTTGTCATCAAACTTTGCTCATCAGAACTTGATATCAGATTTTGAGTATCAGCACTTGCTATCAGATTTTGAGTTTTAGCAGCTTCAGAACTTGTCTTCTTTTGAATAGAAGATTTGCTTGTATCAGTAATTAGTTTCCTTGAAGAAACCCTGTTGATGTGCTCTTTACCTTGAACTTGACCTCTACCCTTGCCAGGGTTTCCCTGGTCATCAGCTTCATCATCTTTCTTCTTCAGTATTTAATCATTAGAGCATTTGGACATAACTATCTTCTCCCCCTTTTTGGCATCATCAATTAATAAGAGAGAGAAGAAGTTCAACTGAAGATCGGAGTTCATCCAATTGAGCTTTTTGAGAAGCTTGATTTTGCAGGACCTCCGCAATTTGGGCCTGTTGCTTCTCTTGAATCTTCTCAATGGCTTCAACCTTTTCATAAATAGGTCTAATAAAACTCTTTTTGTCAAGCTTGGTCTCCATATCTAGCTTTTCAGCTTTTTCAAGAAGCTTAATAACCTTTTCTTGAGTAGCATGGTGTAGATTATTGGTAGACATAGCTGTGACTTTGAGTTATGTCTTGAAATCAGCATTTATGAGAAACTCATCAACTTTACCAATATGGTCTGTCAATACTTTAGAGCTTGGAATAAAATCAGTTTCATTCCACTTCTTGGTCCACTCAACTCCTTTGTGAGTTTCTTCCCAAGGAGCATGTGCTGCTTGCTCAACAAATTCTCAATTAGTGCCTCCTTTCCCAGAATAGGAGCAGGAGTATCAACAGAAACACTGTTTGCTGAACTTGAGGAAGATTCATTATCTTCTGACAGAACTAGAGTGTGTGAGGCAACTGGAGATTCTGGAACAATCTCATCTAAATTCTGAGCATCATAATTTATCTCCAGAATTGGTGTTGTTGGAGTAGATGATATCTCAGCATTTAAGATTGGAGAGTTGACTTGAGATGGCTGAGCTACTGTTGTTGGAGCTTCCAGATAAAGAACATTTGGTATATTTAGATTATGAATATCTATCTCAAAACTTATAGGTTGTTCTTCAACATTATTTGTAGCTTGAATAGGAGAGACATGAGGTGTTAACACAGTATCTTGAGCTTAAGTAGGGGATCGCAGAGCTTCAATTACAACAGGTTCTGATGAGATCAGAGATGCCTGATCCCCTTCCTCAGCTTCAGTATTATCCTCATATGGAGGCTTAGCCATGTGCCTTTTAGCTCTCATTTTCTTCAATCTTCTTGCTAGTGAAGGAGTTGCTTGAGCATCTGAACTTGCAGTTCTCTTCCTCTTCAAAATATCAGAACTTTGAGCTTCAACATTTACCTGGTGGGTTGACCCTTCAGCTTCTGTATCTCTCTGAAAAACCACAGTTTCAGCTTCAAAGGTCACAGGTTCTGATGCATGAACCTGTACTTGTTCCTCTTCACTACTAGATTCATCCCTGAGAATCATCTTTCTTCTCTTTTGTGGAGGCTGAGGAACAAACTTTGCCCTCTTAGGCTTGGAAGATGAAGGTCTGATGGTATGTGCTGATGGTTGTTGTTGTGAGGATTGAGCTGATGGTTTAAAGTAAGTTCTGATTGTAGGTTGAGTTGGTTGAGGTTGAGAGGTGGTTGGTTGTACAGTTGTTGGAGGTGCTGATGGAGGTTGGGTTGGTTGTATATCATG
This sequence comes from Apium graveolens, assembly GCF_009905375.1. Taxonomy (NCBI): domain Eukaryota; kingdom Viridiplantae; phylum Streptophyta; class Magnoliopsida; order Apiales; family Apiaceae; genus Apium; species Apium graveolens. The sequence continues at coordinate 169,769,913 of NC_133657.1, forward strand.
ATATATGGTGGAATATATGGTTGGATCAGAATTTACCAAAAACTATTTGACAGATTTAGGAATTTGGAGGGGTCTCAAAAAAGTTTTCTTATTATCAGTAGATAATAAGTTAGTAAAGGCTCTCTTAGCAAGTTTAAATGGTGAAATTAATTCACTTGCTAATTGGGGTGCATCAGAGTTACAAAAGCTGTAAATAAGTTGACAGAATCTAGCAAAGTATACAGTATTTCTATCTTCTGTCATCCTATCCCATATGAATCCTAGTACAGCAATAGCATAATCAAAATGAGATTGAGTAATCAGAGCATACCCAATTTACTGACTGAGGATAGGAATTGCATCAAAGTTTGAATACTTGTTTGCAAAGGTTCTTGTGATGCAGTCAAAGAAGAACTCCATTCCCTCCTTATATTGGGTCTTGTTAGGTATATATGTATTAGTTTGATGATAAGTTAAGCAAAACACTTAAGTAGAAATCTAGTGTTTGTAGCCTCAACGGATAAGACCACTCTGGCTATCCATTGATGGAGTAGCTTTACTTAGAAATAAGTTTAGTATTGTAGCACATTTCAGTTTCTGTATTTAAGTTATAATTCTTAGAAGTTGTGGGAAATTATAAGTCATGATTGACTACTAGTGGATATGCAAATAGGAAGGCTAATTGTAAATATTTCATGCCTTGTAATTTTGTATAAATGAAGTAGTATCAACTGATAAATTAAAGGTCTTCAATGGATGAGAAACAAAGCTTCAACGGATGTCTCTAAAACTTCAATGGATAACATCCATCAACGGATGAATGCATAAACGGATAAAGCTTCAACTACTAATGCATCAACGGATAAAGCTTCAACTAATAAAACCATCAACGGATGAAAGCTTCAACGGATGCTCAGTTCAATAGCAGTTGACAGTGACAATTCATAAGCTGACAGAGGCACATGGGTTGACAGAGATAATTGGAATGTGGTAGCCTCTTGGAGGAATTAAGAAAATGCAGCATTTCCATTCTGGTGCAAACAAGGAAGTATTCAAAGATTCAAAGATTATCCTAGATTGCATTGGATAGAGAAATGAAGAAGAAACATGTAAAGAACTGTTTTAAAATTGTATTTTATCTTTGTCTTCACTTGTAAACTTGGTGATATATAAACCAAGTTGCAGCTAGTAATTAGATATGAATTTTCCAGAGCTGTTTAGAAAAATATAGAGAGAAAATCATCTAGTTTGTACTAGGACGCAGCTGTGATCAATTCTTTGAATCACAGATTTTCTGAAATACACATCTCTGGTGGAACAACAAATCCACCAGAAAAGTTTTTAAAGTCTTTGTGTTCTTTACATATGTGTTTTGAATATACATCTGTCTGCACCTGCTCAAAGCAATTCACACACAACTGTTCATCAAACACTTAGCCTTTGAAACTGCCCAAAACTTGAAAAAGTTTTGAGATTTACATTCAACCCCCCTTCTGTAAATCTCATTGTTAGTTCCTTGGGAATAACAATTGGTATCAGAGCAAGCTCTTAACATACAAAGATTTTAAAGATCTATTCTACTAACATCATGAGTAAGAAGGATATTGGAGTAAAGATTCCAATCTTGGAAAGAGATAATTATCATCACTGGAAAGTGAAGATGCATCTACATCTTCTATCTTAAGATGAAAGCTACATCAACTGCATTGATAATGGTCCTCAAATCCCTCACAAGGTGGCCACAACTGCCACTGCCACAGTTGTTGTTGGACAGTCTATTCCCAAGCCAAAAGTAGAATGGACTGATGAAGATATTGAAGAGGTTCACAAGGACAAGAAATCTATGAACATTCGGTTTAATGGCCTAGACCAAGATATGTTTGATAATGTCATTAACAGCCAAACTGCTAAGGAAATTTGGGATACTGTGCAACTTATCTGTGAAGGTATTGAACAAGTTAGAGAAAACAAAATGCAGCTTCTCATTCAACAATATGAATATTTTCATTTTGAAGAAGGAGAATCATTGAATGATACCTTCAATAGATTTCAGAAACTGTTGAATGGATTGAAGCTATATGGCAGAGTGTACCAAGTCAAGGATTCCAACTTAAAATTTCTGAGGTCTCTACCAAAGGAATGGAAGCCTATGACTGTTTCACTAAGGAATTCTCAAGATTATAAGGACTTCACACTTGAAAGATTATATGGAATTTTGAAAACCTATGAACTTGAGATGGAGCAAGATGAGCTGTTGGAAAAGAGAAAGAGAAAAAGTGGATCAGTTGCACTTGTAGCTGACAATGAGAGAACTGAAGCCAAGAATGAAGAAAAGACAATGCCAAGTCTCAAAATTGGCACAAGCAAATCAGAATCAAGCAAGGAAAAGGAGCAAGTAGCTGAGGTTGAAGACAATTCCAATCAAGATGACTCTGATGATGTTGATGAACATCTGGCTTTTCTGTCCAGAAGGTTTGTAAAGATGAAATTCAAGAAAAATACTAGATTCACTAAGCCAAACAAGAACATGGTGGACAAATCTAAGTTCAAATTTTATAACTGTGGTATAAGTGGAAATTTTGCAAGTGAGTGCCGAAAACCAACTTCTGAAAAGAAGAAGTTTGAACAAGTGGATTACAAAAAGAAATATTTTGAATTGCTCAAACAAAAGGATTTTCTGACTCAGGAAAATGACTGGGTAGCTGATGGAGCCAATAAAGATGATGATATGGAGTATGTCAACCTAGCCCTGATGGCTAATTCTGATGAAAATGAAACTAGTTCATCAAGCAACCAGGTAATTACTACTGACCTCTCTCAGCTTTCTAAAAATGAATACAATGAAGCTATAAATGATATGTCCAATGAATTATATCATTTATGTGTTTCACTTAAATCACTAGCTAAAGAGAACACAAGAATTAAAGAGAATAATTTGTTTTTAAGTGATAGGAATGTTGTGTTAGAGGGTAAGGTAATTGAGCTTGAAAAGATTAAAATCAAATGCTTATCTGTTGAGAGTGAACTAGAAGAGTCTGTTAAGAAAGTAGAAATTCTTTCTAAACAACTAGAACGTGAGCAAGAAGTAATCAAGGCCTGGAAAACATCTAGGGATGTTAGTGCTCAGATTGTCAAAGTTCAAGGAATTGAATCACTCTGTGAAAATGCCTCGAAGAAAAACAAAAAGGAAATGGAATTAATTGATGGATTGTCAACATATGTGGAATCAATGGATGATGAAAGTTATCCGTTGAAGGAAGAAAAAGAGCATCCGTTGAAGGCTCATCAATTAAAACAGGCAAATGATTCTAAAAAGGATAACTTGAAAAATCTCAATAAGAAGTTTGGTTCAGAACTTTGTCAAAGAAGAAGCTAGCACATCCAAAGATGCCAGTAAGGTGAATATAGGACACATGACTTTAGATCAGTTGAAAAATAGGCTTACGTTGGTTGAGGATAAAAAGGAAACTAAAAGGAAATCTAATAGAAATGGGAAGGTAGGGATTAACAAACTCAACAATTACACACCTGATAAGTATGCTCCTAGAAAAAGTTGTGTGCATTATAGTAGTGTCAATCATCTATTTGCTAACTGCAAATCTATTAAGAATGCTCCCATGCCTTTAACTCCTTCCATTCCTAACATGTCTATGTCACCTCTGCATGCTATGTCTGTTATGTCTCAACAGAATCCTCATGCACATTTTGCAAACATGTCATATGTTAATAATCCTTATTTTGCTGCATTTAGTATGCCTCAAATGCCATACAATATGCCTATGTGGAATAATATGTTTGCACAATCTATGCCTTATCAAATTCAACCAAATGTGCTAAATGATTATGTGATTAACCCTACACTTCAACCAACTATATCTGAGACCAAGGTTGACCCAAAGTTACCTAAGCAAAAGGTGCAAGAAGTATGAAGTCTAGGAAAAAGACTAACAACGCTGGACCCAAGGAAACTTGGGTACCAAAATCAACTTGATTTGATTTTGTTGTGTGTAGTGAAAAAGAAGGAATCTATGGTACTTGGACAGTGGTTGTTTAAGGCATATGACAGGAGATTTCACCCTACTCACAGAGTTCAAGGAGAGAGTTGGCCCTAGCATAACCTTTGGAGATGAAAGCAAAGGGTTCACTATGGGATATGGCTTGATTTCAAAAGAAAATGTCATCATTGATGAAGTTGCATTAGTTGATGGTCTCAAACACAATCTATTGAGCATTAGTCAACTATGTGACAGAGGGAATACTGTTTTCTTCAATTGTGAAGCCTGTGTTGTCACAAGTAAGAAGGACAACAAAGTGGTTCTAACTGGAGTTAGAAAAGGGAATGTGTACTTGGCTGACTTCAATTCTACAGATGTAGAATCAATTACTTGTCTTTTCAGCAAAGCAAGTCAAGATGAAAGTTGGCTATGGCACAAGAAGCTGTCCCATTTGAATTTCAAGACAATGAATGATTTAGTCAAAAAGGACTTAGTTAGGGGAATGCCTCTAGTGGAATTCTCAAGGGATGGACTGTGTGATGCTTGTCAGAAAGGAAAGCAAAAGAGAGCATCATTCAGTAAGAAGCTTGAATCAGCAATTGATGAACCATTACAACTGCTACACATGGATCTTTTTGGACCAGTCAATGTATTGTCAATTTCAAGGAAAAGATATTGCCTAGTGATTGTAGATGATTTCTCAAAGTTTTCATGGACCTATTTTCTTGGATCAAAGGATGAAGCTAGTGAAATCATTATCAATCATATCAAGCAAGTCAACAATCATCCAGATTTCAAAGTACGGAATATCAGGAGTGACAATGGAACTGAGTTCAGGAATTCTACCATGAGGTTGTTCTGTGAAGAAAATGGGATCATGCATGAGTTCTCAGCTCCAAGGACTCCACAACAGAATGGTGTGGTGGAAAGGAAGAACAAATCACTAATTGAAGCTGCAAGAACAACGCTTGAAGAGTCAAAACTCCCAACATATTTTTTGTCTGAGGCTGTTAATTGTGCATGTTACACTCAGAATATTTCTCTAATCAATCAGGCAAAAGGCATGACTCCTTATCAATTGTTCAAGAGAAGAAAACCAACCTTAAACTTCCTTCATGTTTTTGGTTGCAAATGCTACATTCTAAGGAACCAACCTGATCACAAAGGAAAGTTTGATGCAAAGGCTGATGAAGGGATATTTGTTGGTTATTCTGCTGGAAAATCATATAGGGTCTACAATCTAAGAACCAACATTGTTATGGAATCTGTACATGTTGTGTTTGATGATAAAAAGATTGATGGACTAACAGATGAGGGACATCATGAAGGACTCAAATTTGACAACATTGACATATATTGTGATGATAGTGAAGACGAGAATGATGGAGAAGACACTTCAAAAAGGATTCAAAATCTGCCTTTGGATAATGCACAAGATGCTGCATCAGTTCAAAATCATAATTCAGCATCTGTTGATAAAAGTAATGCAGCATCCGTTGAAAGTAAAAGTGCATCATCCATTGAAGTACATAATGAAGCATCCGTTGATCATAATCTATCAACAGATAATCAATTTACTTTATCAGTTGATAGAACTCCCAGTTCCTTGCAAAGGACCAATAACTCTGGGGGAGTTTCAACCAATCAACATTCCATCTCACATCATGACAATACTGAGGCAACCTCATCTAGAGCTAATCTACCACCTCAAAGGAAATGGACCAAGAATCATCCTTTTGAATTGATCATTGGTGATGCAACATCTAAGGTGCAAACTAGAAGGGCTACTCAAGATGAATGTTTATACAGTAGTTTTCTATCACAGGAGGAACCTAAGAGAGTGAAAGAAGCTCTACTAGATCCAGATTGGATTTTAGCAATGCAGGAAGAGCTAAACCAATTTGAAAGGAACAAAATATGGAAGCTGGTACCCAATCCAAAGAACAAGAGCTCTATTGACACAAAATGGGTATTCAGAAACAAGATGGATGAAAATGGCAATGTCATAAGGAATAAAGCTAGATTGGTTGTCAAGGGCTATTCTCAACAAGAGGGAATAGATTTTGATGAGACATTTGCTCCAGTTGCAAGACTTAAAGCCATCAGAATTTTTTTAGCCTATGCAGCCCATGCCAATTTCAAAGTCTATCAGATGGATGTCAAGAGTGCATTTCTGAATGGGGAATTGGAGAAAGAAGTTTATGTGAGCCAACCTCCAGGATTTGAAGATTCAAATTTTCCAAACCATGTGTATTATCTGTTGAAAGCACTCTATGGACTAAGGCAAGCACCTAGAGCCTGGTATGAGACTTTGTCAAAATTTCTCCTAGATAATTACTTCACAAGAGGTACTGTTGACAAAACTTTTTTCTTTAGAAATGTTAATGGCTCTACAATACTTGTTCAAATTTATGCAGATGATATTATATTTGGTTCTACAGATGATAAACTTTGTAAAAAGTTTGCTAAGTTAATGCAAAGTAAATATGAAATGAGCATGATGGGAGAGCTAACTTATTTTCTTGGTTTACAAGTTAAACAAGTTAGTGGTGGAATTTTCATTAGTCAAACTAAATATATTTATGATCTTTTAAAGAAATTTGACTTAATGGAATGTTCATCTGCAAAAACTCCCATGGCCACTGCCACCAAGCTTGAATTAAACAAGGCTGAAAAGTCTGTGGACATTACAAGTTATAGAGGCATGGTTGGTTCACTTCTATATTTAACTGCTAGTAGACCTGATATAATGTTTTCTACATGTCTTTGTGCTAGATTTCAAGTTGACCCTAAAGAATCTCACTTAGTTGCTATTAAAAGAATTTTCAGATATCTCAAAGGGACTCCAAATCTAGGGATTTGGTACCCTAGAGAGTCTGGTTTTGATCTAATTGGCTACTCATATGCAGATTATGCAGGTTGCAAATTAGACAGGAAAATTACAACTGGCACATGTCAATTTCTAGGGAATAAGCTTGTGTCATGGTTCAGTAAGAAGCAAAATTTTGTTTCTACATCAACAGCTGAAGCTGAGTACATTGTTGCTGGCAGTTGCTGTGCACAGATACTATGGATGATGAATCAACTATTTGACTATGGGCTAAATGTTGACAAAATTCCAATATTCTGTGACAACACAAGTGCCATTGCCATTACTGAAAATCCAGTGCAGCACTCAAGAACCAAGCACATTGACATCAAGTACCACTTCATAAGGGAACATGTGATGAATGGTACAGTGGAACTTCATTTTGTTCCAAGTGAAAAACAGATTGCAGACATATTTACCAAGCCACTTGATGAATCAACATTCACAAGATTAGTAAGTGAGCTAGGTATGCTTAATTATTCATAAACTCATGTCCTTATGGTAATTTGTTTTGTAGCCTGAAATGAATTTTTTGCAAGAACAAAGTTGGCTTTAAGTAAAATCTATTCTATCAATGGATATTCCCTATCCGTTGAAAGCCAAAACTGTTCTATCAACAGATGTTCCTTATCCGTTGAAAGACAAATACTTTTCAAGTAATTTTATCCTTCAACGGATAAAACTGTGTTAATCTTCAACGGATAAATGTTTACCTCATCCGTTGAAGTGTCACATCAGTCGTTTTAAGTAAGTCACATCCGTTGATTCTTTTTACTTAACCATTGATACATATATATATACACAGTTGTATGCATTTGTATTAAAGGCAGTTTTTAGAATACATACAATTTTCCTTTATTCTCAAACGGCTGTAATTCACTTAAAAATATTGTTTAATCATTCTCTTTATGTTTTAATCTGAGAAAATATAAAAGCCCCTTTGAATTCTTATTTTCACTTTACGCTTTCTTGTAATTTTCAAAAGCTTTTACTCCCTTTCTCTCCCAAAACTCTCAACTTTTCTCTGCAACTTCTACCCACTACAATGGCACCAGTAGTAAAGATAATGTCCCAATCTGGATTTGTCTATGAGAAAAACAATTTCGTAGCTTTGGTGGAAAAGAATGAAGCCCACTCAAATTATCACAAGATGATGGACTTCATCAAAAACTGCAAAGTAAGGTATGCAATGTTGGAAGCCCCAACGATTTACTATGAGGTAATTTAGGAGATTTGGACAACTGCAGAGTTCAACCCCACTGATATGACCATCACTTTCTCTCTCAAAGGTAAAGATTACTCTATTAACTGTGATGATATACATTCATGTTTCAAACTACATGAAAATAATGCCATGACACCACACACTGATAATGATGTATCTAGCATGTTAGATTCCATAGGCTATTCATTTGATTCTGCTAGTTTAGGAAGTATTAGGAGAAAATGCCTTAGGAAAGAATGGAGTTTTCTTGGTGATGCCTTTATCAAGGTTTTCTCTGGGAAAATTAGTAATTTTGATGCAATAACTTCATATGTTGTTAATATGCTCTATATGCTAGTTTCTTATAGGTACTTTAATTTTAGCAATTATGTTATGCTAGAATTTGGTACTAGGTTAGGTAACAAGGCTAATAGACCTCATAACATCTACTATGCTAGATTCTTTATGTTATTGGCTAACCATATTGCTAAAGGTTTGGTCATAACCAATGAGAGTAATAAACTCAAATGCTGGGCACAAGAGAAGAGGGTCCTTGCAGACCTCTTGAGAATTAACCTCAACAGTCAGGTGCCATTGGTAGATTTACCAATCATGAATGCACCTCAGGTAAGTGAGGTAAATACTTCTGCAACTCCTACTACTTCCAACCCCATCATTTCTTTGCCTTCAAGTGTGACCATGGAATCTGTGTCTATGTCCCAACAGATTCCTACCAAGGCCACCAAACCTAAAGTTTCAAAACCAAAGTCAAAGAAAGCCACCTCTGTTGTTTCTCAAAAGACAACAGTTGTAACAACTACCATAAACCCTGAGGGGAGTGAACAGGGTGTGAGTGGTTAGGGGAGGGGTGAACATCAAGAAAATCCCCAGTTTCTCAAAAGACTGTGGTGGTTGAAAAGGATTCAAACTCATCCCTAGTTGTATCCTCCCAAAAGGGTGCAGCTATTGCAAAATAGTCCTCAACCAGGGACACATAACAAAAGAGGGAGGGACACTGAAGCCACACACTCACCTGTAAAAGCCTTTACAAGAAGAAAGAGGGTCAAAATCCTCGTTTCCATACAGGGTGCACACACTGCACAGATACACCCACCTGTATCCATGCCTTCTCAAATTCAGCTTGATGTGACTCCAACAAATGTTGAGTCACAGCCCGATTCTCTCAAAATTGACACACATCAATCACAAAATTCTCCATCACCATCTCTGGATGTGGACATGATATTCACATCAAGTCCTGATTCTCCCACTTAACAACTCAGGGAGGAGCCCCACTCAAATACTGGTGATCATCATCTTTTAGATGATTTGTTGGATCATCAGCCAATTCTTTCAGACTTAGTTGAAGAAGCTATGTCACCTAAATTAAAATTAATCCACACAGATTCAACAATTATTTCACTTTCAATTTCTACTTTTTTTCCTTCTTCAATGGATATCCCTCATCCGTTGACAAGTGGTTGTTCTTCAACGGATAAGCTTAACAGCAGTTATCCGTTGATACCATCAGTTTCCACTTCAACGGATACTCCTTATCCGTTGATAGCCTCTACACAAACAACTGAATTAATTCCAAGTGTAGAAGACATGGTTACTGTACAATCACTTCTAGGATTGAGGGAAGGGAGTGAAAATTTGAGTGAGAGGCTGGGTTGCTCCCAGGCAAAAGGAGAGCTTGAGAGTCTAAACATGCATGCTATTTCTTCCAGCATGGCAAAAGAAAGTGAGAGGAGTACCACCTTAGTAGGTGAAGGTGAGGGTGTGAGGAGTGTGAGCCAGGGGGAGCCCCTGATGCAAGAAAAGAGAGAAATTGAGAGAAAAGAAGGTACAGAAGATATAAGGGTGGATCCAGCCATTGCTAGTGAGTCAATGATTGTGGATGATGTTGAAAAGGAAAGACAATTTCAGCAACATTATAAAGCTGTAATTGATAACATTTCCTTGGATGCTGACACTTTTACTCATCTTGTGTTAGCCTATCAACTGTTGGCTACTCAGGGCAATGAGGAGGCAGAAAAGATTTTAAATCTATTACATACTTCAGAATCTCTACAAAGGGATAAAGCTGCTATCAATTTGATGCCTTCTACAGCTGGTGAGCCATCTGAAGAATTTGGAGTAAATTCTAATGATGATGACTCTGCTTCATTTGATGGAAGCATGAACTTAGGGGGAGATGAAGGCCCAAGTTATATTCCAGAATTACCTGAATGGGCATTGACAAAGGAGTCTACACCAGGACAATTCAATGTATCCTTAGTCAAATAAGTCCTGTCTATCCATAAGGCCATTCAGAACACCTCAAATGCTGGTACCAAGGCTATTCTTCAAGCCCACCTAGATTCTCTACATCTCATGAAGCTACAGCAATTAAGACAGAATCTGAGTGTGGATGAACTTAAAAAGGATATAGCTGACTTGAAGTCCTACAATTCTGAGAAGCTAGATTCAATCATGCACTTTGGTACCATGCAGGACCTGTTACTGAGACTGAGAAGAGAATCAGATGCTAAAAAGAAGCTGGCCAAATTGGAGGAAAGAGTTCAAGTTATTGAAAACTCTGTGGTCACCATTCTTCAAAATCAACAGTCTCAGACCAGTCTTCTAATGTAACTGGCTAGAGCACAAGGCTTGACCCCTCTCCTTGATGATAACAAAAAGGGGAGAATAAAGGGGAAGGGGGAGAGGAGCCATCTACACACATTCAAATATCCAAAGTGCTAGTTCCTGCCATCACTACTTCTCCAACACTTAAAATCAAAGGAAATCTTGATGGAATTGATCTTATCCAGCTAGCAGCAGCTGAGATGAAGGTAAAAGAGCAAAGGAGAAGAATTGATGAAATGATGCAACAGGTGTTTGGCTCTACAACTACAAAATCCTTATCTGTGAAACATAGCACAAAAATTGAGCAAATCACAATGGAGCACAAGCCAGTAAGGAGGAATAAGGTTGGAGAAACTTCTTTCAGGAACCTGAAGCCCATGGTACTCAAGCCATCCACTAGATCCAACAAGGACTCTACAAAGAACCCTCTAAATTTTGCTCAACTAAAAGAAGTGGATTTTCCTCTTTCAAAGCCTGATGAAGACAAAGTTTTGGGTGGTAACATCATAAAGCATAAAGAGACCAAGGATGTAGTGGAAAGAATGAATATGGCTATCATCTATAGAGAGGGAAAAAGTATCTGTGTGATGCAAGGACATCCCAAATTCTCAATAGCCAAGAGGGAAGAAACCATGAGGTTAAAGGAAGAAGCTAAAAATCTGAAGGCTGACAAAAGAGCACAAGCAAAGCTTGAAAAATAGCTAAAGTCAAGTCAGACTGAAGAAAAGAAGAAGATTGAAGACAAGAGTGAAGAAGACAAGATTGAAAGCATAAATGTGGATAAGGGAAATATGGTTGGTGAAAGTGTGGAGGAAAGAAGTGAGGAAAGAAAGGAATGGCAGAAAGGGAACAGAAAGAAGGCCAATGCAAAAAGGAAGAGTGGAGATGACACTGTGGAAACCCAATCAAAATCTAAACCACTACCTTCCATTCCTGACCCTTTTATTACTGATCCCAGTATAAATGTCCATGGTGAACCAATCATCCCTAAAGAGGAACCTATTGATTGGGACACCATCAACTTGCCTACCTTCCTAACTACCTCTCCACCACCAAAGAAACTGAAAAGAAAATCCAAATCAACACTTCCCCTAACCTCAAGTAAATTCACTCAGAAACATAAACCTAAGCCTAAGCCACAAGCCTCAAAGGATGATTATGTTCACATTTGTGACATAAAAGAGTATACATATATTGAACTCTATCTGGATGAGCTGGAGGAAGTAAGGGGAATAAGTGCCTACAAACAGCTACCAGAAAGGCTAGTGTTCAAGTATAAAGGAAGTGAGGAAAGGACTTGGCCTCTTCAAAGAATTCTAAATAAGGGCTATTCTACCTTGGTTAGAGTCTACTCAGCTATCAAAAGGGATTTTGGCTTTACCAGGACTGCCAAAACTGAGATTCTCAATAAGATTGCCAGCATAAGGAAAACTTGGTGGGAGTCTAATTCCTTGCCTAGAATATTACTCATCCCTGAGCATGGAATTACAATTCATAAATCCCCTTATTGGTTGATGGAGTTCAGAGACTGTTAGGAATATGTGTATTAGTTTGATGATAAGTTAAACAAAACACTTAAGTAGAAATCTAGTGTTTGTAGCCTCAACGGATAAGACCACACTGGCTATCCATTGAAGAAGTAGCTTTACTTAGAAATAAGTTTAGTATTGTAGCACATTTCATTCTCTGTATTTAAGTTGTAATTCTTAGATATTGTGGGAAATTATAAGTCATGTTGACTACTAGTGGATACGCAAATAGGAGGGCTAATTGTAAATATTTCAATTTCTAGGGAATAAGCTTGTGTCATGGTTCAGCAAGAAGCAAAATTCTATTTCTACATCAACAGCTGAAGCTGAGTACATTGCTGCTGGTAGTTGTTGTGCACAGATACTGTGGATGAGGAATCAACTATTTGACTATGGACTAACTGTTGACAAAATTCCTATATTCTGTGACAACACAAGTGCCATTGCCATTCCTGAAAATCCAGTGCAGCACTCAAGAACCAAGCACATTGACATCAAGTACCACTTCATAAGGGAACATGTGATGAAAGGTACAGTGGAACTTCATTTTGTTCCAAGTGAAAAGCATATTGCAGACATATTTACCAAGCCACTTGATGAATCAACATTCACAAGATTAGTAAGTGAGCTAGGTATGCTTAATTATTCATAAATTCATGTCCTCGTTATAATCTGTTTTGAAGCCTGAAATGAATTTGTTGCAAGAACAAAGTTGGCTTTAAGTAAAGTTATTCTATCAATGGATATTCCCTATCCGTTGAAAGCCAAACTTGTTCTATCAACGAATGTTCATTATCCGTTGAAAGACAAATACATTTCTGGTAATTTTATCCTTCAACGGATAAAACTGTGTTAATCTTCAACGGATAACTATTTACCTCATCCGTTGAAGTGTCACATCAGTTGCTTTAAGTGAGTCACAGCCGTTGATTCTCTTACTTAACCGTTGATACATATATACACAGTTGTATGTATTTGTATTAAAGGCAGTTTTCAGAATTTCTACAATTTTCTTTATTCTCAAATGGCTGTAATTTACTTAAAAGTATTATTTAATTATTCTATTTACGTTTTAATTCGAGAAAGTATAAAATCCCCTTGAATTCTTATTTTCACTTTACGCTTTCTTGCAAATTTTTTTATTCTCTTTCTCTCCCAAAACTCTCAATCTTTTCTCTGCAACCTCTACTCACAACAATGGCACCAGTAGTCAAGATTATATCCCAGTCTGGATTTGTTTATGAAAAGAACAATTTCGTAGCTTTGGTGGAAAAGAATGAAGCCCACTCAGATTATCACAAGATGATGGACTTCATCAAGAACTGCAAACTAAGCTATGCAATGTTGGAAGCCCCAACTATCTATTGTGAGGTAATTGAGGAGATTTGGACTACTGTAGAGTTCAACTCCACAGATATGACCATTGTTTTCTCTCTCAAAGGTAAGGATTACTGTATTAACTGTGATGATATACAGTCATGCTTTAGGCTACTTGAGAATAATGCCATGACACCACACACTGATAATGATGTATCTGCTATGTTAGATTCCATAGGCTATTCTTTTGATTCTGCTAGTTTAGGGAGCATTAGAAGAAAGGGCCTTAGGAAAGAATGGAGTTTTCTTGGAGATGCCTTTATCAAGGTTTTCTCTGGGAAGATTAGCAATTTTGATGCCATAACTTCATCTCTTGTTAATATGCTCTATATGCTAGTTTCTGATAGGTACTTTAATTTTAGCAACTATGTCATGCTAGAATTAGGTTCTAGGTTAGGTAACAAAGCTAATAGACCTTATAACATCTACTATGCTAGATTCTTTATGTTATTGGCTAACCATATTGCTGAAGGTTTGGTCATAACTAATGAGAGCAATAAACTCAAATGTTGGGCACAAGAGAAAAGGGTCCTTGCAGACCTTTTGAGAATTAACCTCAACAGCCAGGTGTCATTGGTATATTTACCAATAATGAATGCACATCAGGTAAGTGAGGTAAATACTTCAGCAACTCCTACTTCTTCCAACCCCATTGTTTCTTTGCCTTCCAGTATGGCAATGGAATCTGTGTCTATGTCCCAACAAATTCCTACCAAAGCCACCAAAACTAAAATTCCAAAACACAAGTAAAAGAAAACCACCTCTGTTGTTTCTCAAAAGACAACAGTTGTAACAACTACCATAAACCCTGAAGGGAGTGAACAGGGTGTGAGTGGTGAGGGGAGGGGTGATCATCAAGAAACCCCCCAGGATAAGGTGGGAGAGGTGAGTGGTACCCTAGCCAGCCAAGCCACAGTTTCTCAAAAGACTGTGGTGGTTCAAAAGGATTCAAACACATCCCTAGTTGCATCCTCCCAAAAGGATGCAGCTATTGAAAATAGTCTCCAACCAGGGACACAGAACAAAAGAGGGAGGGACACTGAAGCCACATATTCACCTATCAAAGCCTTTTCAAGAAGAAAGAAGGCTAAAACCCTAGTTTCAATACAGGGGGCACACACTGCACAGATACATCCACCTGTATCTTTGCCTTCTCAAATTCAGCTTGATGTGGCTCCAGCAAATGTGGTGTCACAGCCCCATTCTCTCATAATAGACACACATCAATCACCAAATCCTCCATCACCATCTCTGGATGTGGATATGATATTCACATCAATTCCTGATTCTCCCTCTTTAAAACTCAGGGAGGAGCCTCACTTAAATCCTGGTGATCATCATCTTTTAGATGATTTGTTGGATCATCAGCCCATTCTTTCAGACTTAGTTGAAGAATCTGTGTCACCTCACTTAAAATCAATCCACACAGATTCAACAATTTTGTCACTTTCGATATCTACATCTTTTCCTTCTTCAACGGATATCTCTCATCCGTTGACCAGTGGTTGTTCTTCAACGGATAAGCTTAACAGCAGTTATTCGTTGATATCATCAGTTTCTACTTCAACGGATACTCCCTATCCGTTGATGGTCTCTACACATATAATTGAATCAATTCCAAGTGTAAAAGACATGGTTACTGTACAATCACTTATAGGATTGAGGGAAGGGAGTGATAATTTGAGTGAGAGGCTGGGTTGCTCCCAGGCAAAAGGAGAGGTTGAGAGTCAAAATATGCATGCTATTTCTTCCAGCATGGCAAAAGTGAGTGAGAGGAGTGCCACCTTAGTAGGTGAGGGTGAGGGTGTGAGGGTGTATGTGAGCCAGGGGAGCCCCTGATGCAAGAATATAGAGAAAATGAGAGAAAAGTAGGTACAAAAGGTATAAGGGTGGATTCAGCCATTGCTAGTGAGTCAATGATTGTGGATGATGCTGAAAAGGGAAGACAATTTCAGCAACATTACAAAGCTGAAATTGATAACATTTCCTTAGATGCTGACACTTTTACTCATCCTATTTCAGCCTATCAACTGTTGGCTGCTCAGGGCAATGTGGAGGCAGAGCAGACTTTGAACATAGTGCACACATCAGAATCTCTTCAACGAGATAAAGCTGCTGTTAATAGGATGCCCTCTCAAGCTGGTGAGCCATCTGAAGAATTTGAAGTAAATTCTAATGATGATGACTCTGTTTTTTTGGATGGAAGTATGAACTTAGGGGGAGATGAAGGCCCAAGTTCTATTCCAAATTTACCTGAATGGGCATGGACAAAGAAATCTACACCAGGACAGTTTGGTGTAGCTTTGGTCAAGCAGGTTATGGCTATTCAAAAGGCCCTTCAGGAAACTTCAGATGCTGGTACCAAGTCTATTCTTCAAGCTCATCTAGACTCTCTGCATCTCCTGCAGTTGCAGCACATCAGACAGAATTTGAGTGTGGATGAACTCAAAAAGGATATTTCTGACTTGAAATCCTACAATTCTGAGAAGTTGGATTCAGTCATGCCTTATGGTACAATGCAAGATTTGTTACTGGGACTGAGGAGAGAATCTGTGGCCAAGTTGGAAGACAGAGTTCAAGTCATTGAGAACTCTGTGGCCACCATTCTTCAAAATCAACAATCTCAGACAAGTCTACTATTGCAGCTGGCAAAAGCACAAGGCTTGACCCCTATCCTTGATGATAACAAAAAGGGGGAGAATAAAGGGGAAGGGGAAGGAGTGCCATCAACAAAAGTTCAAATATCTAAAGTGCTAGTTCCTGGCATCACCACTTCTCCAACACTTCAAATCAAAGGAAAGTTTGATGGAATTGATCTAATCCAGATAGCAGCAGCTGAGATGAAAGTCAAAGAGCAAAGGAGGAGAATTGATGAAAGGATGCAACAAATTTTTGGTTCTACAACTTCAAAATCACAATCTGTGAAGTATAGCACAAAGGTGGAGCCAACCATTATGGAGCTCAAGCCAGTAAGGAGGAATAAGGTTGGAGAGACTTCTTCCAAGTATTTAAAACCTATGGTTCTCAAGCCCAACAACAGATCCAACAAGGACTCTACAAAGAACCCTCTAAGCCTTGCTCAGTTGAAAGGAGTGGATTTTCCTCTTCCAAAGCCTGATGAAGACAAGGTTTTAGGTGGTAGTATCATAAAGTACAAGGAGACCAAGGATGTGGTTGAAAGAATGAACATGGTTATTATCTTCAGAGAGGGAAAGAGTATCTGTGTGCTACAAGGACATCCCAAATTCTCAATAGCCAAGAGGGAAGAAACCAGAAGGTTGAAGGAAGAAGCTGAAAAGCTAAAGGCTGATAAAAGAGCACAAGCAAAGCTTGAAAAACAGCTAAAGTCAAGTCAAGCTGAAAAAAAGAAAGAAATTGAAGACAAGGGTGAAGATGTAGGTATGGGGGACATGTTTAGTGATGATGTGGAAGAAAGAAGTGAGGAAAGAAGGAAATGGCAGAAAGGGAACAGAAAGAAGTCCAATGCAAAAAGGAAGATGGTAGATGAAACTGAAGAAACCCAATCAAAATCCAAACCACTACCTTCTATTCCTGAACCCATTGTGCCTGACCCCTTCATAAACATCCATGGTGAAACAATCACTCTTAAGGAGGAACCAATTGATTGGGACACCATCAAATTGCCCACCTTCTTAACCACTTCTCCACCATCAAAGGAACAGAAAAGAAAATTCAAATCAACACCTCCTCTAACCTCAATCAAATTCACTCAGAAGCCTAAGCATAAGCCACAAGCCTCAAAGGATGATTATGTTCACATTTGTGACATAAAGGAGTTTACAGACGTTGAACTCTATCTGGATGAGCTGGAGGAAGTAAGGGGAATAGATGCCTACAGACAGCTACCAGAAAGACTAGTGTTCAAATACAAAGGAAGTGGGGAAAGGACTTGGCCCCTTTATAGAATTCTGGATGAAGGCTATTCTACCTTGGTAAGAGTCTACTCAGCTATAAAAAGGGATTCTGGCTTTACGAGGACTGCCAAAACTGAGATTCTCAACAAGATTGTCAGCATAAGGAAAACTTGGTGGGAGCCCAATGTCTTTCCTAGAACATTACTCATCCCAGATCATGGAGTTACAGTTCATAAATCACCTCATTGGCTGATGGAGTTCAGAGACAATAAAGGAGTCAGAAGATTTTTCAGACTTGAAGATCAGCTCAAGATTTCCAGTAATGAAACTCTCAAGGATATGCAAACTAAGTTGGACATCAATGAAGAAGAAGAAGCTGAATTCTACAGACAACTCCAACTCCAAATAGAGGAGAATGACAGGAGGCTAGGGAAGAAAACAAGGGATCAAAGGAAAAGGAATTAATCTGCTCAGGCTAAAGGAGCACCCTTGGAAATAATGTAATTCATCAATTCTATCTCAGTACACATACTTTTGCAGCATTTTGAATTTCTACTTCATTTCAGATCATATGTTTGTTAAGTGTTTTGTTATCATCAAGTTAAACCCAAATTTATGCCTACAGTTCTAGTAGACAAAAATAGGGGAAGATTGTTAGGAATATGTGTATTAGTTTGATGATAAGTTAAACAAAACACTTAAGTAGAAATCTAGTGTTTGTAGCCTCAACGGATAAGACCACACTGGCTATCCGTTGAAGGAGTAGCTTTACTTAGAAATAAGTTTAGTATTGTAGCACATTTCATTCTCTGTATTTAAGTTGTAATTCTTAGATGTTGTGGGAAATTATAAGTCATGTTGACTACTAGTGGATATGCAAATAGGAGGGCTAATTGTAAATATTCCATGCCTTGTAATTTTGTATAAGTGAAGTAGTATCAACTGATATTAAAGGCCTTCTACGGATGAGAAACAAAGCTTCAAAGGATGTCTCTAAAGCTTCAATGGATAACATCCATCAACGGATGAGTGCTTCAACGGATAAAGCTTCAACTGCTAATGCATCAACGGATAAAGCTTCAACGAATAAAGCTTCAACGGATAAAGCCATCAACGGATGAAAGCTTCAACGGATGCTTAGTTCAATAGCAGTTGATAGTGATAATTCATAAGCTGACAGAGGCACATGGGTTGACAGAGACAAACTGGAATGTGGTAGCCTCTAGGAGGAATCAAGAAAATACAGCATTTCCATTCTGGTGCAAACAAGGAAGTATTTAAAGATTCACAGCTAAACCTAAATTGTATTGGATAGAGAAATGAGGAAGAAACATGTGAAGAATCTTTTAATTGTATTTTAAAGTTTTATCTTCACTTGTAAACTTGGTAATATATAAACCAAGTAGCAGCTAGTAATTAGAGAGAAAATTTTCCAGAGCTGTTTAGAAAAATCCAGAGAGAAAATCATCTAGTTTGTACTAGGACGCAGCTGTGATTTAATTCTTTGAATCACAGATTTTTTGAAATAACACATCTCTGGTGGAACAACAAATCCACCAGAAAAGTTTTTAAGTTCTCTATGTTCTTTACATTTGTGTTTGAATATATATCTGTCTGTATTAGCTTAAAGCAATTCACATACATTTGCTCACTAAAACACTTAGTCTTAGAAACTGCTCAAAACTTGAAAAAGTTTTGAGATTTACATTCAACCCCCCTTCTGTAAATCTCATTGTTAGTCCACTGGAAATAACAGAGACAATAAAGGAGTCAGAAGATTTTTCATACTTGAAGACCAGCTTAAAATTGCCAGTAATGAAACTCTCAAAGACATGCAATCTAAGTTGGATATCACTGAAGAAGATGAAGCTGAATTCTATAGACAACTCCAACTCCAAGTAGAGGAAAATGACAAGAGGCTAGGGAAGAAAACAAAGGAACAAAGAAAAAAAATAATTTGCTCAGTCTAAAGGAACATCCTTGGAAATAATGTAATTCTTCAATTCTATCTCAGTACATACACTTTTGCAGCACTTTTGAATTTCTACTTGATTTCAGCACATATATTTGTTAAGTGTTTTGTTATCATCAAGTTAAACCTAAATTTATGCCTACAATTCTAGTAGACATAAATAGGGGGAGATTGTTAGGTATATGTGTATTAGTTTGATGATAAGTTAAGCAAAACACTTAAGTAGAAATCTAGTATTTGTAGCCTCAACGGATAAGACCACTCTGGCTATCTGTTGATGGAGTAGCTTTACTTAGAAATAAATTTAGTATTGTAGTACATTTCAGTTTCTGTATTTAAGTTATAATTCTTAGAAGTTGTGGGAAATTATAAGTCATGATTGACTACTAGTGGATATGCAAATAGGAGGGCTAATTGTAAATATTTCATGCCTTGTAATTTTGTATAAATGAAGTAGTATCAACTGATAAATTAAAGGTCTTCAACGGATGAGAAACAAAGCTTCAACGGATGTCTCTAAAGCTTCAACGGATAACATCCATCAACAAATGAATGCATCAACGGATAAAGCTTCAACTGTTAATGCATCAACGGATAAAGCTTCAACTGATAAAGCCATCAACGGATGAAAGCTTCAACGGATGCTCAGTTCAATAGTAGTTGACAGTGACAATTCATAAGCTGACAGAGGCACATGGGTTGATAGAGACAATTGGAATGTGGTAGCTTCTTGGAGGAATCAAGAAAATGCAGCATTTCCATTCTAGTGCAAACAAGGAAGTATTCAAAGATTCACAGATTATCCTAGATTGCATTGGATAGAGAAATGAAGAAGAAACATGTGAAGATTTATTTTAAAATTGTATGTTATCTTTGTCTTCACTTGTAAACTTGGTGATATATAAACCAAGTTGCAGCTAGTAATTAGATATGAATTTTCCAGAGCTGTTTAGAAAAATATAGAGAGAAAATCATCTAGTTTGTACTAGGACGCAGCTGTGATCAATTCTTTGAATCACAGATTTTCTAAAATACACATCTCTGGTGGAACAACAAATCTACCAGAAAAGTTTTTAAAGTCTTTGTGTTCTTTACATTTGTATTTTGAATATACATCTGTCTGCACCTGCTCAAAGCAATTCACACACAACTGTTCATCAAACACTTAGCCTTTGAAACTGCTCAAAACTTGAAAAAGTTTTGAGATTTACATTCAACCCCCCTTCTGTAAATGTAACACCCCCGAATTCGGGGTCGGGGATCCGGGTTGTCACGAGTTCGAATTCCCTTAACAACTCTTAATCTTAATAAACAACCAACCACTGCGTACTGTGACCCCACAATATACACACACACACCACAAGTTATAGTCTCAGAGATGAATACCAAAAATAACACAAGTCATTTTATTCCACAATTATAAGTCATTATACCCCAAAAGGGTTTCTGAATAAATTTACATTTCCTTGCCATTATTACAATTCATATAGATACATAAGTCTGGTGCATTAAAAGTTGAAAGCCTAGCCTATTGGTAATTCCTACCTCAACTACTGCGGCATCAACGCCTCCAAAAAACTGCGGAACGTTTCTTAACCGCTTGCGAATTGGGAGTTTGGTCCTGTTCATCTTTTCTATCTGTTGTTGTGTGATGAAAGAAGAAAGCAAGGGTGAGCAACAAGCCCACTGAAATAATATGTATAATGATTTACAATATGTGAGCATCCTCATAGTACTCATGAAAGTCTTGGTCAAGTAAAAATGAACCAAGTTTGATATCTTATCACGACCAAGTCGCAAAATATTCAGTATATATGTATATATACTTTTCAAAATCTTGGAAGTCCTCTTCCATGCATAATATACACAGAGTTCCAGTTTATAACTGTATAAAAATATCGTTGCAAGGTGATCTCATATATTTAACCTTGTCTCAACATTTTTGTGAAAATCTTTGTCATGCATAAAATAATCATTAACCAGATATAAGTTGAAAAGATGAAGTTACAAGATACTCCAATATACTTATATCTTTTCCGAATACTACTTGAACTACCACCGTTCAAGGTATAATCAGTTTCAAAAGTTCATCACATAGATGAGACTACAAGAAAAGACTTGGATAAATTCAATCTTTGAAATATTATTATAAATAATAAAGTTACGAGATACTTCATTAAGTCCCGATATATATATATATATACCTATATATATGCATTTCATACACTCCTTAAAACCTCTGTTATGAAAATTATAAACAGAGTTGCAATATCCAATGAATTTGGAAAGGAGAAACCTTGGCATAAACCTGATATCTTGCTGATCAGGCAAAGATACCAATAAGTAACCTTTTCTACTAGTAGATGGACGAATTCCCCACTGGTCATCACCCTGGACGCATTAGGACATATGCTGGACTGCCACTCAGCCACTTACGCATTGATTGACTCCCATTGAGCCACTTACACTTTCATGGACGCCCACTGAGCCCATGTTGCTTATGCCGACTCAAATAGATGGACTTACTTCCCGAATGTTGGGCAAGTAATCAAAATGTTTTCTCAAAACAACAACCTTGTTGCGAATATAAAATACACCACAGAGCCGGATCCCTCAGGTTTTGAGCGAGTATTTAAATCCCCTTTGAAAGGAAGATCTTAAATATAAAATTGAGTTTTGGGATCCGCTCTAACTTTCAAAATCATTTTGAAGACTCGAAAACATTTTTAAGAATGTTTGGAGTAATGTTGATTTAATAAAATAAATCAGTCCCGATATGTTAGAGAAAATCTGAATATTATTATTTAAATAATATTAACATAAAGGATAATCTCTATAAAAATAATTGAAATAGAAGTTTTAAGACTCGTACTTGAAATGAATAATAAATAACCAAAGATATACTTATACGAAAGCACGATCTTTATTTGAATAATTGAAAATAAGTTTGATTATCGAAACATTATTCTTAAATAAAATAAAGAATATTATTTAATAAAAGGAGGGGAGTCATAAGCCCTCGAATGAATATTCAAAATAATATTCATTAAATAAAATAAGCGGAGTCATAAGTCCTCGAATGAATATTCAAAATAATATTCATTAAATAAAATAAGCGGAGTCATAACTCCTCGAATGAATATTCAAAATAATATTCATTAAATAAAATAAAGTTATCGAATAAACCTTATTTGATTAATAGTTTTGAAAAATATATCAATATATATATATAAAAATATATATATATTATACTCGGGAACATCGACTCCCGGTTTAGAAAATGTTCACCTTTGGGTCCCCTATTCTAACGGTATACGCAACTACTGCTTATCTCTAGCATAGGTATTATGCAGTTTATAAACATTGCATCAACAATTAGATATCAAGATTACGAAACAGGCATGCATATAAATATCATATCACATGCTCCAATATATCGCAAGATTTGCTAATAACAATCATGCATCTATCACAAGATAATGCATATACATATATTTACATCACAACAACAGTATAACGGGTAGAAAACTTGCCTGAGCGACTGGGGTTGGTAAAAGGCCTGGGATGAGTCTGATAACTTATAAACAACATATAAGTTGGAATTAAACCAAAGTCGCTTAAGAAACTAGGCTTTAACCAATTAGACTCTAACGTTCGCTTATGGTCGCTTATACCCTTAACGATTCACTTAAGTCGCTCGAGTACCCTCGGCTCCACCATTTTTAATAAATTAACCATTAAGAATTTTAAGGCGATTCTTTCGCGAGTACTCTACCAGCTGTCTAATCCACTTTACAAAATTGTTTCATACTCCAATTAGTCATTTAAGGGCCCTAACCAAGGTTTCAAAGTAAGGCGAGGGGTAATGGTTCGTTTGCGAAATGTCGTTACTTAAAATGGTCGTTTCTCCTAAACCGTGCATCAGATTCAAGCGAACCACATATCAAAACGAAGCTCGTAACATGAACTATCTAAACATGGCAATGTTCAGACTCTTTTAGTGAGTTCACGGGTCCTGAAGTTAAGAACTAAAACAGTCTAAGGTAAATCGAGCATTATGACGGCTATGTTTACGCGATTACCAAATTTTAAACTACTCCAATCAATCCACAAATCAACCCACAATCAACATCACAACCAAACTCCATCCATACTTCATTACAACAATCCCAACATTTCAAGATTTTCCAATTTATACTACCCCTAAACATGAACTAAAGCTATACTTATGTTCATTAACCAATAATCAAGATTTACAACTTCAAACTCATTACAAATCCAACCATACACTAAGTATACAAGAATCATGTTTCTCATGAACCATACCAAACATAAAAACTCTAAATATTCAAAAGTAGGGCTAGGTTATGAGATTATACCTTCCTTGGTGAGTAGAAGTAACTAAGGAGCTTGGAACCACCCTTGAAAATCCTTACAAAAGCTATACCTAAACAAAAACACAAGATCAAAATTTTCAAGATCTTGAAAACACTATTCACCCTCTTCTTCCACGAATTATTGGAAGAGATTGTGAAGGAAATGGAAGCTTAGATTCATAGGATAGCTATATCTATTCATAAGGAACCTTGGATAATTACCTCACAAATTATCAAAACTTGGATCTTGGAAATTGATTTTCTTTTCTTTGAAAATGAGAAAGGGCCGAGAGCTTGCTTTCTTGAAATGAAAAGTCAAGTTTTATGTTATGATTTGCTTGGCTTGGTTGATATTGTTTTGTTGTTAATTAACTTTTTACCATGGTAAAAAATGAATGGCTCACAATCAACCAACCAATCCCTCCATTTGTCATGCTTAAGTCACCATGCTTATGTCATCTTCTTACACTTGTCTTCTTCTTGTTGGTGTGATGACATCATCATCCACTAACCTCTTTGATTAACTCCTAATTACTTGGCTAATGATCGCTTATCTGTTATACGGTTCGCTTAACTTTCGTTCTCGTTTATCGTTTGAGGGATCATACCTGAGATCTTATTACTTGGGTTCCCCTAAACCTTTCTCAATATTTTATATTCCTTTTTATGATCCTCTCTTAAAATCCTTGAATTTAAATCCTTTTTATCAAGTTACCTTATACTCAATTCTTTCTGTATCTGGTGGATTTTTGGGAAAAATCAAAGTGTTCGAATTTGAATTCTGACGATCTTTACATACACTTATATACCACATAGAGTACTAATAAGATCTCAGAGTATCAATAAAAGAACCCCTACATAGTGTGGCATAAAAAGTTTTCTTATTCAGCATAATCAGCAAAATCACTATTCATAAGGGTTACAAAAAGTCTAAAATTTTGGGGTTATTACAGTAAATCTCATTGTTAGTTCCTTGGGAATAACAGGTCTCTTCAACTGTCCAAGCTTTGCCAAAGTTTTCTCATAGCCTAGATTGGTCATTAGTTGTTGAAGAGCTGGCTCCACAATTGTTGAATAAGTGTAGTTTTCTGGCAAATGTAGAGCTTGGCGCACTGTAGACACAGTCACCACATGTTCATCCTCCCCTGTTGTGAAAATAAGACTAGGGGACCCATTTGCTCCACCATCATCATACATACCACTCCTCCAAAACTCCAGCACTTGAGTTCCTGAGATTGTGTCTAGTTGAGTCAGTGCATAACCTATTTCACTTCGAGACAAAAAGTCTTGGATGAAGTGAAGTTCTGATGGAGCTTTATCCTTAGAGATAATAACTGAGTAGTTGTTAGGAACAAACTTAGCTCCATTGAAAATAATGTCTTTTGGTGTCATTTCTGCGAAAAATCAAATGAGAAAAAGAGTGTTTGCAAGGTGTTTGATAAAATGCCTGTAAGAAAAACAGCTTCAGAGAATATTAATGGGTGAGAGAAATAAGAGAGATGAGAGAATAAGATAAGTAGGTAAAAGATTAGAAAATCTTTTAACTCTCTTAATTATGGTGATTAGAGAAATAACATCAATTTACCTAATTTAAACTAATTTAAGAAATTATGAGTATTTATTTATTTTTTTTTTAATATTTTCATGTTTTGTACTAACTATAATCCGAGTAAATGAAACATGATAATTTAAATAAAAAAACAAGAAATAGGGATATTTCAAATTCTATTAGTAATTATAATTTATATATTTTATTGTATATAATTTAAATAAGAATAATCATTTTTCTAATTGTTTTAATATATTAGGGGAAAGAAAAACAAATATACGTATTAAACTCTTAATTATAGTGTATTATAAAATTGGGTATGAAACTAATTGATAACTTAAGATGTTATATAAAATATTGATATTAAGAGGAATAATTAATTAGTAGGGGAATTACATAGAAAAATTATGAAAATTATGCAATACTCCCTCAGTCCCACTGGGATGTTTACGTTACTATTCGGCACGCATTTCGAGACTTCTATAAAATATAGTTTCATAATATTTTTAAAAAAATATTATAATTTGTGACTTACGACAGTCACTGTTGGTTTATGATAATTCAAATATTTAGTTTGGAGAGGGATCTCCAAGGAAAATATTGTGTTTGAGGCATCAAAAAGAGTGCAAAATGAGAAATAGAATGGGCTTACGACAATGAACCAATGAACGAAACTTTTTACGGTAAGTCCCATGTGAAGAAGGCCATGGGCTGATGTATTGTATCATTGTTTATCATTACCTCGCTTACGCTTACTGTACTTATGTTTATGGATCATTGCTTACCTAGGACACACATATTTGTGCACACACACAAGTCGGGGGTCTTTTGAGAAAACAGCCTCTTCATTCTTTGAAATGAGGGTAAGGCTGTGTACGATATACCCTCCCCAGACACTGCCCTAGGCGGTATTATTGGGTACGATTGATTGATTGATTAATACTTTAAACGAGCATTGAAAAGTGTGCCGAAAAGTAACGTAAACAATCCATTGGGACGAAGGGAGTATGATTTTAGCAAGATAAATGGTACCACACAAAAGTAAAAAATACTTAATGTTACCACATAGAACTTAAAAATATTTAATGGTGCCAAATGAAAAAGGTCAATTATATAATGGTATAATTCATAATTTTATAACATTGGATTAACATGTGTTTGAAAGAGTGGTATTTGATGAATTAATCCATATATACAATGGTACCACCTAGAAGTTAAAAATTGTTGGGTTTGTGGAGTCTATTAATTAAACCCATAAAAATAGACGATTCAGATTCAGATTCAGATTAGATTATGGATTTGTCTCTTTTTCATATTTGGACTAAAATTTATTTTAGGCCTAGTTTCTTCTCTTATAAATACGCATATAATTGTAAAATCATAACACAACAAATTATGAGAGATCAATACAAAATTAGTGTGAATTGTGGAGTAGGAATTTCCAAACCATGTATATCTTTGTCCTGTGTGATTGTCATTTATTTTCTTTTTCTTGTTTATTCGCTTTGGGTTTTACTTTCGTTGTTGTATACTCAACAACTGATATCAAGAGCATAGGTTTTCAGGCAAGTGAGAGCGATGACAGAAGACAGGAAGGTTAAGATGTAATATCCGGGAAAATTATGTGAATATTTTATGTTAAATGAGTAAATATTATGTGTTTATATAAGTTAAAATGATTATTACCATGATATTACGTGTTATAAATGCTATTTGTATTCCCATGTGAACCAAAAATTTTTTCGAGTAATTAATATGTGTTTAAATTGCATTTATATGAATCGATCTGCAATCTGGATTCGTATTTATTTGCGTTTTTATCGAGCTACTCGATTTATCTCGTTTTATGTGTGTTTGAATGTATTGTATATGTTTTCGGGGTTTTCTGTTAATTTAGGAATCGTTCCTGTTTCCCAAAAATAAACGGACCCGGAACCCACCGGGACGTCAAAGCCCACAAAATCCATGTTTTTATTTTTATAAAATTATTCGTATTTCAAATACCCAATATTTTTGTATATCTGAATTATATTCGCAATTTTTGGGAAATTTTGATATAAATTTTATATTTTATTATTTTTAAAATTATTCCCCATAATTATTATTTTA
Organism: Apium graveolens; assembly: GCF_009905375.1. Taxonomy (NCBI): domain Eukaryota; kingdom Viridiplantae; phylum Streptophyta; class Magnoliopsida; order Apiales; family Apiaceae; genus Apium; species Apium graveolens. The sequence continues at coordinate 169,797,375 of NC_133657.1, forward strand.
GGGCCTAATTATTTTAATTAGGGAAAAAAACACCCCTAATTATTTTTGGGGGGTATAATTTTCTGTAAATATAAATAGCTGCATAATTTTTATTTTATTCATTTATTTCATTAAAAATTCAGAACATTAAAAGAAAACCCAACAACATATTTGGGGGTGAGATTTTGTAAGGAACCTTTAATTGATGATTTTGACTGATCCAGGAAACCAAATCGAGTGTTCTAGTAATCAAAACGATCCTCATGAAGAGACCTTTCTATTGATATAACTTTTGCAATCTGAGAGTAAGTATTCATAAAAATCAATTTTTGGTTCTTTTACTTGAATTTCGATTTTGATTATTAATGATTGTTGGTTGATTTTGATGATTCCAATAGATTCATGGGCTTGTTTATAGTAGATTTATGTATAGATTCGAATTGATTGTTTACAGAATAGTTGAATCGAGTTTAAAGTTTTTTTAAAATTTTCAAATAGATTTTTTTAGATTATTATCACTACAAGAAAGTCAGGGTATTTTTGACCAACTAAAAAATGACTGCGGCTAAATTCTACCGTATTTGGTCGATTTTAATGGACACGGGTAAATTCAACCATTTACGGTCGAATTTAGGAGCAATCGTTTTTAATCGGTTGAATTTAACAGGTAAATTCAACCGATTTTTTTTGCGGTCGAATTTAGCAGCTAAATTCGACCGACTTTTTTCGGTCGAATTTAGTACTCTGCCAAAAAAGGGGAAAAACTTCCCACCAATAACTTGAATTTTGGAAAAATAAAATTCAACCATTTTTGGTCAAATTTAGTAAATGGTTTGGGCGGGAAATTTCACGCCTTTTTTTCAATATGAATGAAAATAACAAATTTGCCGCTAAATAAAATGCACCAAAAGTTTTTTACTAAATTCGACCGAATATGGTAGAATTTAGCTAAAAGCGACCGAAATCGGTTGAAATTTCTAATTTTTTTAAAAAAAATTGTTTTTGTTTTTTAAATAGTTAGTACATATCATGTAAAGATAAAATTTAAATAAAAGGATATTTTCATTTTTTAAAAAAAATATTTAGAAATATATATATATATATATATAATATAAGTATGTTGAATTTCTATTTGTGTTATATTTGATAAAAAATTAAAAAAATATTAATTAGTTAAAACAAATACAAAAAAATTGATATATCAAGAAGATATATGCTTAAATATAAATTTACAGAACATGCTATCACGGTGATAAAAAAATCTTCTAATTAAATAATTATGAAGAATAAATTTTCATAATTAAACATGAAGTTTATGGTATGAATTAGAGTTATAATATTTATTTTTAATTTTTTTTTAAGTGAATCAACCATACGAATGAGAAGATTGTTAAAAAGTGTACATAAAAAATAATTTACTTATTATTAAACACTACTAAGAAATACAGGTGAGACTACTTGTTAACTGTTATAATAGCAAATTAAAAAAAATTATATTTTTCTAAAAAAAAATTGATATCATTAAAATATATAAATCTTAACATCTGTACGGTTGAATTATTCATATATATTTTTTAGAAAAAATTGAAACATGAATATGAGACTAAACAGTAGTTAGAAGTACTATTCAAACTATTGGTTGATTGTTAAAATAACAAGCAAAAGTAATTTACTTTTTTTAAAACTTTTGTCACATCACCAAAATATATATACTAGTCATTGAGCCCGCTACGCTAAGACGTTTTATAATTTTATTTTATTTCCTTAATTTGATTTCATTTAATTATTAACAAAATTCGTTTTATTTGCAATAGATATATACAAATAAAAAAATTAAAGTACCTTAACCTGAAAATTTTAATTAGTAAACAAAAGGTTCTAATATTACTACTACGTCTTTATTCTATGTCACAGTGTCAAATGATTTGGCAGATACGTGGTACCATTTTACTCAAGTTTTAGATTATTTTATTTATTTTAGTAGTATGTAGATTTGAGCCCACGATATATTTTTATTCGGATATAAACCGTTCTCATCTATTGAAAGTTGGCATTAGATATAAACCAATATTATATTTTTCTTTTTCTAATCGGGTATTTTGTAATATATCAGATCCGAGCCAAATATAATCTATCAATATTAATATTTTAAATTTATCATATACAATGTTCATTTATTCTAAAATAGATAAGATATTATAAAAATTAAAAATTAAAAAGCAACAATTTATGATGTATCAAGTATAGACGATTATATATAATTTAGTAAAACATAATTTGTAAAAAAAATATTATATAAAATGTATTAAGAAATTATAAAATTTCTATTTACAAAAAATGTAATGAGTTAAAAATATAATTAATATTCGAGTTTAAACCAAATATGTACCACATATCGTATTCGGGTATGATTATTTTATATATAAAAAAAGAATTACTTGATACATAATATGGGTGGGTATGTAAGTTTTCATTTTCGGGATCATATTTTATACAAATATGATATTTTTGCCAAATTTAAATCATATATTAAAGGAATATTAGTCAAGTATCATATTTTTGAATGGGATAAATTTTGAAAAACCGAATAGGGTCGTATAACACAACTCAAAATAAAAATTTATGTATTTATTAGTATGTATCACTTAAAATTTGAAGCGTCACTTAATTTAAGAACATTTCAAATTATAATACTTTTATTATATATAGGGATTAGTTTTTTCATAAAAGTCTTTCGGCGACATTTGACCATAACTCATTTTTTAACTTTACAATGTCTTAATTCGTAATCATTCAACCCTTTGCTTATAATATTAACTTGAAATGAAGAAACAATGATGATGAGTACGATGAATATCAAAATCTCAGTATATTAATTCTAAATCAATATTAAATCGGCAAGTTTGATTATAAAATTTCAAAATTTCAAATTTTGGTTTGGAGACCAAAAATCCCTTCGAAATTTTCACGAACTTAATTATATAATTAATCATAGCATTATTATATAATATGTATAAGTCGGATCTTATTCAAATTTTTAATTGTCATGATTCTTGTACTACCAATATCATTGATATGTATCGTTAGATATTTAAATAAATTTATCATAACCGTTGAATCTAAAATAAATGAATATTCTATAAACAACGATAAGTAGGTCTTATGAATTGAATAGAATTTTAAATTCTTTTAATCATTTAAACAAAAAAAGAAAAAGTAGGTAACCTACCCGGAATAGAATAATAATTTAAAATTCGTAATTATTTTGCATAAGGGATATTTTATCCGACTTAGTTATGGTTCATGTACTACCAATTTTATATGGATCATTAGATCTTTTTACAAATATATGTGCATTATATCATTATTATATAATATGCATAAGATAGATCTTATTGTCAAATTTGATTTATAAAACTCTAAATAGAGCCGAAATAAAATCAAACGAAACTCGTTATTTTTTTATTTGTTTAAACTTTAATTTGACTACATATATGTATATTTCGTAAAATCTACATATTTGTTGCGACTATAATACAACAAAACTATCAACAATATTGCAACAATATGAGAAAAACAATATATATACATTAAAAATTAAAAAATTAAAAAAAAATTCTAAAAAAAGTAAATGCATCGCGGGGGTTATTGTAACAGCCCACACTTCCGGACTATTAGTTCTAAATCGAAAACTAAAAATAAAATATATTATTACTCGATAATTCTAATAGATCACGAAATTCAAAGCAGCGGTCAAACTCAATAATCAAAATCATAAAAATAGAGACGCAGCTCCACAAATCCGATAATAATTGTCTAACAGATAATTAAATTTATTCTCTAAAAACAAAATCTTTATTCTAATTCAAATAGCACAAAACGAAGCAGCACAGATCTCCTCATAGTTCTCATTCCTTAATTTTAATATGCTCCAAATTCCGAACCTGAAATGTTAAAAGGGGTGAGCTACACAGCTCAGCAAGTACAAATTGACTATCTCTTAAACAGAAAAACAATGGGTGTTTTAATAAAATGATTTTTCTCAAACAATAATAATTTTGTAAAACAATTTGTTAAGTAGATCCAACCCAAGTTTTATATTTTAAAATTCAGAATTTAAAACAGAACAGAGCAGATTTTATAACAGATCAGAACAAAATAAAATAGAACAAAACGATAATTCTAATAAATACCACAGTCTTGATCTACGGCCACACTTTGCCAGTCGCCGGCATCTAATTCTTATTCTTATTCTTTATACCACACTTTGCCAGTGGTCGGCATCTAAAGTTCAATAATTACGCGCCCTTAATAGGTATCTAAAGTTGCACACTTGTGCGCCTACTAAGGGTATCTAAGGCTAGTTCCGGAACTATAGCGTAAATTACGAACGGGTTCGAAAACGTAGAGACTGGGTTCTAAAATTCACAAATACTTATATCTTATAATTTCGAAATCAAAATTCTTATATCTTATACGAAATTAAAAACAGAACTGAAATATATTTTCCGAAAAATAAAAGTAAGTCAAAAGTACTTACCTCAAAGCCTGACCAGATCTGAATTTACTCTTTTTGACCCTCTAAACGATATTTTCTTGAAAAACACGAAACACGAAATCTGAAGATAACGAAAAGACCTTTCTGAAAAGTCCAGAATCACTGAATTCTGACTTACGATGAATTTTCTACGAATTTTACAAGACAGCTGATTTTTGCTGAGAAAGTCCTACGAATTTTAATGATAAAAACAAGGAATACGAATATGGTGTATTTATAACGATACAAAACCCTATATCTCAACTAGGAAATAATAATATTTCCTCCTAAAGATTTACAACCTCTCCAAGTAAATTCCATAAATAAAATATTTGATACACACAATTACCTAAACTAAAAAAATTTCGATTTTCTAAATTATTCTTACACTTATTTCCACAAATAACAAATCTTTTCACAAATCAACTACCTTGCACAAAATGTTTTCAGAATATTCTAATTTTAAAATATTTATCTAGACAAATTAATATCTAATTTCTAATAAATAAATTAAAAATAAAATTACGAATTTTACATTCTTCCCTCCTTAAAAGAATTTGGTCCCCAAATTCACATAACATAAATAAATTAAATAAGTCACTAAAGAAAAGAAATCATACCTTAATTGCGATAGTTGTCATTTCCTGTCAGCTGAAACACACGTCCTTTGCCCATCTTGTTATCTGCTTCCTTCCTTGGTGGCGGTGGCGGATTGTGCGGACAATTCGAAATCTTATGTCCTACTTCTCCGCAATGAAAACAAGCACCTGTATTCCAACGACAGACTTTGTCCGGATGATTCTTGCCGCACCTGGTACACGTCTCTCGATCACCTTGACCCCCGATGTTATCGTACACGTGTGGCTTCTTGAGTGGTCCCTCTTGAAAAGATTGCCCACTAGTTTGAGTGAACCGCCTCTTATTCCAACTGCCAGACGCCTTTTCAGATTCTGCCAAGCCCCTTTCGATCACTAACGCCTTGTTGAGGACAGCCTCGTACGTCTGAAGTTCAAACGACGCCACTGAATTCCTGATGTCACTTCGAAGTCCCTCCTCTAATCTTCGTGCTCGACTGCTCTCATCTGCTACTAGGGTCGACGCGTACTTCGCAAGCTTTGCAAATTCTGCTTCGTATTCAATGACGGTTCTTCCACCTTGTTGAAGTCGAATGAAGTCCCTCTCTTTCTGCAGACGAACTGTTCTCGGAAAGTACTTGTCCTCTAAAGCCTTCTTGAACTTTGCCCAAGTGTACGGTTCATGATTTTCTTCAAGATTTGTCGTCTCATTCTTTCTCTTTTCCATAAGCCACCAGTCGTAAGCGCTTCCTTGCAATTGGTACACAGCTAAGGTCACCTTTTGTCCCTCATTGCTCCCCAGAAGTCCGAAAGCTTTTTCCATCTCTTGGATCCACATCTCAACGATAGCCGGGTCTGTAGCTCCATCAAAAGTTGGCGGGTTCAAACGCTTGAATTGAGAGACGATGTTGGGCTTCGGTTGCTGATTCACAAGTACAGCTAGAGTTTCAGCCAGCTGGTCAAAGACGTTTCCTCCTTCATCATTATTGCCCTGATTTTCATTGTTGTTCTGATTTTCTCCATCCATCTTTACTAGAACACACAAAACAAATTCTAAACTTATAGTCAATAATCAAAAAAACACAAAAGTCAAACATATCAAATAATCACACAAATAAATGCCCTAAATCCAAAATAATTTTCTAAGACCTATACGATAGTCTAAAGGATCGCATCCTAGGGAATGTACTAGTCCCATACCTAATACACTCCGAAGGACAGCCTGCTCTTGATACCAACTGTAACAGCCCACACTTCCGGACTATTAGTTCTAAATCGAAAACTAAAAAATAAAATATATTATTACTCGATAATTCTAATAGATCACGAAATTCAAAGCAGCGGTCAAACTCAATAATCAAAATCATAAAAATAGAGACGCAGCTCCACAAATCCGATAATAATTGTCTAACAGATAATTAAATTTATTCTCTAAAAACAAAATCTTTATTCTAATTCAAATAGCACAAAACGAAGCAGCACAGATCTCCTCATAGTTCTCATTCCTTAATTTTAATATGCTCCAAATTCCGAACCTGAAATGTTAAAAGGGGTGAGCTACACAGCTCAGCAAGTACAAATTGACTATCTCTTAAACAGAAAAACAATGGGTGTTTTAATAAAATGATTTTTCTCAAACAATAATAATTTTGTAAAACAATTTGTTAAGTAGATCCAACCCAAGTTTTATATTTTAAAATTCAGAATTTAAAACAGAACAGAGCAGATTTTATAACAGATCAGAACAAAATAAAATAGAACAAAACGATAATTCTAATAAATACCACAGTCTTGATCTACGGCCACACTTTGCCAGTAGCCGGCATCTAATTCTTATTCTTATTCTTTATACCACACTTTGACTGTAACAGCCCACACTTCCGGACTATTAGTTCTAAATCGAAAACTAAAAATAAAATATATTATTACTCGATAATTCTAATAGATCACGAAATTCAAAGCAGCGGTCAAACTCAATAATCAAAATCATAAAAATAGAGACGCAGCTCCACAAATCCGATAATAATTGTCTAACAGATAATTAAATTTATTCTCTAAAAACAAAATCTTTATTCTAATTCAAATAGCACAAAACGAAGCAGCACAGATCTCCTCATAGTTCTCATTCCTTAATTTTAATATGCTCCAAATTCCGAACCTGAAATGTTAAAAGGGGTGAGCTACACAGCTCAGCAAGTACAAATTGACTATCTCTTAAACAGAAAAACAATGGGTGTTTTAATAAAATGATTTTTCTCAAACAATAATAATTTTGTAAAACAATTTGTTAAGTAGATCCAACCCAAGTTTTATATTTTAAAATTCAGAATTTAAAACAGAACAGAGCAGATTTTATAACAGATCAGAACAAAATAAAATAGAACAAAACGATAATTCTAATAAATACCACAGTCTTGATCTACGGCCACACTTTGCCAGTAGCCGGCATCTAATTCTTATTCTTATTCTTTATACCACACTTTGCCAGTGGTCGGCATCTAAAGTTCAATAATTACGCGCCCTTAATAGGTATCTAAAGTTGCACACTTGTGCGCCTACTAAGGGTATCTAAGGCTAGTTCCGGAACTATAGCGTAAATTACGAACGGGTTCGAAAACGTAGAGACTGGGTTCTAAAATTCACAAATACTTATATCTTATAATTTCGAAATCAAAATTCTTATATCTTATACGAAATTAAAAACAGAACTGAAATATATTTTCCGAAAAATAAAAGTAAGTCAAAAGTACTTACCTCAAAGCCTGACCAGATCTGAATTTACTCTTTTTGACCCTCTAAACGATATTTTCTTGAAAAACACGAAACACGAAATCTGAAGATAACGAAAAGACCTTTCTGAAAAGTCCAGAATCACTGAATTCTGACTTACGATGAATTTTCTACGAATTTTACAAGACAGCTGATTTTTGCTGAGAAAGTCCTACGAATTTTAATGATAAAAACAAGGAATACGAATATGGTGTATTTATAACGATACAAAACCCTATATCTCAACTAGGAAATAATAATATTTCCTCCTAAAGATTTACAACCTCTCCAAGTAAATTCCATAAATAAAATATTTGATACACACAATTACCTAAACTAAAAAAATTTCGATTTTCTAAATTATTCTTACACTTATTTCCACAAATAACAAATCTTTTCACAAATCAACTACCTTGCACAAAATGTTTTCAGAATATTCTAATTTTAAAATATTTATCTAGACAAATTAATATCTAATTTCTAATAAATAAATTAAAAATAAAATTACGAATTTTACAGTTATAAACTGATATTATATAATGTGCATAAGAGGATTTCATTCATAATTTTGATAATTATAATCACTATACTCCCAATTTCATATAAACGTTAGATCTTTTTGCAAATATATGTGTATGTATAATTATTATATAATTCTATCATATAAAAATTTAAACAAACAAATTTCACATCTTTAAAATTATAATTCAATTTATATTTAAAAAAATTATAATACTAAAAAATACCGTGCATCACGCGGATTTTAATCTACTATAAATAAATTTCGTCAAATCATTTCAAAAAATTTGAATAACAAATTTTACATCTTAAAAGTTATAGTTTAATTTATAACTAAAAAATTATATTATATTACAAAAAATTCAAAATGAATTTCAAGATAGTATAACTTATAAATATAACATTCTCCATTACTCGTGTTTACCTAAACTATCTATCTAGTAATATGAATTCTCTTTTGCTTCTAAAAAAACTTTTTAATATAACATTCTCCTCCCTTTCTTCCCATCCTCCTTAAATATTCATCTGCCATAATATAAATTTAATGATTATTATAATTTTATACCACATAGTTATTTATTATAATTTAAGTCTACGTGAATTTTGTTATTTGATTTAAATAATATAAGTAAATAATAAGTTCATAATTAAATATCACATTATTTTACCTGAAAGCTCTTTACATTAAATTTGTTATCAAATTTTTAATGAAAATTTTAAAATTAAAATAATAATTAAATATTAAAAAAAGTTTGGGGCAAAATACATTTATTGTATCATAAATTTAATTTTCGAATTTATAAGAATATGAAAAATTAAATTATTATTTGAGATGTTTTCACCTACAAAAATAAGATGAAAAAAGTGTTATATTTAAAAAGCCTAAAGAGAATGTTTGTTATTGATGGCAGCACCTTTATTTTCAAGATAGCTCGGTTGTGTTTAGTAAAAATTATTTATGGCCAAAGTACTATAAAAGTCATGGCTCAACAAAAGACAAAGCATTGTTTATCGACCAATTTATAAATTAATTATGTACCAATTCCTTCTAATTAATGTATATTATTAAAATTACTAAAAAATAAATCTCTACTTATGTATCTAAATATTACACATCAATATTATGCAACCATCAAGCAAACCATCAAGTGAACGGAAGAAATTAATTAATTATATTTTATAATATGTATTAATAAATAAGAAATTGCACATTAAATATCTAAAGGTGGTGCTAGGACTGCCTGAATATGATAAGGTTTTTCTGAAGGTAAAGTAAATATTGATAGAGATTTATGGTATTTGTAAAATAATATAATGAACTTGAGTGTGAGATAAAGTGACTTGTAAAATTTACAAATATCTATGTTTTACTAATAATGATTTGTCATGCCTATCTTTTGAAATAATAAAATTTAATGTTAACATTATAAAATTAATTTGCTGTATTTCATACTATTGTATACACCAAAAAAAATTATAAACTGTGTTACAAAATTTTGGTCTTATAAAATAATGATTTTGTTTATTTGCCCAATTCCCAAATCCCAACCATCATTTCCTAAACACTTTATTGAAACCAACATGGTTGTAGCAGACCTTTTTTTTTCAATGAAAAGTCCCAACCGCTAACATAAATTGAGTATTCCAAAAATATTGAGTTTTCCTTAATATTTAGAAAATGTTTGTTTAGTGTGTTAATGTGTGTACATGACCTTATTGAGTTATGATTTTTTTAAAAAAATAATTTATATTTAAGAAAAATATTTCAAAACAAAAATGTTATAAAATTATTCATAATTTTTTCGGTTGTCATAATACAAAAATGATGAAAAATATTAAAATAATGATTAAATTGGCAATAAAAACATTTAATTGAGCTTCTAATTAATGAGTACTTTGTCTCTGAATTTTTTATTAATATTAAATATCCACTATATTTTTACTGTTTACTCTATATTACAATCATAATTAAAATAATTTACTTGAAACTGAAACGTCCCTTTAAGTTAAAATAGATACTTCACATCACATCAAATTTGCATGATTTTTGTTATAAAGTGTATTGAAAATATGATCAATTTAACATATATATTTTTTTGTAAATATATATGAATATTTTATTATCTGCAAAAAAATATAGAAAGCTCGAAGATGGTTTGGTGCTAGTTTAAGTAAGGGATATACAGACTTTAATATTCTTTTTGTTTTAATAAATTGCCTTCAATAATTTTCATAAAACATGTGGTATTGTTCAGTTTGTCACTTATTTTATATTTTGATGTTTATTATAATTTTTCAATACTTAAAGATTGTCCTTCTAGTATTTAATGTTGAATTTTATTTTTGTTATAATTTTACACATTTTGTGGAATAGTGGAATTGCTTTTTGAGAATATTGTTTTGTATATTACATCAATATTACTCAAATGATTCCGAAATCATTTTATGAATTTTGAAAAGTATGTATGTGCTTGATTGTACTTATCATTTAAACAAAATATGTATTCAGCATAAAATAAAACAACACTGAAATTCTATTTTAACTATGTAAAGGATGGTAAATTAGATTTTAAGGTAGATAATTTTATCACGAAGGTAAATTAGAGTTTAAGGTAGATAATTTTATCACGAATCAAATGAGTTGATAATAAAAAATATAGTTAATCAATCAATTTAATATATATATATAACAAATAATTATGTACTCATTTTAATTACATGTTATTTATTATTAATTTCATTATCAAATTTTAGTACAAAAATTTCTCGGCATCGCCGAAGGCGATACTTTGTCTTTGAATTAAACTCTTTTAATTGAACATTTATTTCGTACAGTAATGATTATTATTAAAAATAATAAATTGATCCTAAATTAAATTAAACTATAATATACACGATTTTGTGAAATGAAAACTTTTATCATAATTGAATTAAATTTTCTTATCAAAATTTCTCAGCATTGATTTAAATAATTTAATTATATAAACATATAATTATGTATAATTTAAAATTTTATTTTAGTTTATTGTGTGTGTGTACATTTTTACAAATTTTATATAATTATACACATAATTTAGACATATATAAATATATTATATGAGTTTATTCATAAAAAAAAGTTTTAAAATCATCTTTAATTCGGCAAGCCTATCAAAAAAAATTAAAAAATCTGTTATTTGTCTGAAATATCTGTATTTTTATTCGAAAAAAGGGATATTATTTGTAACCAAAATAAAGCGGATACGAATACAAATATAAATATATACATATTTGTATTAGAATTGTACATTTGACATTATACATTTGACAATCCTATACAAAATACGCACGTGCACGTTTTGACAAATTTGATTTTGCCAAAGGCTTCACACACTACGTTATAGATTGGGTTCCGCAACCACAAGAAACCGTAACTAAAGGCCAAAAAAGCTTTGCTAAAGGTCAAAAAAAGAGTATGGCGACTCTTTTTCGGGGTTGCAATTTTAGGCGTTGCCATAGAGTTTTTTGCAACCTCGGTCTGTTGCAACCCTTGTTTATCCGTTACAGAAACGTGTTATTGCAACACCAATGGGGTTGCAATAGGTCTTGAAAAGTGTTAATCCAAAGGAACTAACAATGAGATTTACAGAAGGGGGGTTGAATGTAAATCTCAAAACTTTTTCAAGTTTTGAGCAGTTTTAAAGGCTATGTGTTTTGATGAACAAGTGTGTGTGAATTGCTTTGAGCTGGTGCAGACAGATATATATTCAAACACAAATGTAAAGAACACAAAAGACTTAAAAACTTTTCTGGTAGATTTGTTGTTCCACCAGAGATATGTTATTTCAGAAAATCTGTGATTCAAAGAATTGATCACAGCTGCATCCTAGTACAAACTAGATGATTTTCTCTCAATGTTTTTCTAAACAGCTCTGGAAAATTCACACTCTAATTACTAGCTGCAACTTGGTTTATATATCACCAAGTTTACAAGTGAAGATAAAAGTACAATTAAAAAGATTCTTCACATGTTTCTTCTTCATTTCTGTATCCAATGCAATCTAGGTTGATCTGTGAATCTTTGAATACTTTCTTGTTTGCACCAGAATGGAAATGCTGCATTTTCTTGATTCCTCCAAGAGGCTGCCACATTCCAATTGTCTCTGTCAACCCATGTGCCTCTGTCAGCTTATGAATTATCACTGTCAACTGCTTTTGAACTTAGCATCCGTTGAAGCTTTCATCCGTTGATGGTTTTATCCGTTGATGCATTAGCAGTTGAAGCTTTATCCGTTGATGCACTCATCCGTTGATGGATGTTATCCGTTGAAGCTTTAGAGACATCCGTTGAAGCTTTGTTTCTCATCCGTTGAAGGCTTTTAGCTTATCAGTTGATACTACTTCGCTTATACAAAATTACAAGGCATGAAATATTTACAGTTAGCCCTCCTATTTGCATATCCACTAGTAGTCAACATGACTTATAATTTCCCACAACATCTAAGAATTATAACTTGAATACAGAAACTGAAATGTGCTACAATACTAAACTTATTTCTAAGTAAAGCTACTCCATCAACGGATAGCCAGAATGGTCTTATCCGTTGAGGCTACAAACACTAGATTCCTACTTAAGTGTTTTGTTTAACTTATAATCTAACTAATACACATATTCCTAACAATCTCCCCCTATTTATGTCTACTAGAATTGGTCATAAATTTGGGTTTAACTTGATGATAACAAAACACTTAACAAATATATGAAGTGAAATCAAGTAGAAATTCAGAAGTGCTGCAAAAGTGTATGTATTGAGGCAGAATTGAAGAATTACATTGATTCCAAAGATGCTCCTTTAGGCTGAGCAGATTATTTTCTTTTCCTTTGATCCCTTGTTTTCTTCCCTAGCCTCTTGTCATTATCCTCTACTTGGAGTTGGAGTTCTCTGTAGAATTCAGCTTCATCTTCTTCACTGATGTCCAACTTAGATTGCATGTCCTTGAGAGTTTCATTACTGGCAATTTTAAGCTGGTCTTCAAGTCTGAAAAATCTTCTGACTCCTTTATTGTCTCTGAACTCCATCATCCAATGAGGTGATTTATGAATTGTAATTCCATGCTGAGGGATGAGTAATGTTCTAGGCAAGGAATTGGGCTTCCACCAAGTTTTCCTTATGCTGGCAATCTTGTTGAGAATCTCAGTTTTGGCAGTCCTGGTAAAGCCAGAATCCCTTTTGATAGCTGAGTAGACTCTAACCAAGGTAGAATAGCCTTCATTCAGAATTCTGTAAAGGGGCCAAATCCTTTCCCCATTTCCTTTGTACTTGAACACTAATCTTTCTGGTAGCTGTCTGTAGGCATCTATTCCCTTTACTTCCTTCAGCTCATCCAGGTAGAGTTCAATGTCTGTCTGTTCCTTTATGTCACAAATGTGAACATAATCATCCTTTGAGGCTTGTGGCTAGGCTTAGGTTTCTGAGTGAATTTTTTTGAGGTTAGGGGAGGTGTTGATTTGGTTTTTCTTTTCTGTTTCTTTGGTGGTGGAGAAGTAGTCAAGAAGGTGGGCAATTTGATGGTGTCCCAATCAATGGGTTCCTCCTTAGGAATGATTGTTTCACCATGGATATTTATATAGGGATCAGGCACAATGGGTTCAGGAATAGAAGGTAGTGGTTTGGATTTTGATTGGATTTCCTCAGTATTATCTACAATCTTCCTTTTTGCATTGGCCTTCCTTCTGTTCCCTTTCTGCCATTCCTTTCTTTCCTCACTTCTTTCTTCCACATCCTCACTAAACATGTTCCCCATACCTTCATCTTCACCCTTGTCTTCAATTTCTTTCTTCTCTTCAATTTGACTTGACTTTAGCTGTTTTTCAAGCTTTGCTTGTGCTCTTTTATCAGCCCTTAGCTTTTCAGCTTCTTCCTTCAGCCTTTTGGTCTCTTCCCTCTTGGATTTTGAGAATTTGGGATGTCCTTGCACCACACAGATACTCTTTCCCTCTCTATAAATGATAGCCATATTCATTCTTTCCACTGCATCATTGGTCTCTTTGTGCTTTATGATGTTGCCTCCCAAAACTTTGTCTTCATCAGGCTTTGGAAGAGGAAAGTCCACTTCTTTCAATTGAGCAAAGTTAAGGGGATTCTTTGTAGAGTCCTTGTCAAGTCTAGTGTTGGGCTTGAGTACCACAGGCTTGAAGTTCTTGAAGGAAGTTTCTCCAACCTTATTCCTCCTTACTGGCTTGTATTTCTTAGTGATTGGCTCAACCTTTGTGCTATGTTTCACAGATAAGAATTTTGTTGTTGTAGAGCCAAACACTTATTGCATCCTTTCATCAATTCTCCTCCTTTGCTCTTTCACCTGCATCTCAGCTGCTGCTAGCTGGATTAGATCAATTCCATCAAGCTTTCCTTTGATTTGAAGTGTTGGAGAAGTAGTGATGGCAGGAACTAGCACTTTGGATATCTGAATGTTTGTAGATGGCTCTCCTTCCCCTTCCCTTTTATTCTCCCCCTTTTTGTTATCATTAAGGAGAGGGGTCAAGCCTTGTGCTTTTTCCAGCTGCATAAGTAGACTTGTTTGAGACTGTTGATTTTGAAGAATGGTGACCACAGAATTTTCAATGACTTGAACTCTGTCTTCCAACTTGGCCAGCCTTTTTTCAGCATCTGATTCTCTTCTCAATCTCAGTAACAAGTCCTGCATGGTACCATAGGGCATGATTGAATCCAGCTTCTAAGAATGGAAGGACTTCAAGTCAGCTATATCCTTCTTGAGTTCATCCACACTCAGATTCTGTCTTAGTTGCTGTAGTTTCATGAGATGTAGAGAATCTAGGTGGGCTTGAAGAATAGCCTTGGTACCAGCATCTGAAGTTTCCTGAAGGGCCTTTTGAATAGCCATAACTTGTTTGAACAAGGAGACATTGAAATGCCCTGGTGTAGATTCCTTAGTCAAGGCCCATTCAGGTAAGTCTGGAATTGAACTAGGGCCTTCATCTCCCCCTAAGTTCATGCTTCCATCAAAAGAGACAGAGTCATCATCATTAGAATTTACTCCAAATTTTTCAGATGGCTCACCAGCTTGAGAAGGCATCCTATTGACAGCAGCTTTATCCCTTTGTAGAGATTCTGAAGTGTGTACTAGGTTCAAAGTCTGTTCTGCCTCCACATTGTCCTGAGCAGCCAACAGTTGATAGGCTGACACAGGATGAGTAAAAGTGTCAGCATCCAAGGAAATGTTATCAATTACAGCTTTGTAATGTTGCTGAAATTGTCTTTCCTTGTCAGCATCATCCACAATCATTGACTCATTAGCAATGGCTGGATCCACCCTTATACCTTCTACACCTGTTTTTCTCTCAATTTCTCTATATTCTTGCATCAGGGGCTCCCTATGGCTCACACACCTCACACCCTCACCCTCACCTACTAAGGTGGCACTCCTCTCACTTTCTTTTGCCATGCTGGAAGAAATAACATGCATATTTAGACTCTCAAGCTCTCCTTTTGACTGGGAGAAACCCAGCCTCTCACTCAAATTTTCACTCCCTTCCCTCAATCCTAGAAGTGATTCTAAAGTAACCATGTCTTCTACACTTGGAATTGATTCAGTTATTTGTGTAGAGACTATCAATGGATAGGGAGTATCCGTTGAAGTAGGAACTGATGATATCAACGGATAATTGCTGTTAAGCTTATCCGTCGAAGAACAACAACTTGTCAACGGATGAGAAATATCCGTTGAAGAAGGAAAAGAAGTAGAAATTGAAAGTGACATGATTGTTGAATCTGTGTGGATTGATTTTAATTTAGGGGACACAGATTCTTCAACCAAGTCTGAAAGAATTGGCTGATGATCCAACAAATCATCTAAGAGATGATGATCACCGGTATTTGAGTGGGGCTCCTCCCTGAGTTGTAAAGAGGGAGAATCAGGAATTGATGTGAATATCATGTCCACATCCAGAGATGGTGATGGAGAATTTAGTGATTGATGTGTGTCAATTTTGAGAGAATGGGGTTGTGACTCCACATTTGTTGGGGTCACATCAAGCTAAATTTGAGAAGGCATAGATACAGGTGGATGTATCTGTGCAGTGTGTGTACCCTGTGTGGAAACTAAGGTTTTAACCTTTTTTCTTCTTGTAAATGCTTTTACAGGTGAGTGTGTGGCTTCAGTGTCCCTCCCTCTTTTGTTCAGTGTCCCTGGTTGGGGACTATTTTCAATAGCTGCACCCTTTTGGGAGGATGCAACTAGGGATGAGTTTGAATCCTTTTCAACCACCAATGTCTTTTGAGAAATTGTGGCTTGGCTAGCTGGGGTACCGCTCACCTCTCCTTCCTTATCCTGGGGGGTTTCCTGATGTTCACCCCTCCCTCACCACTCACACCCTGTTCACTCCCCTCAGGGTTTATGGTAGTTGTTACAACTGTTGTCTTTTGAGAAACAACAGAGGTGGCTTTCTCTGACTTTGTTTTTGAAACTTTAGGTTTGGTGGCTTTGGTAGGAATCTGTTGGGACAAAAACACAGATTCCATGGCCACACTTGAAGGCAAAGAAATAATGGGGCGAAAGTAGTAGGAGTTGAAGAAGTATTTACCTCGCTTACCTGAGGTGCATTCATTATTGGCAAGTATACCAATGGCACCTGATTGTTGAGGTTAATTCTCAAAAGATCTGCAAGAACCCTTTTCTCTTGTGCCCAGCACTTGAGTTTATTACTCTCATTGGTTATGACCAATCCTTCAGCAACATGGTTAGCCAATAACATAAAGAATCTAGCATAGTAGATGTTAAGGGGTCTATTAGCTTTGTTACCTAACCTGGTACCTAATTCTAGCATGACATGGTTGCTAAAATTAAAATACCTATCAGAAACTAGCATATAGAGCATATTACCTAGAGATGAAGTTATTGCATCAAAATTACTAATTTTCCCAGAGAAAACCTTGATAAAGGCATCACCAAGAAAACTCCATTCTTTCTTAAGGCCTTTTCTTCTAATACTCCCTAAACTAGCAGAATCATAAGAATAGCCTATAGAATCTAACATGCTAGATACATCATTATCAGTGTGTGGTATCATGGCATTGTTCTCAGGTAGTTTGAAATAAGACTGTATATCATCACAGTTAATACAGTAATCTTTACCTTTGAGAGAGAAAGTGATGGTCATATCTGTGGGATTGAACTCTGCAGTTGTCCAAATCTTCTCAATTACCTCACAGTAAATAGTTGGGGCTTCCAGCATTGCATAGCTTAATTTGCAATTTTTGATGAAGTCCATCATCTTGTGATAATCTGAGTGGGCTTCATTCTTTTCCACCAAAGCTACGAAATTGTTCTTTTCATAGACAAATCCAGACTGGGACATTATCTTTACTACTGGTGCCATTGTAGTGAGTAGAGGTTACAGAGAAAAGTTGGGAGTTTTGGGAGAGAAAGAGAGTAAAAGCTTTTGAAAAATTGCAAGAAAACGTGAAGTGAAAATAAGAATTCAAAAGGCTTTTATACTTTCTCGAATTAAAACGTAAGGAGAATGATTAAATAATATTTTGAAGTAAATTACAGCCGTTTGAGAATAAAGAAAATTGTATGAATTCTAAAAACTGCCTTTAATACAAATACATACAACTGTGTATATATATGTATCAACGATTAAGTAAAAGAATCAACGGTTGTGACTTACTTAAAATAACTGATGTGACACTTCAACGGATGAGGTAAATAGTTATCCGTTGAAGATTAACACAGTTTTATCCGTTGAAGGATAAAATTACCAGAAATGTATTTGTCTTTCAACGGATAATGAACATCCGTTGATAGAACAGTTTTGGCTTTCAACGGATAGGGAATATCCATCGATAGAATAATCTTTACTAAAAGCCAACTTTGTTCTTGCAGCAAATTCATTTCAGGCTCCAATATAGATTGTAATAAGGACATGAATTTATGAATGATTAAGCATACCTAGCTCACTTACTAATCTTGTGAATGTTGATTCATCAAGTGGCTTGGTAAATATGTCAGCAATCTGCTTTTCACTTGGAACAAAATGAAGTTCCACTGTACCATTCATCACATGTTCCCTTATGAAGTGGTACTTGATGTCAATGTGCTTGGTTCTTGAGTGCTGCACTGGATTTTCAGTAATGGCAATGGCGTTTGTGTTGTCACAGAATATTGGAATTTTGTCAACAGTTATCCCATAGTCAAATAGTTGATTCCTCATCCACAGTATCTGTGAATAGCAACTACCAGCGACAATGTACTCAGCTTCAGCTGTTGATGTAGAAACAGAATTTTGTTTCTTGCTGAACCATGACACAAGCTTATTCCCTATAAATTGACAGGTGCCAGTTGTACTTTTCCTGTCTATTTTGCAACCTGCATAATCTGCATCTGAGTAGCCAATTAGATCAAAAGCAGACTCTCTAGGATACCAAATTCCTAAATTTGGAGTCCCTTTGAGATATCTGAAAATTCTTTTAATAGCTACAAAGTGAGATTCTTTAGGGTCAGCTTGAAATCTAGCACAGAGACATGTAGAAAACATTATATCAGGTCTACTAGCAGTTAAATATAGAAGTGAGCCAACCATGCCTCTATAACTTGTAATATCCACAGACTTTTCAGCCTTGTTTAATTCAAGCTTGGTGGCAGTGGCCATGGGAGTTTTTGCAGATGAACAATCCATTAAGTCAAACTTCTTCAAAAGATCATTAATATATTTAGTTTGACTAATGAAAATTCCACCACTAACTTGTTTAACTTGTAAACCAAGAAAATAAGTTAGCTCTCCCATCATGCTCATTTCATATTTACTTTGCATTAACTTAGCAAACTTTTTACAAAGCTTATCATCTGTAGAACCAAATATAATATCATCTACATAGATTTAAACAAGTATTGTAGAGCCATTAACATTTCTAAAGAAAAGAGTTTTGTCAACAGTACCTGTTGTGAAGTGATTATCTAGAAGAAATTTTGACAAAGTCTCATACCAGGCTCTAGGTGCTTGCTTTAGTCCATAGAGTGCTTTCAACAGATAATACACATGGTCTGGAAAATTTGGATCTTCAAATCCTGGAGGTTGGCTTACATAAACTTCTTCCTCCAATTCTCCATTCAGAAATACACTCTTGACATCCATTTGATAGACTTTGAAATTGGCATGGGCTGCATAGGCTAGAAAGATTCTGATGGCTTCAAGTCTTGTAAATGGAGCAAATGTCTCATCAAAATCTATTCCTTCTTGTTGAGAGTAGCCCTTGGCGACCAATCTGGCATTATTCCTTATGACAATGCCATTTTCATTCATCTTATTTCTGAATACCCATTTTGTATCAATAGAGCTCTTGTTCTTTGGCTTGGGTACCAGCTTCCATACCTTGTTCCTCTCAAATTGGTTTAGCTCCTCTTGCATTGCTAAAATCCAATCTGGATCTAATAGAGCTTCTTCCACTCTCTTAGGTTCCTCCTGTGATAGAAAACTACTATATAGACATTCATCTTGAGTAGCCCTTCTAGTTTGCACTTTAGATATAGCATCACCAATGATCAATTCAAAAGGGTGATTCTTGGTCCATTTCCTTTGAGGTGGTAGATTAGCTCTAGATGAGGTTGCCTCAGTATTGTCATGATGTGAGATAGAGTGTTGATTGGTTGAAACTCCCCCTGAGTTACTGATCCTTTGAAAGAACTGGGAGTTCTATCAATTGATGAAGTGAATTGATTATCCGTTGATAGACTATGATCAACGGATGCTTCATTATGTACTTCAACGGATGATGCACTTTGTCTTTCAACGGATGCTGAATTATGACTTTCAACTGATGCAGCATTTTGTGCATTATCCAAAGGCAAATTTTGAATTCTTTTCGAGGTGCCTTTTCCATCATTCTCATCTTCACTATCATCACAATATATCTCAATGTTATTAAATTTGAGTCCTTCATGATGTCCCTCATCTGTTAGTCCATCAATCTTTTTATCATCAAACACAACATGCACAGATTCCATGACAATGTTGGTTCTTAGATTGTAGACCCTATATGATTTTCCAGCAGAATAACCAACAAATATTCCTTCATCAGCCTTTGCATCAAACTTCCCTTTGAGATCAGATTGATTCCTTAAAATGTAGCATTTTCAACCAAAGACATGAAGAAAGTTTAAAGTTGGTTTTCTTCTCTTGAACAATTGATAGGGAGTCATGCCTTTTGCCTGATTGATTAGAGAAATATTCTGAGTGTAACATGCACAGTTAACAGCCACAGCCCAAAAGTATGTTGGGAGTTTTGATTCTTCAAGCATTGTTCTTGCAGCTCCAATTAGTGATCTGTTCTTCCTTTCCACCACACCATTCTGTTGTGGAGTCCTTGGAGCTGAAAACTCATGCATGATCCCATTTTCTTCACAGAACAACCTCATGGTAGAATTCCTGAACTCAGTTCCATTATCACTCCAGATATTCCTTACCTTGAAATCTGGATGATTGTTGACTTGCTTGATATGATTGATGATGATTTCACTAGCTTCATCCTTTGATCCAAGAAAGTAGGTCCATGAAAACTTTGAGAAATCATCTATAATCACTAGGAAATATCTTTTTCTTGAAATTGACAAAACATTGACTGGTCCAAAAAGATCCATGTATAGCAGTTGTAATGGTTCATCAATTGTTGATTCAAGCTTCTTGCTAAATGATGCTCTCTTTTGCTTTCCTTTCTGACAGGCATCACACAGTCCATCCCTTGAGAATTCCACTAGAGCCATTCCTCTAACTAAGTCCTTTTTGACTAGATCATTCATTGTCTTGAAATTCAAATGAGACAGCTTCATGTGCCATAGCCAACTTTCATCTGGACTTGCTTTGCTGAGAAGACAAGTAATTGATTCTACATGTATAGAGTTGAAGTCAGCCAAGTACACATTCCCTTTTCTAACTCCAGTTAGAACCACTTTGTTTTCCTTCTTACTTGTGACAACACAGGCTTCAGAATTGAAGGAAATGGTATTCCCTCTGTCACATAGTTGACTGATGCTCAATAGATTGTGTTTGAGACCATCAACTAATGCAACTTCATCAATGATGACATTTTCTTTTAAAATCAAGCCATATCCCATAGTGAACCCTTTGTTGTCATCTCCAAAGGTTATTCTTGGGCCATCTCTCTCCTTGAACTCTGTGAGCAGGGTGAAATCTCCTGTCATGTGCCTTGAACAACCACTGTCCAAGTACCATAGATTCCTTCTTTTTCCCTGCACACAACAAAATCAATCAAGTTGATTTTGGTACCCAAGTTTCCTTGGGTCCAGCCTTGTAAGTCTTTTTCCTAGACTTCATACCTCCTGCATCTTTTACATTAGGTAACTTTGGGTCAACCTTGGTCTCAGATGTAGTTGGTTGAAATGTAGGGTTAGTCACAGAATTATTTAGCACATTTGGTTGAATTTGATAAGGCATAGATTGTGCAAACATATTATTCCGCATAGGCATGTTGTATGGCATTTGAGGCATACTGAATGCAGCAAAATAAGGATTATTAACATATGGCATGTTTGCAAAATGTGCATGAGGATTCTGTTGAGACATAACAGGCATAGCACGCAGAGGTGACATAGACATGTTAGGCATGGAAGGGGTTAAAGGCATGGGAGCATTCTTAACTGACTTGCAGTTAGCAGATAGATGATTAACACTTTTGCAATTCACACAACTTTTTCTAGGAGCATATTTATGAGGTGTGTAATTTTTGTGTTTGTTAATCCCTACCTTCCCAATTCTATTTGATTTTCTTTTAGTTTCCTTTTTATCCTCAACCATCTTAAGCCTATTTTTCAACTGATCTAAAGTCATGTGTCCTATATTCACCTTACTGGCATCTTTGGATGTGCTAGCTTCTTCTTTGACAAAATTCTTGGAAGTTGAACCAAACTTCTTATTGAGATTCTTCAAATTGTTCTTTTTAGAATTACTTGCATGTTTTAATTGATGAGCCTTCAACGGATGCTCCTTTTCTTCCTTCAACGGATAACTTTCATGATCCGTTGATTCCACATCCGTTGATAATCCATCAATTAATTCTACTTCCTTTTTGTTTTTCTTCCAGGCATTCTCACAGAGTGATTCAATTCCCTGAACCTTGACAATCTGAGCACTAACATCCCTAGATGTTTTCCAGGCCTTAATTACATCTTGTTCACGTTCTAATTGTTTAGAAAGAATTTCTACTTTCTTAACAGATTCTTCTAGTTCACTCTCAACAGTTAAGCATTTGATTTTAATCTTTTCAAGCTCAATTACCTTACCCTCTAACACAGCATTCCTATCACTTAAAAATATATTATTCTCTTAATTCTTGTGTTTTCTTTAGCTAATGATTTAAGAGAAATACGCAAATGATATAATTCATTGGACATATCATTTATATCTTCATTACATTCAATCTTAGAAAGCTGAGAGAGGTCAGTAGTAATTACCTGGTTGCTTGATGAACTAGTTTCATTTTCATCAGAATTAGCCATCAGGGCTAGGTTGACATATTCCATATCATCATCTTTATTGACTCCATCTGCTGCCCAGTCATCCTGAGTCAGAAAAGCTCTTTCCTTTTATTTGAGCAAATCGAAATATTTCTTATTATAATCCACCTGCTCAAATTTCTTCTTATCAGAGGTTGGCTTTCTGCACTCATTTGCAAAGTGTCCACTTATGCCACAGTTATAACATTTGAACTTAGATTTGTCCACCATGTTCTTGTTTGACTTAGTGAATTTAGCATTTTTCTTGAATTTCATCTTTGCAAACCTCCTGGATAGAAAATCCAGATGTTCATCAACATTATCAGAGTCATCTTGACTGGAATTATCTTCAACCTCAGCTACTTGCTCCTTTCCCTTGCTTGATTCTGATTTGCATGTGCCAATTTTGAGA
The DNA here is from genome assembly GCF_009905375.1 of Apium graveolens. Taxonomy (NCBI): domain Eukaryota; kingdom Viridiplantae; phylum Streptophyta; class Magnoliopsida; order Apiales; family Apiaceae; genus Apium; species Apium graveolens. The sequence continues at coordinate 169,820,674 of NC_133657.1, forward strand.
CTTGGCATTGTCTTTTCTTCATTCCTAGCTTCAGTCTTCTCATTGTCAGCTACAAGTGCAACTGATCCACCTTTTCTCTTTCCCTTTTCCAACAGCTCATCTTGTTCCATCTCAAGTTCGTAGGTCTTCAAAATTCCATATAATCTTTCAAGTGTGAAGTCCTTATAATCTTGAGAATTCCTTAGTGAAACAGTCATAGGCTTCCATTCCTTTGGTAGAGACCTCAGAAATTTTAAGTTGGAGTCCTTGAATTGGTACACTCTGCCATACAACTTCAATCCATTCAACAGTTTCTGAAATCTATTGAAGGTATCATTCAGTGATTCTCCTTCTTCAAAGTGAAAGTATTCATACTGTTGAATGAGAAGCTGCATTTTGTTTTCTCTAACTTGTTAAGTGTAATAACCCCAATTTTTGAGAAATTTTGAAACCCTTATGAATAGTGTTTTTGCTGAACGAGAAAACTTTTCATGCCACGCTATGTAGGGGTTCTGTTATTGATCTTATGGGATATTATTAGTACTCTATGAAGTATATAAGTGTATGTAAAGATCGTCAGAATCCAATTCCGAACACTTTGGTTTTTCCCGGAAATCCACAAGATACGGAGAGAATTGAGTATAAGGTAACAGGATAAAAAGGATTTAAATAAAAGGATTATAGGAGAGGATCATAAAAGGAATATAATATATTGAGAAAGGTTAAGGAAACCTAAGTAATAAGATCCCGGGTATGATCCCTCAAACGATAAACGAAAACGAAAGTTAAGCGAACCGTATAACAGATCAGCGGTCATTAGGCAAACGATTAGGAAGTTAATCAAAGGGATTAGTGGGAATGATGTCATCCAACCAATAGAAAGAGGATAAGGAAGGGAGAATGACATCATGAGGATGACATAGGCATGACAAGAAAGGAAGGAGATGTGGTGACTTTTTAACCACACAAAAACCAAGGGCAACTAGGTAATTCACTAAAGCAAACAACAAAAATCAACCAACCAAGCAAATCATTTCATTTCACCAAGCAAAACACAAAAATATCTCTTCTTCTTCTTCAAGCTCTCGGGTTTTTTCTTAAAAAATGAAAGTCCAAGCTCCTCCACTTACTATTTAGCAAGGTAATTATCTAAGCTTCCCCATGGATAGTTACATACTTCCTATAAGTTTAAGCTTCTAATTCCAAGCCAATCTTTTTCTATAAATCATGAAAGAAGATGGTGAATAGTGTTTTCAAGAACTAAAATTTGTGTTCTTGAAGTTTTGTTTAGATTAAGCTTGGATAAGGGCTTTAAATGTGATTCCAAGCCATTCTCTTGATTCTCCACTCTCCAAGGAAGGTATAAACTACAAACCCTAGCTTTAGTTTTGAGTAATTAGGATTGAATGTGTTTGATATAGCATATGTGAAGCATGATGCTTGATTGGTTGAAGTTTGGTTGAGTTTGTAGAGATTAGTTGGTTTTGTTGCATTGTTGGAGTTGTAAATCTTGGTAATTAGTTAAAGAACCTAAGTAAAGCTTTTAGTTCATGTGAGGAATAAGTATAAATGGTTAATGTGGATTTGTTGGGGCTGTTATGATGTGGTTTGGAGGGATATTGGTTGTATGATTGATTTGGGGTTGATTTGTGGTTGGTATTGAATGGTTTAAAATTGGGAAAACGCGTAAACATAGCCGTCGTAACATCCGATTTTCTTTAGACTGTTTTTGTGCATAACATTAGGACCCGAGAACCCCCTGCTAGATTATGACCACTGCCATGATTAGATAGCTCATGTTACGAGCTTCGTTTTGATATGTAGTTCGTTCGATTCCGATGCACGGTTTAGGAGAAACGACCGTTTCAAGTAACGGCGTTTCGCGAACGAAACTTTTTCCCTCGCCTTACTTTGAAACATAGATTAAAGACCAAAAAGGGTTAATTAATGTATGAAACATTTATGGTAAGTGTGTTAGGCAGTTGGTAAGACACTCGCAAAGGAATCGCTTTAAAACTCATAAAGGTTAAATTATTAAAAATGGTGGAGCCGAGGGTACCCGAGTGGCTTAAGCGAATCAGTGAGCGCAAAACAAGCGTTAGAGTCTAAGTTAGTTAAAGTATAGATTTACAAGTGATTTTGGTTTAATTCCAACTTACTTGTTGTTTATAGGTTACCAGACTCGTCCCGAGCCATTCGTAACCCCAGTCGCTCAGGCAAGTTTTCTACCCGTTATACTGTTGTTGTGATGTAAATATATGTATATGCATTATCTTGTGATATTGCATGATTGTTATTAGCAAATTTTGCGATATATTGGAGCATGCTAATATGGTATATATGCATGTCTGTTTCGTAATCTGGTTATCTATCTGTTGATTTCAATGCTTATAGTTGCATAATACCTATGCTAGAAATGAGCAAGTAGTTGCGTATACCCTTAGTATAGGGGATAAAAGGTGAGCATATTTCTAAACCGGGAGTCGATGTTCCCGAGTATATATATATATATATATATATATATATATATATATATATATATATATTTATATATATATATATGGATATAGTTTTTAAAACTATTAATCGAATAAGGTTTATTCGATAACTTTAACTTTATTTTATTATTGAATATTATTTCAAATATTATTCGAAGGCGTATGACTCCTTTACATTATTTATTGAATATTATTTGAATATTCATTTGAGGATGTATGACTCCTTTATTTTATTTAATGAATATTATTTATAATATTCATTCGAGGTATTATGACTCAGCTTATTTTATTTATTGAATATTATTTGAATATTCATTTGAGGATGTATGACTCCTTTATTTTATTTAATGAATATTATTTATAATATTCATTCGAGGTATTATGACTCAGCTTATTTTATTTATTGAATATTATTTGAATATTCATTTGAGGATCTATGACTCCGATTATTTGCTGAGATATATTCTTTAATTTATTAAAGAATAAGGTGTCGATAATCAAACTTATTTTTTATTATTCAAATAAAGATATTACTTTCGTATAAGTATATCTTTGATTATTTGCTATTCATTTCAAGTTTAAGTTTTAATACTTCTACTTCAATTATTTTATAAAGATTATCTTTTATGGGAATATTATTTAAATAATAATATTCAGACATTTTCTAAATATTCTGGGAACTGATTTACTTCATTAAATCAGTTTTACTCCAAACACTCTTTAAAGTGTTTTCGAGTCTTTAAAATGATTTTCAAAAGTTAGAGCGGATCCCAAAACTATTTTTATATTTAAGATCTTCCTTTTAAAAAGGGGATTTAAATACTCGCTCAAAACCTGGGGGATCCGGCTCGGTGGTGTGTTTTATATTCGCAACAAGGTTGCTGTCTTGGTAAAAGAGTTTTTGATTACTTACCCAATATTCGGGAAGTAAAATTCTTGGAACAAGTTAATCCATTAACAGGCATCGCCTGGGAAATATCAGTGAGTTTTCCTTTCCAACTAGGTACGACTTCTTGGTGGAGCCGTATCAACAAGTTTCTACTTGGGGAAAGGGGGAAACGAGCTTTACGTTTCAGAGTCATGGATTTCATCTGAACTAGGAGTGGCGTAAGTGGTCGAGTAGCGCCGGCCCAGCCTTATTATATTGGCCCAAATGGCCTGGAAGTTCCGCTAAGGCGGTCCATTCCTTAGGAGTTCAGTGTTCGGTTGACAAGTAAATCCGACAGGTTCTCCTCTACATGTAGAAAATGGTGGGGTTGTACTACTACGACTGATCATCGTAAGTGGTCTTCCTGGCGCGGTAAACTCCCGTAATGAGTTCATCATCCAATTGGATATTTCTGCAACACTACCCAAAGCACTTCGATAGAAAGGCTACGGTTGGGCGATTGTTGAGTGTTGGCAGGGTCAAGTTTTCAAAATAATGTTTGCATCAAATGAAGTATCTCATAACTTCATTTTATTTTGATGATATTTTAAAGGTTGAATCTATTCAAGTATTATCTTGTAGTCTCATCTATGTGATGAACTTTTGAAGCTAATTTATAACTTGAACGGTGGTAGTTCAAGTAGTATTTGGGAAAGATATAAGTATATTGGGGTATCTTGTAACTTCATCTTTTAAACTTATATCTAATTAATAATTGTCTTATGAATGACAAAGATTTTCAGAAAAATGTTGAGACAAGGTTAGATATATGAGATCACCTTGCAACGATATTTTTTTTATACAGTTATACACTGGGACTTTGTGTATATTATGCATGGAAGAGGACTTCCAATATTTTGAAAAGTATATATGTATATATACTGAATATTTTGCGACTTCATCGCATTAAGATATCAAACTTGGTTCATTTCTTTTGACCAAGACTTTCATGAGTATTATGAGTAGGCTCATATATTGTAAATCATTATACATATTATTTTGGTGGGCTTGCTGCTCACCCTTGCTTTATTTCTTCATCACACAACAACAGTTAGGAAAGATGGCCAGACTCCAGCAGACCCAGCGCAAGCGTGTGGGAAACGTCCTGCGTCTTCCCGTTGATGTTGTAGCTGCTATAGCTGCAGAGGTAGATCTATTGTAGATCAGATCATCTACTTTTGAGAATCAATTATGTATAATTATAACTTGTGGCAGATAATGGCAATTAATTGTAAATTTATCAAGTAATCATTTTGGGTTGTAATAACTTTTAAATTGTGGATTCAAAGACTTGTACTTATTTAAATTTCATCTCTGAGACTATAACGGGTTGTGGTGTGTGTTAGTGTGGGGTCACAGCATAAGGTTATTTATTAATTAAGTGAAGTGATATTGTGGAAAGAAAGACCGTGATGACCCGGATCCCCGACCCCGGATCTGGGGGTGTTACAGAAATGGTATCAGAGCTAAGCGTTATAAACCTCAGAGATGATGGGACGTTAAGATAATAAGATTCACTAAGATAATAAGAACTCTTGCCAAGTTCATAGTCGGGCTACCTAACGTAGTACTGACGGTTAAAACCCTTATGGGAACCCTTATAAATATCGTGATAGGAGCGTAGTTCGTTATCGTATATGGTAGTGGGACTCCGAACCCTGAAGTTGAGGAACATCAACGCGATGATGTTTTATTAGTTATTGGAGATCAGATTGTGGATCCGATAGAGTGTCCTAATGCAGGACCGGATGATGTTGATATTGAGGATGTTGTCCTAGTAGGGATAGTTGTTGAGAAGGACCCCATGGAGGATCCTGACAGGATTGGATAAAGGACCACTGATGAATTGATGACCATGGTTTGGTCGACTACCAGAGGTAGGATTGGCCGGTCACTACCGGAGATTCGTTCAAGTTGTAAAGATAGTAGCCCCTTTAATGCGGCTTACTCGTAAGACTGAGAAGTTCGAATGGACAGAGAAATGCGAGAATAGCTTTCAAGAACTGAAGCAGAGGTTGGTGATGGCCCCTATGCGGGCATTGCCGGATGGAAAAAGGAGATTTTGTGATTTGTAAGTGACGCTTCGCATAAGGAATTAGGGTGCTTCTTAGCACAGCAAGATAATCGCGTCTGTGTCAAGACAATTAAGGTAATATGAAATTTGATATCACCGCCCATGAGCTTAGGCTCGTGGCAATAGTTTTACCCTAAAGATTGGAGGCACTACTTGTATGGAGAGAAGTGCGAGAATTACCTAAGCCATAAGTGCTCTAGTACATTCTTACGTAGAAAGAGCTCAACATACGCCAGAGGAGGCAGTTAGAGCTAATCAAGAATTATGATTGGCAGATTCTTTGTCATTCGGGGTAAGCCAATATGGTGGCTGATGCCCTTAGTAAAAAGGAGAGACTCAAGATGATAATGTCTTTTGGAGAGTTTATAAGAGATTTTGAGAAAATGGAAATAGTAGTGAAGGTAACCGGAGCCGGTACCGAAAAGCTGTTTGAGATAGTAATACAGCCCGAATTATTGGAAAAGATCATATTGTGCCAGAAAAAGTGATGAATGAAGGCAGAGAGCCAACAAATAGGTATGAGATTAATACCGAGAGTGATGATAAGGGAATAATGAGGTATTCCTATAGAATTTGGGTTCCAAAGGTTTAAGAGCTTAAAGATGAAATCTTAGATGAAAGCTAGTTTGAGGAATAAGAGTTAGAGCAAACCCTGAACGTGATAGTCAGGGAGGTTGCCACCAAGACAAAAGGAACCCATAACATGATGAAGTGGAAAATGAGGATTTAAATTATGTAAGATGACCCCAATTATGGGGAGTAGGAAGAAATATTTAGACTGAGGAAACAAAAGTCGAGTAAGGACAGGAGACCCGAGATGGTACCCCTATACGGCAATTCATGGACCTGTCTAAAGAGAACTTAGACTATTATCCCCAACCACCACCCTGAGGAGGCAGTGCGGTGGGAAATTTGTAATAACCCCAAAATTTTTCAACTTTTTGTAACCCTTGTGAATAGTGTTTTAGCTGAATGAGAAAACTTTTCACGCCACGCTATGTAGGGGTTCTGTTATGGATATTCTGGGATTTTATTAGTACTATATGAAGTATATAAGTGTATGTAAATATCGTCAGAACCCAATTCCGAACACTTTGGTTTTTCCCGGAAATCCACAAGATACGGAGAGAATTGAGTATAAGGTAACAGGATAAAAAGGATTTAAATTAAAGGATTATAATAGAGGATCATAAAAAGGAATATAATGTATTGAGAAAGGTCAAGGGAACCTAAGTAATAAGATCCCGGGTATGATCCTTCAAACGATAAACGAGAACGAAAGTTAAGCGAACCGTACAACAGATCAGCGGTCATTAGGCAAACGATTAGGAAGCTAATCAAAGGGTTTAATGGGAGTGATGTCATCCAACCAATAGAAAGAAGACAAGGAAGGGAGGATGACATCATAAGGGTGACATAAGCATGACATGGAAGGAAGGAGGTGTGGTTGATTTAGGACCACACAAATTCAAGGACAAGGTGGTAATTTGCTAAATCAAAAACAAAACCAAGCCAACCAACTAGCAAATCATTTCATCAAAAAATCAAAAATCAGCCAAGGCATTATTCTTCATATTAGCTCTCGGCTTTCTTCATTTTTCAAGGCCAAAATTTTCAAAAATCAAGATCAAAGCATCCTTAATTGGTAAGAAAATTCCCTAACCATCTTTATGCTTAGTAATGGCTATATCATAAGTTTAAGCCATTAATTCTTGCTCTAGCTTCTTCATTTAATCAATGAAGAAGACAATGAATAGTGTTTTCAAGTTTTTAACTTGAACTTTTTCTTGTTTTTCTTGAAGATCCAAGCTTTCCTAAGGCTTCTCCAAGCTTCTTAAGGCTTCCTAGCTCAACCCACCACTTCAAGGAAGGTATACCATTTTCAAACCCTAGGTTCATATATATTATAAGGTGATTTTGATGAGTAGGATGTTATGGTATCTTGTTGTTGTGATTAGAGGTTGAGATTTGGTATGGTAGTGAAATGAGATGGTAATTTTGTGGTTTTGATTTAAAGAAACTTAAGAATGATTAAAGTAAAGTTTAAGCATAAGTATGAATGGTTAAATTGAATTGGTTGGGGTTGTTATGATGTGATAAGGATGGGTGTTTGTTGTGTGTTGGATTTGAGGATGGTTTGTGTTGATTGTGGGTAGTTTAAAAAATGGGAAATCGCGTAAACATAGTCGTCGTAATGTCCGATTTTCTTTGGACTGTTTTTGTGCATAGCATTAGGACCCGAGAACCCCCTGCTAAATTGTGACCACTGCCATGTTTAGATAGCTCATGTTACGAGCTTCGTTTTGATATGTAGTTCGTTCGATTCCGATTTACGGTTTAGGAGAAACGACCGTTTCAAGTAACGGCGTTTCGCGAACGAAACTTTTTCCCTCGCCTTACTTTGGAATGTAGGTTAAAGACCAAAAAGGGTTAATTAATGTATGAAACATTTATGGTAAGTGTGTTAGGCAGTTGGTAAGTCATTCGCGAAGGAATCGCGTTAAAACTCGTAAAGGTCAAGTTATTAAAAATGGTGGAGCCGAGGGTACCCGAGTGACTTAAGCGAATCGGTGAGCGTAAAACTAGCATTAGAGTCTAAGTTAGTTAAAGCATAGATTTACAAGTGATTTTGGTTTAATTCCAACTTACTTGTTGTTTATAGGTTGCCAGACTCGTCCCGAGCCTTTCTCACCCCCAAGTCGCTCAGGCAAGTATTCTATCCGATACACTGTTGTTGTGATGTAAATGTATGCATGCATTATCTTGCGATATTGCATGATTGTTATTAGCAAATTGATGCGATATATTGTAGCATGTGATATGGTATATATGCATGCCTGTTTCATATTCTTGAAATATATATCTGTTGGTTCAGTTGATAATACCTATGCTAGAGGATAGCGGTAACTTGCATATACCCTTAGTATAGGGACCCAAAAGGTGAAAATATTTTCTAAAACCGGGAGTCGAGGATCCCGAGTAGATTTTGTATATATATGGATATGGATATATATATATATATTTATATATATATATACATATATATGGTCATAGTTTTCAAAACTATTAATCGAATAAGGTTTATTCGATAACTTTAAACTTTATTTTATTATCGAGTATTATTTCGAATATTATTCGAAGGCGTATGACTCCTTTATATTAAATGAATATTATTTTGAATATTCATTCGAGGACTTATGACTCTTTTATATTATTTAATGAATATTATTTTGAATATTCATTCGAGGACTTAAGACTCTTTTATATTATTTAATGAATATTATTTATAATATTCATTCGAGGTATTATGACTCAGCTTATTTTATTTATTGAATATTATTTGAATATTCATTTGAGGATCTATGACTCCGATTATTTGCTGAGATATATTCTTTATTTTATTAAAGAATAAGATGTCGATAATCAAACTTATTTTCGATTATTCAAATGAAGATAATACTTTCATATAAGTATATCTTTGGTTATTTAATACTCGTTTCAAGTATAAGTTTTAATACTTCTACTTCAATTATTTTTATAAAGATTATTCTTTATGGGAATATTATTTAAATAATAATATTCAGTCATTTTCTAAATATTCCGGGGACTGATTTACTTCATTAAATCAGTTTTACTCCAAACACTCTTTAAAGTGTTTTCGAGTCTTTAAAATGATTTTCAAAAGATAGAGCGGATCCCAAGACTATTTTTATATTTAAGATCTTCCTTTTAAAAAGGGGATTTAAATACTCGCTCAAAACATGGGGGATCCGGCTCGGTGGTGTGTTTTATATTCGCAACAAGGTTGCTGTCTTGGTAAAAGAGTTTTTGATTACTTACCCAATATTCGGGAAGTAAAATTCTTGGAACAAGTTAATCCATTAACAGGCATCGCCTGGGAAATATCGGTGAGTTTTCCTTTCCAACTAGATACGACTTCTTGGTGGAGCCGTATCAACAAGTTTCTACTTGGGGAAAGGGGGAAACGAGCTTTACGTTTCAGAGTCATGGATTTCATCTGAACTAGGAGTGGCGTAAGTGGTCGAGTAGCGCCGGCCCAGCCTTATTATATTGGCCCAAATGGCCTGGAAGTTCCGCTAAGGCGGTCCATTCCTCAGGAGTTCAGTGTTCGGTTGACAAGTAAATCCGACAGGTTCTCCTCTACATGTAGAAAATGGTGGGGTTGTACTACTACGACTGATCATCGTAAGTGGTCTTCCTGGCGCGGTAAACTCCCGTACTGAGTTCATCATCCATTTGGATAATTCTGCAACACTACCCGTAGCATTTCGATCGAAAGGCTACTAATGGGTGGTTGCCGAAGCATTGACAGGGTCAAACATTTTTATTGGTGTATCCATTGAATGAAGTATCTCGTAACTTCATTTCTTTTCAAAATATTTCAAAGATCAAATATTTTCAAGTTTATTTGTGGTCTCATCTATGGGATGACCTCGTGAATTTTATTATACTTTGAACGGTGATAGTTCAAGTAGATTTATAAATGATATAAGTGTGGGGAAGTATTGGTAACTTCATTCCTTGTTTTTACTTATATCTAGTAAGTAATTATCTTACACACGATAAAGATTTTAGTAAGTATCCATTTAGATACTTGTATTATTGTTATCACTACATATTATCTTGCGAGCTGTAAGGCTCACTCTTGCTTTATTTCTTCATCACACAACAACAGTTAGGAGAGATGGCCAGACTCCGGCAGACCCAGCGCAAGCGCGTGGGAAGCGTCCCGCGTCTTCCCGCTGATATTGTAGCTGCTATAGCTGCAGAGGTAGATCCAATGTAGTTTAGACCATCTACTTTTGAGAATCCAATTATGTATAATTATAACTTGTGGCAGATAATGGCAATTAACTGTAAATTATCAAGTAATCATTTTGGGTTGTAATAATTTTAAATTGTGGATTCAAAGACTTGTACTTATTTCAATTTCATCTCTGAGACTATAACGAGTTGTGGTGTGTGTTAGTGTGGGGTCACAGAATGAGGGTATTTATTATTAATTAAGTAAAGTGATATTGTGGAAAGAAAGACCGTGACAACCCGGATTCCCGACCCCGGATCTGGGGGTGTTACAGAAATGGTATCAGAGCTAAGCGTTATAAACCTCAGAGATGATGCGACGATAAAACAATAAACTCACAAAGATAATAAGAACTCTTGCCAAGTTCATGGTCGGACTACGTAAAGTAGTACTGACAGCTAAAACCCTTACGGGAACCCTTATAAGTATCATGATAGTAACTTAGCTCGTTTAATGTGTAGGCGCCTGAGATGGAGGACCCTGAGATGTACGAGCGTGAGCATGATGAGGCATTGCTAGATGTTGAGGATCAGGAGGAGCCTGAGATGGAGGAGGATGAGGAGGACCCCCCAGAGGAGCCTGAGACGGAGGTCATTGCTGTTTCAGATGAGGAGGACCCCTCAGAGGAGTCAGAGACAGAGGTTATTGCTATTCCAGATGAGGAGGACCCGGATGAGGTCCCAGTAGCTGAGGAGCGTGTTGGATCTATGGTAGTGTATGCTGGTATCCCTTTACCCACACTTCCGGTGGTCAGAGCCCCTACCCCTCCACCACTATCTTGGATTCCTGATGATGACAGCTCAGAGACCCATACTTCCGAGCCTAGGCAGACCGAGGAGGCACCCTCAGCGGCTCCAGATTCACCACCTCTTGACCCTGCCCAGAGGCAGTCTTCGTTAGCTCATGGATATGTTCAGGATGTTTTGAGGACCCGAGTGGCTGTTGCCGAGGCCCGACTGGATGAGGCCAGGAGGGAGTTGGATGCAGAGAGGGCGGGTAGGCGTACCCGAGCTTATGAGACCAGGGCTTCTATACCCCGATCCTTGAGGAGGGAGCTTACGGGGATAGAGCTCACGTCCCGAGCGAGACTCAGATCTCTCCAGGGGGACAGGCATGGTAGGATCTCTAGGCGGCAGGCCGACTATATCTTCCGTCGTGCGATGGAAAGGGTTTGGGAGCTGACCCGTTCCGGTGTGTGATTCAGGATTGATGATGGAATAGTCTAGTTGTCTAGTTAGCCGAGGCCTTAGTAAGAGCCAATTTTCCGGGATAGTTGACTTGTATATAGCATCCCTTTTTCTGACTAGACAGATAGACTCTTGTGTATCACTTTTGGGACAGATGACTGTAGCACTGTTGTACTTTTGACCAGATCAAACTATGTATTCTCGCATTATGTATATATTTGTTTCCTTTCGGTTCAGTTCCATAGTGACGGGATCACTGTTTTATTTTATTATTACTGCACTTCGTATTAGAACTTTCTTAAAATAATAGAATTGCGATATACGTTCTCCCCATTTTAAGAGCTGTGCAAGGCACAATGTTGTATATGATTGCGACCTAACGTTAAATTTTTCCCAATAATTGTTTTTATTATTATCAGAATCATGCCGCCAAGAAAGATTGGAACTAGGGCGAACCCTGGGTCTGAGGACCAGGGAAGCCATAATCAGGACAATAGAAACCAAGACCACAGTGAAGAGGAAGATGAGGATTATGTGGAACAGGATGACTCCCTGTATGAAGAGGAAGAGGAAACATATGATGTTGAGGGATTTGAGATAGAGGCTGAAGAAGGAGAAACCGAGGTTGAGCAACCAGTACCAAACCCAGGCATGGATCCCATGGGCCAGTTTATGCAACTCCTAAGACAGAATTTGGAACGTCAACCCAACCCACCCCCTCAAGGAAGTAACAATGCTGTGGCAAACTCTTTCAGGGCTTTTAAGTCCCTTAAGCCCCCTGAGTTCCACGGATCAGCCGACCCAGTTGAGGCAAGGGCATGGTTAAAGGAGATGGAGAAATCTTTTGAGATTTTGAGTATCGATGAGGCACAGAAAACTGTATTTGCTACCTACCTTCTGAAAGGAGAAGCTAACTACTGGTGGGAGGCCAAGAAAAACATGGAGACAGATGCTATAATAACCTGGGAGAGATTTAGTCAGTTGTTTCTGGGAAAGTATTTCCCGAGGTTTATGGAAAACCAGATGGAGCTCAAGTTCTTAGAGCTAAAGCAGAATAACTTGTCTGTAGCAGAGTACGAAGCGAAATTTACTGAGTTATCAAGGTTTGTGCCGGAGTTTGTGAGCACCGAGGAAAAGAAAGCTAGGAGGTTTCAGCAGGGACTGAAACCATGGATTCAGAATAGGGTGGCAATCCTTGAGCTTACGGACTATGCCACTCTGGTGCAAAAAGCAACGATTGTAGAAGTCGGAAGTGAACAGATGCAGAAGGAAAGAGAGAAGAAAGGAATAAAGAGGAAAAGTATGAGCATGGGTGGAGGTTCCGCAGAAAGGAGCTTCCCAACTAGGTTTAATCGAGGAGCAGTGTCCCTGCCAGGAAGGAACACTGGGTTTAAGCGACCAATGAGTGTGAGTGTGAGCCAGGGCGGCCAGAAGTCAAGAATGTCCTATTCCAACCAGTCTCGACCCCCATTGCCAACCTGTAACACTTGTGGAAGGAATCACACTGGGGAGTGTAAAGGAAAGCCAGTAACCTGCTTTAAGTGTGGGCAAGTGGGCCACTATTCTCACAAATGCCCTTCGTCAGCCCCTGCCGTCATTCCAACCACCACTTGTCATCAGTGCGGACGCCCAGGTCATTGGAAGAGAGAATGCCCAATGAACAAACCAGCAGCTTCGGGAGCAAGCAGGGCTGCTTCTAATAAGCCACCTACTGCGAGGACTTTCAACATGACAGTCCAGGATGCTATGAAAGATTCAGATGTGATAGCAGGTACCCTTTCTCTAAATTCAGTCAGTGCAAATGTTTTATTTGATTCGGGAGCAACTAAATCTTTTATATCAAAGGACTTTGCGCGTAAGTTAAGACTTAAGGCTAAACCTTTGATAGAACCCTTGCAAGTAGAAATAGCCAATCATGAGATTATTCCTGTTAACCAGATTCACCCCGCCTGTGAGATAGGCATAGGGGAGCAATCTTTCAGTGTTGATCTGATTCCTTTTAAATTAGGGGAGTTTGATGTGATTTTGGGAATGGACTGGCTATCTAGCAACGATGCTCAGATAGACTGTAAAGGGAAGAAAGTTAAGTTAAATATCCCCGGGAAGAAAGAAATTATATTTATAGGAAAGAGGCAGACGCAGAAATTTTTGACCATGGCTCAGGCCAGAAGGATGCTACGAAAAGGGAGTGAGGCTTACCTAGCCTATGTGGTGGACACGCAGAAGGAGGTGCCCAATTTACAAGATATTCCAGTAGTCAACGAATTTGAAGATGTATTCCCCCAAGACCTTCCGGGATTACCACCCGATAGAGTGATTGAATTTGCTATTGAGTTGGCCCCAGGGACGGCGCCAGTTTCAAAAGCACCTTACCGGTTAGCCCCGTTAGAAATGAAGGAATTAGCTATCCAATTGCAGGAACTCTTGGATAAGGGTATGATAAGACCCAGTGTGTCTCCGTGGGGAGCACCAGTTTTATTTGTTAAGAAGAAAGATGGGAGCATGAGGTTGTGCATAGACTATCGAGAGTTGAACAAGCTAACCATAAAGAACAGGTACCCATTACCTAGAATAGACGATCTGTTCGACCAGCTAAAGGATGCTGTTTATTTTTCCAAGATTGACCTGAGAACTGGATATCACCAACTAAAGATTAAGCCCGAAGATATTTCCAAGACAGCGTTCCGTACCAGGTATGGGCATTATGAGTTCTTGGTAATGTCCTTTGGATTAACCAACGCCCCAGCAGCATTCATGGATTTAATGAATAGAGTATTTAAGAAGTACTTGGACAAGTGTGTGATAGTTTTTATCGATGATATCTTAATCTACTCAAGGACTGAGGCAGAACATGCAGAGCATTTGAGGATAGCTCTAGGAATACTCAGAGAGGAGCAGTTATATGCCAAATTCTCGAAGTGTGAATTCTGGCGGAATGAAGTACAGTTTTTAGGACATGTGATCAATAAAGAAGGAGTATTGGTCGACCCCTCCAAGATAGAGGCGGTCTCAAATTGGGAAAGGCCAACCACACCCACAGAGGTGAGGAGTTTCATAGGATTGGCCGGCTACTATCGTAGATTTGTACAGGACTTTGCGAAGATCGCAGCCCCTTTGACACGACTTACTCGTAAGACAGAGAAGTTTGAATGGACGGAGAAATGCGAGAACAGTTTTCAGGAATTAAAGAAAAGGTTGATAACGGCTCCGGTATTGGCATTGCCGGATGGAAAAGGAGATTTTGTGATATATAGTGACGCATCGCACAAAGGATTAGGATGTGTGCTTATGCAGCACGGTAAAGTTATCGCGTATGTATCGAGACAACTGAAGGAATACGAGGTTAGATATCCTACTCATGACCTTGAGCTCGCGGCAATAGTATTTGCTTTAAAAATTTGGAGGCACTACTTATATGGAGAGAAGTGCGAGATTTTCACAGACCATAAGAGCCTCAAGTACATATTTACGCAGAAAGAACTCAACATGCGCCAGAGGAGATGGCTAGAACTAATCAAGGACTATGATTGTGAGATTCTCTATCATCCAGGGAAAGCCAATGTGGTGGCTGATGCCCTTAGTAGAAAGGAAAGACTCAGAATGATAACGACTTCGGAAGAATTGATAAGGGATTTTGAGAGAATGGAAATAGAGGTAAAGGTAACCGGAACCGGAACTGAAAAGCTTTTCGAGATCTCAATGCAGCCAGAATTATTGGAAAAGATCAGATTGTGCCAGGAGAAAACAATGAATGAAGACAGAGAGTCAATGACTGGAGAAGAGATCCATACTGAGAAAGATGATAAAGGGATAATGAGGTACTCCTACCGAATTTGGGTTCCGAATGTTCAAGAACTTAAAGATGAGATTTTGGATGAAAGCCATAGTTCAAGGTATTCCATTCACCCAGGAAGTACCAAGATGTATAGGGATTTGAAGGAATATTACTGGTGGCCCAACATGAAGAGGGACGTAGCAGAATGGGTGAACAAGTGTTTGACTTGCCAAAGAGTAAAGGCAGAGCACCAGAGACCCAGTGGACTTTTGCGACCCCTGGAGATTCCCGAATGGAAATGGGAACAGATAGCGATGGATTTTGTTGTAGGCTTACCAAGGACGAAAGCCAATCACGACGCCATTTGGGTAATTATAGACCGACTGACAAAGTCAGCTCATTTCATTCCTATCAACGAGAGATACACAGTCAATAGACTGGTGGACATTTACCTTAAGGAAATAGTGACGCGACATGGAGTCCCAGCGTCCATTGTCTCAGACCGAGACCCAAGGTTCAACTCCAGATTTTGGAGGAGCTTTCAGGAATGTGCGGGGACCAAGTTAAATATGAGTACCGCGTACCATCCCCAGACGGATGGACAGAGTGAAAGGACCATCCAGACACTAGAGGATATGTTGAGAGTCTGTGCAATAGACCTTAAAGGAAGTTGGGATGATCACCTGCCGTTGATCGAGTTTTCTTATAACAATAGCTTTCATGCTAGCATCGGGATGCCGCCTTATGAGGCCTTGTACGGAAGAAGGTGTCGATCTCCCTTATACTGGGATGAAGTAGGAGAGCGGAAGATGCTCGGACCCGAAGTGGTCCAAAGGACCAAAGATATAGTGGATCTTATCAGAGGGCGACTTGTAGCAGCCCAAGACAGACAGAAGAAATATGCAGACCTAGCCCGAAAGGACAAGGAATATGAAGTAGGGGACTTAGTACTGTTGAAAGTATCCCCTTGGAAGGGATTAATGAGGTTCGGAAAGAAAGGAAAACTAAGCCCAAGATACATTGGACCTTTTGAGATATTAAGACGGATTGGAAAGTTAGCTTACGAGCTAGCCCTACCCCCTAATTTGCAACAAGTTCATAATGTGTTCCATGTGTCAATGCTAAGGAGGTATCATCGGGATGCCAGGCACATAGTGGAGTACGAGCAGGTGGATATGCAGCCAGATCTAACTTACGTGGAGAAGCCAGTAAGGATCATAGATAAGAAGGAGCAGGTGCTTCGGGACAAGGTGATCAAGCTAGTCAGAGTACTATGGCAGAATCATAATGTGGAAGAATCGACTTGGGAACTAGAGAGCGCAATGCTAGAAAAGTACCCCCAATTGTTTTCTGTTTGATTCCGGGACGGAATCCTTTTAAGGAGGGGAGACTGTAATAACCCCAAAATTTTTCAACTTTTTGTAACCCTTGTGAATAGTGTTTTAGCTGAATGAGAAAACTTTTCACGCCACGCTATGTAGGGGTTCTGTTATGGATATTCTGGGATTTTATTAGTACTATATGAAGTATATAAGTGTATGTAAATATCGTCAGAACCCAATTCCGAACACTTTGGTTTTTCCCGGAAATCCACAAGATACGGAGAGAATTGAGTATAAGGTAACAGGATAAAAAGGATTTAAATTAAAGGATTATAATAGAGGATCATAAAAAGGAATATAATGTATTGAGAAAGGTCAAGGGAACCTAAGTAATAAGATCCCGGGTATGATCCTTCAAACGATAAACGAGAACGAAAGTTAAGCGAACCGTACAACAGATCAGCGGTCATTAGGCAAACGATTAGGAAGCTAATCAAAGGGTTTAATGGGAGTGATGTCATCCAACCAATAGAAAGAAGACAAGGAAGGGAGGATGACATCATAAGGGTGACATAAGCATGACATGGAAGGAAGGAGGTGTGGTTGATTTAGGACCACACAAATTCAAGGACAAGGTGGTAATTTGCTAAATCAAAAACAAAACCAAGCCAACCAACTAGCAAATCATTTCATCAAAAAATCAAAAATCAGCCAAGGCATTATTCTTCATATTAGCTCTCGGCTTTCTTCATTTTTCAAGGCCAAAATTTTCAAAAATCAAGATCAAAGCATCCTTAATTGGTAAGAAAATTCCCTAACCATCTTTATGCTTAGTAATGGCTATATCATAAGTTTAAGCCATTAATTCTTGCTCTAGCTTCTTCATTTAATCAATGAAGAAGACAATGAATAGTGTTTTCAAGTTTTTAACTTGAACTTTTTCTTGTTTTTCTTGAAGATCCAAGCTTTCCTAAGGCTTCTCCAAGCTTCTTAAGGCTTCCTAGCTCAACCCACCACTTCAAGGAAGGTATACCATTTTCAAACCCTAGGTTCATATATATTATAAGGTGATTTTGATGAGTAGGATGTTATGGTATCTTGTTGTTGTGATTAGAGGTTGAGATTTGGTATGGTAGTGAAATGAGATGGTAATTTTGTGGTTTTGATTTAAAGAAACTTAAGAATGATTAAAGTAAAGTTTAAGCATAAGTATGAATGGTTAAATTGAATTGGTTGGGGTTGTTATGATGTGATAAGGATGGGTGTTTGTTGTGTGTTGGATTTGAGGATGGTTTGTGTTGATTGTGGGTAGTTTAAAAAATGGGAAATCGCGTAAACATAGTCGTCGTAATGTCCGATTTTCTTTGGACTGTTTTTGTGCATAGCATTAGGACCCGAGAACCCCCTGCTAAATTGTGACCACTGCCATGTTTAGATAGCTCATGTTACGAGCTTCGTTTTGATATGTAGTTCGTTCGATTCCGATTTACGGTTTAGGAGAAACGACCGTTTCAAGTAACGGCGTTTCGCGAACGAAACTTTTTCCCTCGCCTTACTTTGGAATGTAGGTTAAAGACCAAAAAGGGTTAATTAATGTATGAAACATTTATGGTAAGTGTGTTAGGCAGTTGGTAAGTCATTCGCGAAGGAATCGCGTTAAAACTCGTAAAGGTCAAGTTATTAAAAATGGTGGAGCCGAGGGTACCCGAGTGACTTAAGCGAATCGGTGAGCGTAAAACTAGCATTAGAGTCTAAGTTAGTTAAAGCATAGATTTACAAGTGATTTTGGTTTAATTCCAACTTACTTGTTGTTTATAGGTTGCCAGACTCGTCCCGAGCCTTTCTCACCCCCAAGTCGCTCAGGCAAGTATTCTATCCGATACACTGTTGTTGTGATGTAAATGTATGCATGCATTATCTTGCGATATTGCATGATTGTTATTAGCAAATTGATGCGATATATTGTAGCATGTGATATGGTATATATGCATGCCTGTTTCATATTCTTGAAATATATATCTGTTGGTTCAGTTGATAATACCTATGCTAGAGGATAGCGGTAACTTGCATATACCCTTAGTATAGGGACCCAAAAGGTGAAAATATTTTCTAAAACCGGGAGTCGAGGATCCCGAGTAGATTTTGTATATATATGGATATGGATATATATATATATATATTTATATATATATATACATATATATGGTCATAGTTTTCAAAACTATTAATCGAATAAGGTTTATTCGATAACTTTAAACTTTATTTTATTATCGAGTATTATTTCGAATATTATTCGAAGGCGTATGACTCCTTTATATTAAATGAATATTATTTTGAATATTCATTCGAGGACTTATGACTCTTTTATATTATTTAATGAATATTATTTTGAATATTCATTCGAGGACTTAAGACTCTTTTATATTATTTAATGAATATTATTTATAATATTCATTCGAGGTATTATGACTCAGCTTATTTTATTTATTGAATATTATTTGAATATTCATTTGAGGATCTATGACTCCGATTATTTGCTGAGATATATTCTTTATTTTATTAAAGAATAAGATGTCGATAATCAAACTTATTTTCGATTATTCAAATGAAGATAATACTTTCATATAAGTATATCTTTGGTTATTTAATACTCGTTTCAAGTATAAGTTTTAATACTTCTACTTCAATTATTTTTATAAAGATTATTCTTTATGGGAATATTATTTAAATAATAATATTCAGTCATTTTCTAAATATTCCGGGGACTGATTTACTTCATTAAATCAGTTTTACTCCAAACACTCTTTAAAGTGTTTTCGAGTCTTTAAAATGATTTTCAAAAGATAGAGCGGATCCCAAGACTATTTTTATATTTAAGATCTTCCTTTTAAAAAGGGGATTTAAATACTCGCTCAAAACATGGGGGATCCGGCTCGGTGGTGTGTTTTATATTCGCAACAAGGTTGCTGTCTTGGTAAAAGAGTTTTTGATTACTTACCCAATATTCGGGAAGTAAAATTCTTGGAACAAGTTAATCCATTAACAGGCATCGCCTGGGAAATATCGGTGAGTTTTCCTTTCCAACTAGATACGACTTCTTGGTGGAGCCGTATCAACAAGTTTCTACTTGGGGAAAGGGGGAAACGAGCTTTACGTTTCAGAGTCATGGATTTCATCTGAACTAGGAGTGGCGTAAGTGGTCGAGTAGCGCCGGCCCAGCCTTATTATATTGGCCCAAATGGCCTGGAAGTTCCGCTAAGGCGGTCCATTCCTCAGGAGTTCAGTGTTCGGTTGACAAGTAAATCCGACAGGTTCTCCTCTACATGTAGAAAATGGTGGGGTTGTACTACTACGACTGATCATCGTAAGTGGTCTTCCTGGCGCGGTAAACTCCCGTAATGAGTTCATCATCCATTTGGATAATTCTGCAACACTACCCGTAGCATTTCGATCGAAAGGCTACTAATGGGTGGTTGCCGAAGCATTGACAGGGTCAAACATTTTTATTGGTGTATCCATTGAATGAAGTATCTCGTAACTTCATTTCTTTTCAAAATATTTCAAAGATCAAATATTTTCAAGTTTATTTGTGGTCTCATCTATGGGATGACCTCGTGAATTTTATTATACTTTGAACGGTGATAGTTCAAGTAGATTTATAAATGATATAAGTGTGGGGAAGTATTGGTAACTTCATTCCTTGTTTTTACTTATATCTAGTAAGTAATTATCTTACACACGATAAAGATTTTAGTAAGTATCCATTTAGATACTTGTATTATTGTTATCACTACATATTATCTTGCGAGCTGTAAGGCTCACTCTTGCTTTATTTCTTCATCACACAACAACAGTTAGGAGAGATGGCCAGACTCCGGCAGACCCAGCGCAAGCGCGTGGGAAGCGTCCCGCGTCTTCCCGCTGATATTGTAGCTGCTATAGCTGCAGAGGTAGATCCAATGTAGTTTAGACCATCTACTTTTGAGAATCCAATTATGTATAATTATAACTTGTGGCAGATAATGGCAATTAACTGTAAATTATCAAGTAATCATTTTGGGTTGTAATAATTTTAAATTGTGGATTCAAAGACTTGTACTTATTTCAATTTCATCTCTGAGACTATAACGAGTTGTGGTGTGTGTTAGTGTGGGGTCACAGAATGAGGGTATTTATTATTAATTAAGTAAAGTGATATTGTGGAAAGAAAGACCGTGACAACCCGGATTCCCGACCCCGGATCTGGGGGTGTTACAAAATTCTTTCATGACCTTTAAGTCGCTAAGCTCTCAGAGTTCCAAGGAACATGCTGACCCAGTCGAGGCAAGAGCCTGGCTAAAGGAAATAGATGAATTATTTGAGATTCTAAATGATTGACGAACCACAAAAGACTGTTTTGTCACTTACCCTCCTAAGAGAGAGACCACCCACTGGTGAAAGGCCAAGGAAGCATGGAGCAAGAGATTATAATAAACTGATTTAAGTTCAGTCAATTGTTTTCAGGAAAGTACTTCCCAAGGTTATGGAGATAGTGTAAAAGCTTAAGAGCCAGAACAAAGGCAGACGAGTATGATGAATTATGAATCTAAGTTGTAAAAGTTATCAAGATTCGTTCTGAAGACACGAATCCAGAATGACGGGATGTTTGAAATCAATGCTTATGTTGTGTTGGTTCATGAAATAATGATAAGAGAAAGGAATATAAAGGCAAGAGAGTTTGAGGAATGATAAGGGAGTTGGGTATGAGGAAACCCTAAAGACTCGTAGAAATAGAAATAGAAAAGTAGGTAATCGTCCGGATGAGAGTGATTCACCATGAGTTAAATTGATGGTTGAAGGTATAAGAGATACATATATTTTATCCCCTGTAAGTTGGGAAGATTCGAGGAAACCTTGAGATAATTCGAAGGATAAATAATGAGACGCGGATAGACTGAGGAGACAAAAAAGTAAGAAATTAAGAAAATTGGGTGAAGGAAGTGACCTTCAAGAAGGTGAAGTGTAAGACCGGTGGCTTGATACCCAGGAAGGGAGACGCCATATATGAAAGATATCCCAACATTGAGATGACTGTTGAGATAAACAACAAAAGTAAATAAGGAATTATTAAGAAGAAGTTCACGTTGAACATGACCAATATCTTCCAGAACATCCATGTTATCATTACCAAATCAGGAAAGAAAAGCAGATGACCATTGTTATCTTTTGGAGGCCATATGGATTGACCTCAATTTGAATAAGGATGCTATTATGAAGTTAGGTATAGACTATCGAGGTGGGAATGATGAATAAGATAATCTATCAAGGATATATGACTTGGTTTATCCATGGAAGGATGCAGGTACCTTTTAAAGGTGGAATTAAGGATAGAACATTGGTAACTTAAAATGAATCCTAGGGGAATGCATACAGGTTGGCATTTCACCCTTAATAGGGATAGTATGAGTTTTGACAGTACGAATTGGAAAGGATTAAGGTAATAATAACCTTTAAGGATCAGTGGAGAAATTTTTCAGAAGTAAATAGACAATGGTTCTAGTATTAGTAAATGGTATTTTGATATGCCCTGTATATAGGGAATACAGGAGGAACGATTGAAGGATAACCTTAGAGGTTTTACAAGGAGAAAGGTAATATTCAAAATTTTCAAGAATAGAAATGTTGATAAAGGAAATATGACGTAATTATAATGTTGCCAAGTGGGGCACGTGTTAAACCACGAGAAAGTATGGATCGAACCAGTAATGGTCGAAATTATTCAGGGCAATTAGGACTTAAGATAAAAGATGTTCTAATTATGATTGAGAGTCAGTCATGACAGTGATTAACCTCTAAAGACTGAGGCAATAACTTATGGAAAAATGGTGATTTTTTTTTACTCATCAGATTTTAAGGAAAGCATTTTCACATAAGCTGTGATTGAAATAAGGTAGAAAATTATTTGGAGATGGTTAAAGTGACATTGACTGTAAGGAAATTTTACTATCAGGAAAGGCCAAAGAGGTGGCCGACACTTTAAAGGTAAGAGGATAATGATAGGCGCTTGTGCCAAAAGAATACAGTGATGATGGTTAAAATTGTGAAGGTTGTATTATGGTTTGGAAGATTGACATTCCTTCTGATGACTGTGCAATACCCAGCCGTAATAGTAGTTGGTAAAGGTTTAATTCGTGTAATCGCCATGAGCGGGCTATCTATCTTAGAAGGTACTATCTTGAGATAAGCCAGAACCATGTTTCAAAAAGGACTAGATGAACCCTTGAGTTAATTCTTCTATTTAGGGCGTATGATTAAGAATGGTATTAACCTGCTATCGTTGCTTCGATTGAAACTCTTCTGCACTTTTATTTGCTTCATGTCATGTATGTATGTCAGGATCACGAGTGTTCTTCATGAATTGTGATTGGTGGTTATGTTAACTCCTTAGGAGAATTAGATATGACCTGTATGGACTCCGTATGGTTAGCTATTAAGACTTCATGGAAAATGAATGACGACAGTGGGTCAGTGGTGGACCATAGTGAGGCAGCAATGATTCTGCGAGTATTGAGCTGATTACAACCGTGAGAGTTGTATTGGAATGGGTGTTGAGATTGAGTACCACTAATCGGGTCGTGGTAGTGTATAAGTCATCATTAATAGACTAATTAAGTAGAGTATCTACATAGTGAATTATTATTCTTTCTTATCAATAGAGAGTCGTATTATTATACGAGGAAGGTTGCGGTGCAAGCATAGAATTCGAGTAACGATGATGTCTAGAATGAGATCCCAGATTCGATTTTCGATGTCGAGGGAGTTTCAAAGGTAATTGTGTATAAGCTCGAGGAAGAGCATGGGTCCATAGAATGATGGACGGGATAGCGAAAATATTTAGGCACGTGAAATGCGATGCTATAATACTTGATGTTGATATAAATACATATATGTTTTGTTCTTCTATGACAAACCTCTATAGTTCAGAGGTAGATTCCAAGCCAGATATTTTATGGCAATAAACATTTTTTTTATGAATATACAATTCTCTTCAATTCGTTCTTTTCTCTTCTTTTCATTTCATGTAAGCTGAGAAGAACAACCCTTCCAGAAGGGGAGGTATTGCCGAATGACTATCTATCTGTGTGATAGAAGCCGAGTAGGATACCAGCTATTATTTAATTGTTTGTCAAGTACTAAAGGCTGGCCACCTTCTGTACTAACTATGCGATATAACAAGTGTTCATGATCATAGTGATCTCTCAACAAATTCCTTTACTTTTATTTGATTGATCAAATTTTGGAAAATAGAAGCAACTGAAAAAGGAGTAATAAAGTGGTGGTAGTATGCGGAATGGGAACACATTCGTGATACTAAGGTTGACGTGGTTATTAAAAGGTTATAGAACGCTAACGAGCAAAAGTATAACCAGTATAATATTAGGAACGGAAGGTAGTAGCGATTACGACTGGAAAAGAATGGGTATTGAGAAGCAGAAGCTCTAATGTTAAAAGCAATAATGAGAGTCTGTGCAATAGACTTGAAAGAATTTGGAATGATCACTTAATTCGGATTGAGTTATCTTATGACAATAGATCATATGTCATTATCGAGATGTCGCCTTATGAGATCCTTGAGGGAAGATAATGTCGATCTCCCTTATGTTAGGATGAAGTTGTAGAGCGCAAGATGCTCGGACCCGCAGTAGTCCAAAGGACCAAGGATATGATAGATCTAATCAGAGGACGGCTGGTAGTAGCCCAAGATGGTCATGATAAGTATGTTGATTTGACACGAAAGGATAAAGAGTATGAAATAGGGGACCTAGTAATGTTATAGGTATCCCTTGGAAAGGATTGATGAGGTTCGGAAAGAAAGGAAAGCTAAGTCTACAATTTGTTGGACCCTTGGATATATTAAGACGTTTGGGAAGTTAGCATATGAGCTAGCCCTAACCCAGAACATGTAGCTAGTCATAACGCGTTTCACGTATCAATGTTAAGGAAGTGTAATTCAGATGCCAGATAAATAGGGGCATATGAGCGCATAGATATGCAACCCGACGTAACCTATATGGAGCAACCAGGAAGGGTTATAGAGTGAAAAGGAACGAGTGCTTAGGAGAAGGGTTATCAAACTAGTAAGAGTTTGATGGTAGAACCACAATGTGGGAAAATTGACTTGAGAGTTAGAAAGTGCAATACTAAGAAAGTATCCCTATTTATTTCTATCCGATTCCGGGACGGAATCCTTTTAAGGAGGGGAGACTGTAATAACCCCAATTTTTGAGAAATTTTGAAACCCTTATGAATAGTGTTTTTGCTGAACGAGAAAACTTTTCATGCCACGCTATGTAGGGGTTCTGTTATTGACCTTATGGGATATTATTAGTACTCTATGAAGTATATAAGTGTATGTAAAGATCGTCAGAATCCAATTCCGAACACTTTGGTTTTTCCCGGAAATCCACAAGATACGGAGAGAATTGAGTATAAGGTAACAGGATAAAAAGGATTTAAATAAAAGGATTATAGGAGAGGATCATAAAAGGAATATAATATATTGAGAAAGGTTAAGGGAACCTAAGTAATAAGATCCCGGGTATGATCCCTCAAACGATAAACGAAAACGAAAGTTAAGCGAACCGTATAACAGATCAGCGGTCATTAGGCAAACGATTAGGAAGTTAATCAAAGGGATTAGTGGGAATGATGTCATCCAACCAATAGAAAGAGGACAAGGAAGGGAGAATGACATCATGAGGATGACATAGGCATGACAAGAAAGGAAGGAGATGTGGTGACTTTTTAACCACACAAAAACCAAGGGCAACTAGGTAATTCACTAAAGCAAACAACAAAAATCAACCAACCAAGCAAATCATTTCATTTCACCAAGCAAAACACAAAAATATCTCTTCTTCTTCTTCAAGCTCTCGGGTTTTTTCTTAAAAAATGAAAGTCCAAGCTCCTCCACTTACTATTTAGCAAGGTAATTATCTAAGCTTCCCCATGGATAGTTACATACTTCCTATAAGTTTAAGCTTCTAATTCCAAGCCAATCTTTTTCTATAAATCATGAAAGAAGATGGTGAATAGTGTTTTCAAGAACTAAAATTTGTGTTCTTGAAGTTTTGTTTAGATTAAGCTTGGATAAGGGCTTTAAAGGTGATTCCAAGCCATTCTCTTGATTCTCCACTCTCCAAGGAAGGTATAAACTACAAACCCTAGCTTTAGTTTTGAGTAATTAGGATTGAATGTGTTTGATATAGCATATGTGAAGCATGATGCTTGATTGGTTGAAGTTTGGTTGAGTTTGTAGAGATTAGTTGGTTTTGTTGCATTGTTGGAGTTGTAAATCTTGGTAATTAGTTAAAGAACCTAAGTAAAGCTTTTAGTTCATGTGAGGAATAAGTATAAATGGTTAATGTGGATTTGTTGGGGCTGTTATGATGTGGTTTGGAGGGATATTGGTTGTATGATTGATTTGGGGTTGATTTGTGGTTGGTATTGAATGGTTTAAAATTGGGAAAACGCGTAAACATAGCCGTCGTAACATCCGATTTTCTTTAGACTGTTTTTGTGCATAACATTAGGACCCGAGAACCCCCTGCTAGATTATGACCACTGCCATGATTAGATAGCTCATGTTACGAGCTTCGTTTTGATATGTAGTTCGTTCGATTCCGATGCACGGTTTAGGAGAAACGACCGTTTCAAGTAACGGCGTTTCGCGAACGAAACTTTTTCCCTCGCCTTACTTTGAAACATAGATTAAAGACCAAAAAGGGTTAATTAATGTATGAAACATTTATGGTAAGTGTGTTAGGCAGTTTGTAAGACACTCGCGAAGGAATCGCTTTAAAACTCATAAAGGTTAAATTATTAAAAATGGTGGAGCCGAGGGTACCCGAGTGGCTTAAGCGAATCAGTGAGCGCAAAACAAGCGTTAGAGTCTAAGTTAGTTAAAGTATAGATTTACAAGTGATTTTGGTTTAATTCCAACTTACTTTTTGTTTATAGGTTACCAGACTCGTCCCGAGCCATTCGTAACCCCAGTCGCTCAGGCAAGTTTTCTACCCGTTATACTGTTGTTGTGATGTAAATATATGTATATGCATTATCTTGTGATATTGCATGATTGTTATTAGCAAATTTTGCGATATATTGGAGCATGCTAATATGGTATATATGCATGTCTGTTTCGTAATCTGGTTATCTATCTGTTGATTTCAATGCTTATAGTTGCATAATACCTATGCTAGAAATGAGCAAGTAGTTGCGTATACCCTTAGTATAGGGGATAAAAGGTGAGCATATTTCTAAACCGGGAGTCGATGTTCCCGAGTATATATATATATATATATATATATATATATATATATATATATTTATATATATATATATATGGATATAGTTTTTAAAACTATTAATCGAATAAGGTTTATTCGATAACTTTAACTTTATTTTATTATTGAATATTATTTCAAATATTATTCGAAGGCGTATGACTCCTTTACATTATTTATTGAATATTATTTGAATATTCATTTGAGGATGTATGACTCCTTTATTTTATTTAATGAATATTATTTATAATATTCATTCGAGGTATTATGACTCAGCTTATTTTATTTATTGAATATTATTTGAATATTCATTTGAGGATGTATGACTCCTTTATTTTATTTAATGAATATTATTTATAATATTCATTCGAGGTATTATGACTCAGCTTATTTTATTTATTGAATATTATTTGAATATTCATTTGAGGATCTATGACTCTGATTATTTGCTGAGATATATTCTTTAATTTATTAAAGAATAAGGTGTCGATAATCAAACTTATTTTTGATTATTCAAATAAAGATATTACTTTCGTATAAGTATATCTTTGATTATTTGCTATTCATTTCAAGTTTAAGTTTTAATACTTCTACTTCAATTATTTTATAAAGATTATCTTTTATGGGAATATTATTTAAATAATAATATTCAGACATTTTCTAAATATTCTGGGGACTGATTTACTTCATTAAATCAGTTTTACTCCAAACACTCTTTAAAGTGTTTTCGAGTCTTTAAAATGATTTTCAAAAGTTAGAGCGGATCCCAAAACTATTTTTATATTTAAGATCTTCCTTTTAAAAAGGGGATTTAAATACTCGCTCAAAACCTGGGGGATCCGGCTCGGTGGTGTGTTTTATATTCGCAACAAGGTTGCTGTCTTGGTAAAAGAGTTTTTGATTACTTACCCAATATTCGGGAAGTAAAATTCTTGGAACAAGTTAATCCATTAACAGGCATCGCCTGGGAAATATCGGTGAGTTTTCCTTTCCAACTAGGTACGACTTCTTGGTGGAGCCGTATCAACAAGTTTCTACTTGGGGAAAGGGGGAAACGAGCTTTACGTTTCAGAGTCATGGATTTCATCTGAACTAGGAGTGGCGTAAGTGGTCGAGTAGCGCCGGCCCAGCCTTATTATATTGGCCCAAATGGCCTGGAAGTTCCGCTAAGGCGGTCCATTCCTTAGGAGTTCAGTGTTCGGTTGACAAGTAAATCCGACAGGTTCTCCTCTACATGTAGAAAATGGTGGGGTTGTACTACTACGACTGATCATCGTAAGTGGTCTTCCTGGCGCGGTAAACTCCCGTAATGAGTTCATCATCCAATTGGATATTTCTGCAACACTACCCAAAGCACTTCGATAGAAAGGCTACGGTTGGGCGATTGTTGAGTGTTGGCAGGGTCAAGTTTTCAAAATAATGTTTGCATCAAATGAAGTATCTCATAACTTCATTTTATTTTGATGATATTTTAAAGGTTGAATCTATTCAAGTATTATCTTGTAGTCTCATCTATGTGATGAACTTTTGAAGCTAATTTATAACTTGAACGGTGGTAGTTCAAGTAGTATTTGGGAAAGATATAAGTATATTGGGGTATCTTGTAACTTCATCTTTTAAACTTATATCTAATTAATAATTGTCTTATGAATGACAAAGATTTTTAGAAAAATGTTGAGATAAGGTTAGATATATGAGATCACCTTGCAGCGATATTTTTTTTATACAGTTATACACTGGGACTTTGTGTATATTATGCATGGAAGAGGACTTCCAATATTTTGAAAAGTATATATGTATATATACTGAATATTTTGCGACTTCATCGCATTAAGATATCAAACTTGGTTCATTTCTTTTGACCAAGACTTTCATGAGTATTATGAGTAGGCTCATATATTGTAAATCATTATACATATTATTTTGGTGGGCTTGCTGCTCACCCTTGCTTTATTTCTTCATCACACAACAACAGTTAGGAAAGATGGCCAGACTCCAGCAGACCCAGTGCAAGCGCGTGGGAAACGTCCTGCGTCTTCCCGTTGATGTTGTAGCTGCTATAGCTGCAGAGGTAGATCTATTGTAGATCAGATCATCTACTTTTGAGAATCAATTATGTATAATTATAACTTGTGGCAGATAATGGCAATTAACTGTAAATTTATCAAGTAATCATTTTGGGTTGTAATAACTTTTAAATTGTGGATTCAAAGACTTGTACTTATTTAAATTTCATCTCTGAGACTATAACGGGTTGTGGTGTGTATTAGTGTGGGGTCACAGCATAAGGTTATTTATTAATTAAGTGAAGTGATATTGTGGAAAGAAAGACCGTGACGACCCGGATCCCCGACCCCGGATCTGGGGGTGTTACATTAAGTACCTTCACAGATAAGTTGCACAGTATCCCAAATTTCCTTAGCAGTTTGGCTGTTAATGACATTATCAAACATATCTTGATCTAAACCATTAAACGGAATGTTCATGGATTTCTTGTCCTTGTGAACCTCTTCAATATCTTCATCAGTCCATTCTGCTTTTGGCTTGGGAATAGACTGTCCAATAGCAACTGTGGCAGTTGCAGCTATGGCCACCTTGTGAGGGATGTGAGGACCATTTTTAATGCAGTTGATGTAGCTTTCATCTTGAGAGAGAAGATGTAGATGCATCTTCACTTTCCAGTGATGATAATTATCTCTTTCCAGGATTGGAATCTTTACACCAATATCCTTCTTACTCATGATGTTAGTAGAATAGATCTTTAAACTCTTTGTAAGTTAAGAGCTTACTCTAATACCAATTGTTAATCCAAAGGAACTAACAATGAGATTTACAGAAGAGGGGTTGAATGTAAATCTCAAAACTTTTTCAAGTTTTGAGCAGTTTCAAAGGCTATGTGTTTTGATGAACAAGTGTGTGTGAATTGCTTTGAGCTGGTGCAGACAGATATATATTCAAACACAAATGTAAAGAACACAAAAGACTTAAAAACTTTTCTGGTGGATTTGTTGTTACACCAGAGATGTGTTATTTCAGAAAATCTGTGATTCAAAGAATTGATCACAGCTGCATCCTAGTACAAACTAGATGATTTTCACTCAATGTTTTTCTAAACAGCTCTGGAAAATTCACACTCTAATTACTAGCTGCAACTTGATTTATATATCACCAAGTTTACAAGTGAAGACAAAAGTACAATTAAAAAGATTCTTCACATGTTTCTTCTTCATTTCTCTATCCAATACAATCTAGGTTGATCTGTGAATCTTTGAATACTTCCTTGTTTGCACCAGAATAGAAATGCTGCATTTTCTTAATTCCTCCAAGAGGCTGCCACATTCCAATTATCTCTGTCAACCCATGTGCCTCTATCAGCTTATGAATTGTCACTGTCAACTGCTATTGAACTTAGCAGCTGTTGAAGCTTTCATCCGTTGATGGCTTTATCCGTTGATGCATTAGCAGTTGAAGCTTTATCCGTTGATGCACTCATCCGTTGATGGATGTTATCCGTTGAAGCTTTAGAGACATTCGTTGAAGCGTTGTTTCTCATACGTTGAAGGCTTTTAGCTTATCAGTTGATACTACTTCACTTATACAAAATTACAAGGCATGAAATATTTACAGTTAGCCCTCATATTTGCATATCCACTAGTAGTCAACATGACTTATAATTTCCCACAACATCTAAGAATTATAACTTGAATACAGAAACTGAAATGTGCTACAATACTAAACTTATTTCTAAGTAAAGCTACTCCATCAACGGATAGCCAGAATGGTCTTATCCGTTGAGGCTATAAATACTAGATTCCTACTTAAGTGTTTTGTTTAACTTATCATCAAACTAATACACATATTCCTAACAAAAAGTGTTACAGCAGGGTTTGGGCTATCAGTACAATATTTATGGGCCCCACAATAGGGCCCACATGTGGGGTATCGATGCAACCTTTTTGCAACACTTTTTAGTGTTTTTTGCAACGCTTTTTAGTGTTTTTTGCAACGCTTTTTAGTGTTTTTTGCAACATTTTACACTGATTATTAGCAACACTAAAAGGACCTATTGCAACGCTTTTACAAAAAAAATGCAAGGAACTGTTTGTAAATTGGCATTCCCATAAATAAGACCATAGTCATAAAACCAACACAATCAACCAATCTACCAACCATAACATCAGTTATCCCAAATAAACACCACTACCTTTACCATCAACATACTACCATTCTTATACCACCAATTATCTTCCAACCATAAAATGAAAGCGAAAGTTTTGACAAGTTAAAGTTACACACTTCAAAATATAAGCATCGTAGTACTGAGAAAAACAAAGTAGAACGATAATACTTCAACTTTATAACCAAACTGTAGACTGTAGTCACGTAGGTCTAGAATGCAATTAATGGATATGAGATAGTTTAAGGTAATCTCTTCATAAGAAGACCTTCAAGGCAACCAGCTCCTTTAATCCCATCTCGACTGAAAGCATACTCTCAATGTTTCCTTCTCCAGTTAGATCACCCAAGTTTTGGACATGGTTGCTTCTCCACTCTGGATTTTTTCTCCTGCTTAGTTAGAAGATAGATTTAATGCAAGATGGTATCACATTACAGGAATTTTTTATATTTTTGCAATTACATAATTAATATTAAAAAATCAGAAGCAATACATATATATATAATAACTACTTAAAAGCATGATGATCCTGATTTTTGTTAGAACTGATATAGCATATAATTGTCTTGAAGAAGTATCAAATCTTATAAATGCAGACAGGAAATCGTTACCTTCCCAAGGCACAGACAGAGTGCCACATTTTATTACATTCTCATTCATAACATATTCAATTGTCGATGCATCGAGAAAGACCGACAAGGTCATTAGTTGGCATATGTATTCATGCCTATAAGATTGAAGTCGTGTATGATAGACTACAGAAGCTGCAGATGGCCTTGCTCCTTTAAAATGTGAACATAATGTTTGGTGGCCCAGCACATCAATCATGCCACTTGCATCCAATATCAGTAAGGCTTGTAACGCATCGGCCTTCTGGCCCTTGGGATCCGTCTGCACCAGAGGTAGAAAGACTTTTAAAATTAAAAGGATTAAGATGCACACACACTACATGCCACAATACTATGAAATGATTTAATAGCATCATATAGCATAATACGAAAAGGAGGCAAACATATAGACAGGCCTGAGAAAACATAGACTATGTTAGGCTATTTTTAAATTAATTACATGATATACTTTTGATGGGGAGGACTTTCTAAAAGTCATGGTATATATCTTCAAGATGAGACAGCGCAACTGAAGTAAACTCAAAAGTATGTGGTTTGAGCAACAAGATTGGATTCGGGTATATAGTAGGCCAGGGCTTTAAATTTGTTAAAATAAGCCACAAAGGTTCATATTTTTTTCACAGAGCTCCCAAAGGCGCCTGCCATGAGAGATATCCACAACTTCATCTTCTGTTCCCTATCAACCTCAAAATTTTATTAAACAATTGCAAGTCCAAAGTACAGACATGTAAGAAAATTAAGGGGATAAATTTACTTACATGGATTATAAGAATAGGGCAATGAACATATTGAATTTTATCAACGTTCTGCAGGAGAAAATACACCGACAAACATTAAAACTATGTAGTAGATGTTTAAATATATACATTTCATATAGTAGGCTCTTTCATATAAACAGACCTTATATATGTCAAGCCAAAGTGTTCGTTTCATCTGATATATTACTCTAAGGCCAGATAAGACTGCACTCTGAAGGATTACAACCCTTAATGCATGCACTCGTGTAGCTAATTCCATGGTTGGTCCACTCCCAATTGATTGGCCATACAATAATATATCCTCATCTCTTGCTCCATATTTCTCCTTGAGGCATCCATATGCAGCCTCTATGTCAGCATATGTGTTGTGTTCACTTGGCTAATTGACAAGGAAGAATTTTAATAGCCAGATCAGCAGTTGATCACAGCTTAATTAAGTTATTATCTACTATCCTCAAGTAAATAAATGAAGCGAGAAAATGATTCTTAGAAGAAGGAAAATCACAGTGTTTCAGATTTTAAACCTAGAGTTTAGTAAAATTGTTACTATATATGATACTCGGTAACCATGTCAAGCATATATCGACAAAGTTGAAATCTCCAAAAATTATAAAATTTTCTATAGAGTGGATGCCACACCTCTCCTGTGGATTTCCCATAGCCACCATAGTCATACCTATATCAAGAACCAAAAATTCAAACCAATCAGTCCATGAGATAAGATAAATCGAGTATAAATGTGTATGTTTAATACACGAGGAATGGACCAACCCCATGACATTGACGCAGAGTTCATCATATAATTCAGTCAAGAATTTGAACATCTGGCCTATATCAGCAGCATTGCCATGAGAGTAAAGCACTGTGAGTTTTGCTGATAAATTCCTCACATATACCGCAGTTATGTTGTGACCTTTCTTTGTTTGTAACTTGGACACTTCAGCCTTCTCTCCCTCTGGCACACCAATAAGTTTAAGTTTTCCAGTCTGTTCATCGATATCTATCTTGTACGATGATTCTGGAGGGAAGAATGCAAGTTTGGCTGCAATGGATGATGTTGTAGCACCCATTGAGATGGCTTCAAGTTAATTTCTGTCAACTGATTTTGAAGTCTTTGTTACTTCCCTGATGCTACAAAAAAATAAGTGAGCACTATTAATGATCATACAGCTGTTAAAGAATATGAGCCTGGAAGGAATACCAATGTTGTAGCCTGAAAAATATGAATTTGGGGCTTTAAAATACTGAATTAGCCCATTAGGCATCTCGTTAAAATAAGTTAGACACTCACTCTAGTTAGATGTAGTAATCTCACTATTGTAACATTTTTAGCAGCAGATCACGAAATGAGCTTTCTTAGCCTAGAATAACTAAATTTTCCCTACCGTTTTCATATCTCATCAGACTCCTCACTGATCTAATTTCCAAATGGATGTCAATGTGAAACACACATTTGTTAAGAGAGGAAATATATCTGATCTCTTTGTGAGATAATGTTATCAATGAGACCAGGGACAGAAGTTGTCCACATATGTAAATTTATGAAATCGCGTCTTTCAATCAGCAATAACTTCTGCACTACACAGTTACACAAAACCCCAGCAGAACTGATAGTGGGGGTAGGAAGAGTACAGATCTATGTCCTTGTGTGATGAACGGCGTCCATCGCACATACCTTTGCTGAAACAAGTACAGAAACCAACGGTTATTCCTTCGATATCCTGTTTGTAGATATTTTGAAATGGTCCTTAACAGTATTATGTTCTTACTCCGTTTCAAGTCCTGATCCGTAAAGGTTTGTCGGGACATCTTGCAAGCGGTGTTTGACCAAAACTATGACCATCTACAATGACATAAATAAAGTAGAGCTAAGCAGTCTATAAATTCACTACACGGAATATACTAACTCAAAGTTACATATAAGTATCCTGCTCAGATCAACAATTATATATTAGATAGGTAATCTAAAAAAGCTCTAATTGCATGAACTATAGATTCTAGTAACTAAAAGGTTTTTATACCAACAATAATCACCTAAAATTTCCAAATTAATTTATAAACATAGCGCCACAAAAAAAATCTCTATCAAAATCAAAACATAATTTCAAGTACAAATTATACCTCGCACATACGAGCAAGAACCTGTTGGCACTTAAAAGCCTCTTCTTTCACTCCTGCAATCCAGTCTCTTCCACAAACTTCAACACTTAAAAACACAATAAATCAACCAACCCAATTCATCACATAGAAAAACACACACAAAAACAATATACGGATAATTGTAACTAAACAGATTTATGCTTCAATAAACACAACTCAAAACCCTAATTTGAAATAAAAATACAAGCTCAATTTATGAATAATAACTGATGAAATAAGAAAGCAGTAGTTCAAATCGATCGAAACCCCCAAAATTTGACCTAATTAAACTCCAATTGTAGAATCCCCAAAATGGAACCCCCAATAAAAACCCTAGTAATCAGTAATCAAACCCCGGCAAAGCCTAAATCGACGCAGAAATCTTGAAGCCCGAGATAAAGACCTTGAAAACCCAAAATCTTGAGAGAGTGTGTGAGATTGTGAGAGTGATTATAAGTGAGAGTGTATGAGTTTTTATTTTTCTAAGTGTGTGTGTGGAATTGTGTCTGAAAACCGCTCGTTATTTAAAATTTCAACCCCCGCTTCTCTAATATTTTAACACTACACCATAGAATGGCTATGGCAACCACATTTCTAAAAATTTGAGAAATGATGTTGCAATTGGTAGACCATTGTATATATATTGCAAGGACTTTTAAAATTATTGCAATTGAAGTGCAAAAAAAGAAAAAGGTTAACAATTAGCTATCTATTGTAACAAGAGTTGTTAGGCGTTGCAGTACATTAAAAAAATTAGCCAAATAAATGGCGGGCTTCTGAAACATTGCTGGGCGGGATTTTACTAAAAGACTTGCCGGGCTTCCCAAAATAAAATAAAAAAAAAGTAAAACAAAAGAGGCTCGTAGAAGAACAAAGTAAACACAGCTGGACATTATATTTTCAGACAAAGTAAACACAGCTGGAAGAAGAACAAAGCTCATAAACACAGCTCGAAGAGAGGAGAATCTGAGGAGAATCTGAGGAGAAACACAGCTCGTAGAAGTTTGAAGCTCCAAAAAGGTAAAACACAGATCCTTGCTTCAAATCTTTTTCCCTAAATCGATTATAAGATTGATTACAAAATACCATGTGATTGTTCTTCTTTCAAATCTTAATTGATTATGTTTTCTATGTTCAATCTTGTTTCTTATCCTCAAAATACATTTTAATCGATTGTGCATGTTCTATTTTTTTGTTTTAGTTAATTTGTTTAATCGGTTGTGTATAATTTTAATTAGGGATTTTGTTTTGTGATTATTGTATGAGTACTGACTATGTTGTCATCGATTATAACTTTGTTTGTTTATTTTTTGATTTAGTTTATAACTATGAGATCTTTCAATATGAATTTTAATTAGGAATGGTTAGGCTTGTATTGATAAAATCTCATTTTATAAATGAGATTTTATAATTATGATTATATAATTTATGATGTATGTCCTTTGTTTGTTTCTTTGTGTAGAAAATAGGTTCGTGAACAATCAATATGACTTGGGTTTCACTTCCAAAGTACAGTGAGGCCTATAGTAATGGGGTGACAGATTTTATACAAAATGCTTTCGATAATTTTGCCACAGGATCTGAACTAAGATGCCCTTGCAAAGATTGTAGTAATCGTTTCTGGTTTTCTGAAGAAGACGTGTATGACCATCTCGTTAGTAACGGTCTGTGTCCATCGTTTGTTAATTGGGTATACGAAGTGTCAACCCCTAAGTTTAAAAAAGTTGATCAGGAGATGGATTGTGATAGTGGTATGGGCCTAGGTGAAAATTTTGATAAAATGATTCGTGATGAAAGTAGAGTTAGGAATGGAATGAATAACACAGCAAAAAGGTTTTATAAGCTTGTTGAGGAAGGGAAACAACCTTTGTATCTGGGGTGTGAACAATTTACTCTTTTAGGATTTGTAGTGAAACTTTACTTATTAAAGTGCACTCATGGTTTTACTGAGGGTGCCTTTAGCGGTATTCTGAAGTTGATAAAGGAGGCATTTCCTGATGTTAATCTGCCTTCTTCTTTTAAGGTGGCCAAAAATATGATTAGAGAATTAGGTCTTGATTATCAGAAAATACACGCTTGTCCCAATAATTGCATGTTGTATTGGGGGGAAAATTTAAACTTAAAAAAGTGCAAATTTTGTGGGGTTTCAAGATGGAAACTCCCAAAAAACAGGACTGATGCACCTGTTTCTCCTGACTTAGAAGAAAAAAAGTCGAAAGTTCCTGCAAAAGTCTTACGATATTTCCCGTTGAAACCAAGGCTCCAACGCTTATTCATGTATAAAGACTACTCTAAACTCATGACATGACATGCACTAGAAAGAACAAAAGATGGAAAGCTACGACATCCGGCCGATGCAGAGGGTTGGAAGTCGATGGATGCTAACCATCCAAATTTTGCAGCGGACCCTCGAAATATCAGGTTAGGTTTAGCGGCAGATGGGATTAATCCTTATCGATCGATGAATATAAGTCACAGCACTTGACCAATTATTCTAGTGAATTATAATCTTCCTCCTTGGTTGATTATGAAACCTGAAAACTTAATTCTTTCGACACTAGTCCCTGGACCCGTGTACCCTGATAATGATATAGATGTATATATGCAGCCACTCATCGCTGAGTTGAAAAAATTATGGGAAGTAGGTTTACAAACTTACGATGCCTATGCTGATGAAACATTCATGTTACGTTCGAGTCTTCTCTGGACCATTAGTGATTTTCCAGGGTATGCCATTTTATCGGGTTGGAACACGAAGGGTAAGTTAGGTTGTCCGAATTGCCATTACTGTACTTCTTCATTGTATTTGAAGCATAGCCGTAAAGTCTGCTATATGAACCACAGAAAATTTCTACCTCCTGACCACAAGCATAGGTTTGATACTAGAAGATTTAATGGTAAGGTTGAAACTGATGTTTGCCCCCTCCATTATCTGGAAAGGATATTGAAGAATTATTGCACGGATATGAAAATTATTTTGGGAAACGAGATGCAAAGAAGAGGAAAAGGGGTGCAGATTGTCCATTTAAAAAGAAGTCTATATTCTTTCAATTACCATATTGGAGAGATAATTTAATTAGACATAATCTAGATGTCATGCATATAGAAAAAAATATATGTGATAAAATAATAGGGACTTTGTTGAATATGGGTGGCAAGACGAAAGACCATATCAGTGCCCGAAAAGATTTGCAGGAAATGGGTATTCGAAAGGTTCTTCATCCCATTAAAATTGGAGATAGCAATCGCTATGAAATCAGGGCAGCAACTTTTGACATGACGAAAAAAGAAAAAGAAAGCTTTTGTACATTATTCATGGACGCTAAGTTGCCCCACGGAACTGCATCTAATATCAGTTGATGTGTAAATGTAGCTGAACGAAAGATATTCGGGTATAAAAGTCATGATGCACACTTTATACTCCAGTATCTACTACAATTTGCTGATGTAAAGAACTTAAAACCAGAGGTCGCAATACCTTTAGTCAGATTAGGTGCATTTTTCCGGGGGATATGCGGAAAAGTGTTGGAGCTGGAAGAAGTTCATAAGTTGCAGGAGGAAGTTATTGAAATACTCTGCCAATTAGAAATTAACTTCCCGCCTGCATTTTTTGACATCATGGTTCACCTTCCAGTCCACTTATGTAAGGAAGTGGAATTTGGGGGACCGGTGCATCTAAGATGGATGTTTGGTATTGAGAGATATCTAGGTAAATTGAAATCATATGTCCAAAATAGAAGTAAACCAGAAGGGTCTATAGCAGAAGGGTACCTGGCAGAAGAATGCGTGACATTTTGTTCCAAATTTCTAACTAATAGTAGAAAAACAGAGATTGAGAAGAACATAAATGTTGGATACCCCATTGGTTCGAGGAGAAACAAAGATGGAAAGTTTGTCTACTTGACAGAACATGTTTGGATAAATGCTCATCGGTACATACTATTCAACAGTGGAAATGTCGAGATTGAGAAGCTTATCGAGTACGTTCTTATTCCCTTTATATGTTCAAGTTAATATAGTAGTTTAAACTAGGAATATAGATGGTAATTTTAATTTCATTTTGGTGTACAAATTGTAGGGAACATCGTATTTTATATGATAATGAAGCAAAGACAAAGAAATACAAAAAAGAAAGAACACATACTCTAGAATTTCATAACTTGTTAAAGGCTAAGGTTGAGAAAAGAACTGAAAATACATTGGAATTATCAAATTTGGCAAGGGGGCCTCAACGAGCAGCGAAAAAATTTAGTGGATATGTCATAAATGGATTCAGATTTCATACCAGGAAAAGGGATACCAACTGTACTACACAAAATAGCGGTGTCATCTTGACAGCTCTAACCACCAGTTTTGTGAGTTCGAAGGATCAAAATCCAACAGTTGGGGATGTTATTTACTACGGAGCAATTGAAGAGATTATTGAAGTAGATTATTGGGGTGCATTTATGGTTTTTTTGTTTAGGTGCATTTGGTATCAAAAGGATAAGGACTGCTTTGGGCTCACATGTGTCAATTTCAGTAAATTATGTCAAAAGGATGATCCATTTGTACTAGCTACACAAGTACAACAGGTATTCTACATTCAAGATTGTACCGAAAAGAACTTGTGGTTTGTTGTTAAGAAACTACCGAAAGAGCACAATGGAATAGACGAGGAAACTGATGATATGCTT
Source organism: Apium graveolens (assembly GCF_009905375.1). Taxonomy (NCBI): domain Eukaryota; kingdom Viridiplantae; phylum Streptophyta; class Magnoliopsida; order Apiales; family Apiaceae; genus Apium; species Apium graveolens. The sequence continues at coordinate 169,859,966 of NC_133657.1, forward strand.
GAAGATCTTTGCGGACCTACCATGCATGATACTGAACTTGAATACCCATTTCAGAAACAAACTGATGATGCGACTTGGCATAGAGATGACATCCCAAATGAAAATGTGTCATCCGGTGAAGAGGAAGAAGATCATGATGATGACCATGACGAATGAATGGACATGCTGACTTCTTTATTTCTGTTTTTTATGCTCATCTGTTGCTTTTAATTATGAAAAACTTTGTACCACTACTTGTAACTTATTCCTGATTGCTTGTAAAATTTGATGATCAGTTCACTTGTTATTTGCTACTTGTTGTTTGTTGTAACTTATTCCTGATTGTTTGTTATTTAATTTTTATATTTCACTCGTTACTTGATAGTAATTGCTTATATCTGTATAATGTGAGGACTAATTAATATTCATGTTCATGTTATTTTCAGGTTATGGAAGAAAACTATTTTTTCCTCAGGTTCCACCATAAGGGCCAGTTTCAAAAAACCAAATACACAAATGGAACAACTACAACAATTAATGCAGCTGCGGATCCTGATAGATTTTCATTCTCGGTACTGATGTAGTATGTTAAAGATGACCTTGGATATACAGAAATTGGAGGAGTTTATGCGAAGAAAGAAGATGGATGGAAACTACTGATGACTGATAAAGATGTAGATGATCTTGTAGCAGGGGTAAAACTTGGTTCTTTCTTGGATATTTACCTTGACAATATGGTGGACACATCTATTGTTCCTGCTACCCAGATACAACCACATGTTGTCATAAGACCAAGAACACAATTTGAAGGTAAAATAATTTTGACTCCAAATAATTTTTTATATGAATTTGAGTACTGAACTGACAGTTTATATCTTTTTTGTCTTTATATCGTAGGTGCTGATTTACCCTTGAAAAGGAAGTTTGTGACGATTAAAGATCTTAAACAACAGACAACTGATAAGATAAAGTCACGAGCTTTGGTGGAGAATGGAATAGAATATGATAAACAGATCAGTACCAGAAAGCTTAGAAAGGCAGGTGATAAGGTAATTTTTTTTATCCCGGTGTAATGACATTGTATGCTTTATTGTCATCTTATATTTAAGTTTATTAATTGGGTGCTTGGTTTAGAAGAAACTTGTTGATTATGAGCTAAACAGAAGAAGGAGAATGGAAGCGAATGCGAAAGAAGCTGATAAGTATAAACTGAAGGAGAAGGCATATGAGTTCTTTACTGCTGGGAAATCCACCAAGAAAGCAAAGAAAACAGTTACAGATCCTTGGTCAGAAGCTGAATTTGATCGAGCATATGTTTCTGGACATGATAGTTTAAGCGAAGAAGAAGCAGAACATGTTATTCCTCAGGTTTATTTTTTTACAAATACAACTCCTTTGTTTTTGTGGAACATACAATTTTGTTGACTATTTTTTGTGTATTTAGCCAAAAAAGAAAGTAAAAACTGTTAAAAAGGTTAACGAAGTCGTCGTTAGACCAAGGACCCGTTCATGTTCAGTAAATCAAACTGAAGGGAGAACCGAGGTATATGAAATTATTTTAATATAATTTATCTTTGTGTATTTCATATGCATCTACATAGTTGATTTTAGTTGTAATTTAATTCTTGTTTTAATTTAATTTATTTTTTTGTATTATTCGCAAGGTTAATGATAGAGATATATTACCACCTCCCCCGCCACTACCAGCTCCCCCACCACTTCCTCTTGATCTTACACAGTTGCAAAGGCCTCCTGCCAATGAAGGGATTGGTACAATGGAGGCATTTGTTGATTTACAAAAACGTAAAAAAGATGCGGAATAACAAATGCGTGTCAATGATGATGAAAATTGTGATGGGAATAACTTCCAAACTGTTGTGGATAGTGTCTTCGAAATAGGTTTGTTTCAAATAGTAGGTAATGGTCTTATTTTTTATATCAGGAATACGCATATTTATTTGTGGCTATTTTTGTAGGTGAATCTAGTACCAAAAGTACAAGGCGTAGAGGACCTACGAAAATGAATCATGTTTTCACAAGGAGACTCGATGAAAGGCCAGTTATTAATTTAAATCGTGACCTCCAGGCCGTGTCAAAGGAAAAAAAGGTCATTACTGAATTCAGTAGTTTCATCGGGATGATAGCAAGGCTGTACATCCCACTTGATTATGTAAATTGGTCTAAAGTTCCTGAAGCAATAAAAGATGGATGGTGGGAATATATCAAGGTAAAAAGCACTTTAATTGTTTTTTACTAAACATGTTCAGTATTTTTTTTCTAAATTAACTTGTTCTGTGTTTTAACACAGTATTTTATGTAAATTGTGTTGTCCTTATTATTTATTCTAGTGACGTAAATTGTGCAATAACCTGTTTTTTTATCATAATGTTTCTTTAATTCTTGATTCATATCATTTCCTTGTTAGACAAAAATACTAGTTTGTTTATCGTAAATAGTTGCTTCTTTCTTGATTCTTATCTGTATTTTTATATACCTTATTAGACAAAGTACATAATTCCTGAGGAAGGCAAGGATTGGGTAATTAAAAGCCTTGCTGATGACTGGAGGGTATATAAATCTCGTGTTAAGAGTGCATGCTATACCAAATTTGATACCGACGCTGAAAGGATGAAAAGCAGGCCTGCAAATATTCCAGTGGAACAGTTCAAGGTGCTTCTCAAGTACTGGAGTGATGAATCAGTCAAGAAAAAAGCTGAAACAAATAAAAAAAATCGAAAGAATGGACTGATACTCATACTGTTGGGCGCACTAGTTTTTCTCAGATTCGTAATGAAATGGTATGACGTACCCATATTTGTTGTTTACCAGTCCCTTCATTTATTTCTTGTAAGAAAACTGATACATTTTATTTTATTCTAGAAAATTGGTAAAGATGCTCGTGCACAAGAAACAAAGAAGGCAATTTATCCAAAACCCGCAAAGGCCATAAAATGATGGTAAAAATAGCACTTTTATATTTCTTGACCAATTTTACAAGTATTTTTGCTCATAAATTGCATCTTCAGATTTTATGACAAATTTTATAAGTATTTTTGTTAATAATTAGCCCTGCTTTATTTTTTCATAAATTTTACAAGGAGAAATTGTATTTTATTGAAATTAATGTTTGTTGGTCAATTTTATACGTAGGAAAAGAAAAATGGAAAAACTCCTCAAGAATCAACTGATGAGGATGAGGAGATGGCAGATCTTGATCTTGCAGCTCATGGGCCTAACTGGCTTGTGGGAAGGAGTGGCATAACAAGGAAGACGAAGAAAAAATTGACAAAAGAGGGAAAAGCAGATTCTTCGGAACTGGAAAAAGCAACTGAAAAGCTAGCTGCTGCAATGGAGGAGAAAATGCAAAAGAAGCTAAGGAAGATTTTTGAAAAACTTGGTGAACTGAATCATGGTCTAAATATCGATGTTGAAGAACTATGTGCTCAAAGTTCTGCCGAGATTGATGAAAATGAAGATGATTATGAGGATGCAGAAAAAGTTAGCGACGATGATGGTGATGCAGATGGAGATGAAGATGAAGTTGCAGGGGCCATCTGATGTTTACTTTAATTTATCTTTAAGTTATCTGCAGTTTGCTATAGCTAGCTTCTTTTGTTAAATTCGAACTCGAATTTGGTTTAGTTGTGTGCGACTAAATTCTCTCGCGAATTTGGTTTAGCTATCTATTGGTATTTTCAAATAGACTTAAATTATGAATGTTTATAAGGATGATGTTGGGACAGCCTGAGAGCTGCTTTTAATTTGGTCATGGTACTTTTGAATGACAATTGCTTGGTTTGTGGCATAAAAAATGCCTGGCTAGTATATTTTACAAACAGTTCCTTTCAATTTTTTTTTTAAAATACTGTTGCAATTTTGTCCAAATTCGTTACCGTTTAAAATTACATCAGCCATAAAATATTGCAGTCGGTTCAAATTTTGTTGCAATATTTGTTAAATTTGACCTAAAATTCATTACAATAGGACCAGTTAATGTTGCCTTAAGCTGGTTATTTAGCAGACAAAAACATCTATTGCAATGATTTTACTGTGTTGTTGTAAAAAATATTTTGTTGCTAAATATTGTCTACTGCAATGAGGTTGTGTTGTTGCTATACATGGCTCAAAACGTTGTTATAGGACCCCTATTGCATCACCACCGGATGCAACACCAAAATTTTCCATATTTGTTGCCATACTTTCTACTGCAACATAAAAAGCCCTTTAGGCAATAAATTTTTGCTGTTGCTATATGCATTCTATGGTGTAGTGTAACTCTCCCTCCCACCAACTATTGGCCCAATTTTGTTCTGAAAAAACAGCTCAGCCCAACATGTTTTTTGCTTAAATTTAAATTATTAGTTTCTCTTTTTTCTAATAAATATTATTTTAAATATTTAATTATGAGAAATAAATAAATTAAATAAAAACAATATATAAATATTTTAAAATGATATATAATATATAATGATTTGTTAAGTTTTATAAATCAATATAATATTGTAAATCACGTAACTAATATTATTAACTTCTAAAAATATATAAAATATATATTTCAATTATTATATCATTTCTATGTAAATAATTATTAATTAGTTAAATTAAAAAATCATCGTTAATCATCTATGTCATTTTGGTAACACATTTTGACTATACCGCAACATCAAAAAATAGGGGTTGAGATAGGCATGAGTTTAGAAGGCTATTATTACACTTTTGTTTGCAACCCTAGTGTGAACGGTTACGGAATCCAATCTATGGCGAAGTGACAATACTCAAAATAACCCATAGCATTGATAACACTCATTTTAAATTTTGCGTTTACACTACGGCATAAACGGCCTTCTACCACATAATTACGTGATGTTGCCGTAGATAATGTTACAGTAGCTATATGATAATGTACCATACTGCAACATATTTTAATTATGTTAGCATAGGTCTCGTAAAGTGTTGCCAATACATATATTAATAAAAATATTCATTTTTTATTAAAAATAAATAAGTAAATGCTGATGTGGCAGAGCTGGGTCCCCAAACTGCTAACGTGACAGGTGGGTCCCCATGTGGGCCTCACCCTGTTGACGTCGCAGTGGGACCCTACTGATGTGGCAGGGGGTCCCCCATGTGGGCCCCACTCTGCTGACGTGGCAGAAATTTTGCACTACCAAGGATTTGAACCCAAGACCTCCTACAGAACAAAGTTGAGTGCAAACCACTACACCAAGGAAGACAATGTGTTTTATTCCACATTATTTAAATATAACCTTATAGAAATAATTCATTTCTACTTAAATTAAAGGCTCTTTTAACTCCTTTAATTTTTTTAAAATAAAATTTTCGACGATCCTTCCGTACGGATGTTAAAAACAATCGATTTTAGGTGTGTACCATCATTATTATAATTTTTTTAATATTTATTTTACAAGATTTTATATCAGTCAAAGTAGTCAAAATAGACCAAGCCTTGTTTGCGCTACTGTCCCGAATGAAGTATCGATGCTTTTAAAATAAAATTTCGACGATCCGTCCGTACGAATGTTAAAAACAATCGATTTTAGGCGTGTACCATCATTATTATGTTTTTTATTTTTATTTTGCGAGATTTTATATCAGTCAAAGTAGTCATAATAGACCAAGGCCTGTTTGCGCTGCTATCCCGAATGAAGTATCGATGCTTTTAAAATAAAATTTCGACGATCCGTCCGTACGGATGTTAAAAACAATCGATTTTAGGTACGTACCATCATTATTAGCTTTTTTTATATTTATTTTGCGAGATTTTATATCAGTCAAAGCAGTCATAATAGACCAAGGCCTGTTTACGCTGCTGTCCCGAATGAAGTATCGATGCTTTTAAAATAAAATTTTGACGATCCATCCGTACGGATGTTAAAAACAATTAATTTTAGGAGTGTACCATCATTATTAAGTTTTTTTATATTTATTTTGCGAGATTTTATATCAGTCAAAGCAGTCATAATAGACCAAGGCCTGTTTGCGCTACTGTCCCGAATGAAGTATCGATGCTTTTAAAATAAAATTTCGATGATCCGTCCGTACGGATGTTAAAAACAATCGATTTTAGGCGCGTACCATCATTATTAAGTTTTTTTATATTTAGTCTGCGAGAATTATATCAGTCAAAGCAGTCTGAATAGACCAAACCCTGTTTGCGCTACTATCGATTTTAGGGGTATACCATCATTATCATAATATAACAGTCAAAATAGAGTAACCTCCACAGTGCACTATTTTTTAAATCTGTTATTGATTTTGATTTTAATTATGATATTAATTTTGATTTATGAAAATATCCATAAATATGACAACTTTTTTTTTTTCTTTCATGTTTTCTTTTTAAACAAAAAATAATATGTTTAAAAAAACTTATACTTTTTAAAATTGTAAGAATAAATCTAAATTCATATATTTAGATGAAAAATGGAAGATATTCATTTTATTTACATGTAAGTAGCGATTTCTAAAAATATTAAAAATAAATTAATAAATAACATTTTTATGAGCTTTGATTTTTTTTTTCTGAATCAAGCAAAAACAATACATACTCGGCCTTTGAACAGAAAAATCAAAATCTAACAAAAAGACCTAATCTAACGATTCTAATATGTGCCAGCTCATCGATCCGTGTGAAACAAACACATCTTGTGGTATATACAGATTCACAAATCAATCTATCTCTCTCTCTCTTTTCCCCCAATTCTCAAACCCTAAATTCCCAAAGCAGCAAAGAAGTCCGCCGAGAAGAAGATAGTAGCCGAGAAAACTCAGGCGGAGAAGACCAAGGACAAAACCTGGAGTTTCGAGGAGCTATACGCAAAGGCGAGTTCGAGTTCCTGGACCTTTGGTGGTGGCATCAGCGAATTCTAGTAGCTCAAATGGAAAACCTGGAGACCGAAACGCTACGGTGTTGATGGAGAGTACTTTAAAGGAAATGAGAGATGCTGCTCCGATGAGCAATGCGGACTCTAAGACTACAGGTCTAAGCATTCTGAGACGGAGCAGCGGAGACGAAGCAAGATTAACGAGAGGCAAGGTTCTTTTTGAGGTGTCATTTTGTTATTTTTTTCGTATTGATGATAGTGTTTTTGTGGTAATTTAAATTGTGGTTTAATTCCAGGATTCTAAAGAGGTTTAGGTAATTATAATCTCACCTTTGGTGTTCTACATGTTTCTTACTTTACTTTTCTACAATCTTCCCCCATCCAACTACTAGAGGAACGTCAATTGATTATACCTTTCACCTTACTCTGGAATTCAATTCTTGGTTTGATCACCGTTAATATACTTGGTTTCGCAAACATGACACTTTGACCTGACTTTAGGTATACGTGTATAGTATACATTCACCTTATGTACCATCCTATAGCTTCTGCAGGCCTTCATCAAAATCAAGTGAAAAATTAGAACTTGATCACATCTGGTTCTATATATAATTTTAATTAGCCAACATCAAGAATCAAGATTAAATATGGGTAATTGTTGGGTTTCTTCTGCTTCTTCTTCTGTCAATCAGACTCCATATTCCACAGGCCCCATCAGCTCAGGTACCACACAGTTATTCTCTCTGACTTTCTTTTGGCAAATCCATACATGTCTGATGATTCTTATAACAATCTCATAATTATGTAACTCTTGTTTAGTTGTAAAGTCTCTGTCTTTTTTACTTTGGTGTTGATCTTGATCATATTTGGAAGTGTTATAACAATTTAAGATTCTGAATTACAACATGTTAATATGTAATCAACTTTGTTCATTAGATTCTAGTTGATGATGATTAGATTCCATGGATTTTTCTTGATTTGCTGTAAATTTTATATTTTAGGAGGTATATCACAGACAATCAGCAACACAACATCTTCGGGAGGCATCAATGTTTCTGGGAATAGCTAGTTCTCGGCATCAAGCGGAGGGTCAGAGGTGTGTCCTAGTGGTCAGATATTGCCAACTCCTAATTTGAAGGTGTTCACTTAGGCAGAACTAAAGATTGCAAGTTAAATCACTTCTTCCACTTCTGCAACAGTATCAACGAGAGCGTCGAGATCCGTATGATTACATTCTTGTTTTTGTTACTACATTATACTCCCTCTGTCCCATCTTAACTGATGTTTGACTCTCCGATACACATATTAAGGTGATAAAAAGTGAAAATTAATTAAAATGAGGGGGAGGGAGTATCTAGTACTGATCTTGTCCAGCCCACTAATAGTCATAATATGCAATTTCCTGTTAGATCTTTCTCGTTGCCAGAATTTAGGGACGAGGTTCAAGAAGTTGTCAGGCCAATCCTCAATGCTTACTATAAAGTAAGTCTTACGTTCTTATTAGAAGTTGGGTAGATATTCACATTTTGTCGATTTGTAATCTTGGGTGCACTTATATAATATTTGTTCCCTTACAAAATAAATAAATGTAATATTTGTTTTTATATATAAAGTGGATAAGGACTGCATTTCTAACATTAATTAGCAACTTTTGCCCTTAATTTTATTCATATATTATTATATCTGTAAAAGCACATGTCTGGACATGTGTATATCATACCTATAGTGAACTTTACTTTACAGGGAGATGTCAAATTTCTGAAGAAGTATTGTATCCCTGAAGTAATTGAACGGTGTAGTGCAGAACACAAGGTTTATGCAAGCCAAAATATTGTAGTTGATAAAAAGGTAAAATAGATCAAATCCAGATGGATTCTCTTGCTTTGGATAGTGTTTTCTTTTCATGTGGTCTGATTTACTTGGTAATTCTTAAGCAGTTTTTTTTTAAATGGTCAAATCTTTTGGGTTTTTATTTCCGCATTATTTACATGTCTTTATTCTGAGTTGCGTAATCATTTCTTATCTTAGCTGAATACATATGTGAAATTTCTGTGATGTAATACTTCTATGAATAAAGCATGAGTATTGTTTTCACACCTTTCTCATCCAAATCTTGTTAAACTGGTGGGACAATCTCATTGTCTTCTATACTGCAAGAAAGGCGGTAGTAAGTCGGCCTTTGTGTCTTTAACCAGAGTCTGACAATCTCATTGTCTTCTATACTGAGCAGGAGGATGCTCTGTGCTGCCACTTCCATGGGAAATACGCTTAAAGATTCTGATTGGAGCTGCTAGAGGTTTGGCATTCTTACACGCAGCAAAAAAAAAAGATAATATATAGAGACTTCAAAGCCTCGAATATTTTACTGGATGGGGTAAGTATAACTAGTACAGTAGGTTGGTTTGTCCGTGCCAACAAGGGCATAGCCAGTAAAACCAATTACTCGGGTCAAAAAGTCAGAAAATAAATTCAAGTATATTTAAATAATTAATATATAGATATAATTGCAAGACAAATTGTAATATTAATAATATATAACTAAGTACATCAGTTCCATAATTATATTACAAGCAACAGAATGACAAGTTCAAATTAGGGAGAGTGACTACATAATAACATCCATAATATTTCATTTATCTTGCGAATACAGAATTAGCTAAGCAAGTTACTTTATTAGCATAAACAGATCAATTTGTCTGGGAATCCTGATTACTTTAGATTGTGACTTTTTGCCATATTTGAATATTAGAATCCTGATTAGTTTTTTTACAGTCATTCACCTTAACTGTTTTTTTCCGATAGTTCCTATAGTTTGCGTATTATTGTTTTATGTCATACAACATAGCTAATCAAGTCAGTAACTAATGTCAGTAATCAATTTCAGCATTGTAAGCAGGAATTCCAGTGTGCTCAATTGAAAAAAATATCAGAACCAATTGAACATGCTTTAAAGAGACAACAGCGTGGATTGGATCCTGATTCTGATAATCTATCAATTATCATTGAGTCGCTTAGTTTGACAGCTGACCTGAAAGAGAGTATTGCATTAGAAAAGGAAAGGATGAGAGCTGTGACTAATAAAAGCCAAGGGGATATAGATCTTACTAACCAGCTGGTTCGTGGCAGAGCAGTAACAAGATTCTACAGAAATGGGTAAAATGAACGTCAAATTTGTTAGCACAGCTGAAGAATCTGAAATATATGCTCTCTCTTTTCCGTGTTGCTTAAGTAGCTGCCAGATTAATTAGTTAAGTTAATTGTGATTCCTGTATAATAGACTTGTAATCTTTGTAGATTAGTAGATTAGTTCATCAGGTGATATTAATTAGTTCATCAGGTGATATTGTATTGTGTTTCTATTGACTTTGATTGAAAAAAAAGTTCTATATAGAACTGGGATTTAATGTATGCAGAAAGTATATTTCAAATTTTGTCCATTGTTATTGTGTTGCAATAGATAGTAAAAATGTTGCAAATAGGTACTAAAAATTGTTGCAAAAGGGCCATGTGTCAAGCTGTACCCACATGTCAGTGGGCCCCATCTGTCAGTATCCCACATGTCAGTGGGCCCCACATTTGTCACGTGTCAAAGTGCCATGTGGCAGTCTACGTGTCAGTTTGACCCCATTTTTTTGCCATGTCATTGCTTTTTGCAACATAATTTTTGGTGTTGTCCTTGATAAGAAAATCTAAGGCAACGCCAAAAATAATAACATCACAAAAGTGTTGCCGTAGAAAATTTTTGGTCTGTTGCAACAATTATTTGGCATGTTGCAACTTTGTGGAATGATGCAGAAGGCCACTTTTGGTGTAGTGTTATTTATATTGTGATGGACACTTCGTCAAAAATAGGACTTTTAATTTCCTTTCTAACATCATAATAACGGTACTTGTAAAGTATAAAGTGAAGTATGCATAAGAGTACACTTCTTTATACACATTACTCCCTCTCTCCACTAGAAATTATACATTGAATAGGAGATGACACACATTTTAACGATTTTTTATAACATACTTGCATATATTATATTAATTTAATTTTACTTCTACATAAAAAATTGATATTTAATGGGACAGGGGAGCTACCATGGCATAAACTATGAAGAATTCAATCCAAAACCAAAGCAACTCATAGTTATGAAACTGTAAGAGACTGCTATAATACTATGTAATGCGATGCATGTACAATACTCCCGTTAGCTCTGTAAGAGGAATTGGATTTTTGTGGAGTTAGATTAACCAAAATTTGGTTGAAGTTTATTAATATTTTATAATTAAATAAAATTTAAAATTTATATCATAGAAAAGTATATTTAATATATTTTAGTATAGATTTTTCAATTTTATTGAATAATACGTATAAGAGTAATTTTAATTTTTAATTAAAAATTGATTAATTGATGGCTAAAAAGAATATATAACAATAAAAAAAGGACTGAGTGAATATAAAATAATGGCAGGTACTTTTTAGGGTAGGTTTACTCGGTTGTCAATTTAATACTCCCTCACTCCCATAAAACTTCTCCTCTTTTGACTTCTGAACACTGTTCATGATAAAGATTAACTATTAATTTACGTATATTTTATAAGATCAAATATAGTAATGAGTGATCTTGTTGGATTCGTATTTATGAGTATTTTAATACAATATAATGAAATTTTTATATTTAATACTAATACAAAATTAAAGATATTAACAATCAAATATGTGCATTCGCAAACGTGTCAAACACAAATAAAAAATGTTTTTAGGAACGGAGGAGGAGTACCTTACACTGTTCAATGAATACAACCAGGCTAATTTTATATGAATAGGATTGTAATATGATCTGGACATAGAGGCATGCGCACTCTCCCCCATTAATAAGAGTTGGATAGGATTGTACAACGTTTAATGGTTCCCATCCCGGAATCCTGTGCCATGATTTTATAGTTTATTATCGTTACAAAATCAATGTGTGTATCTCTTTAGTACTCCCTCTGTCCCTCCCATTTGTTTACACTTTCCTTTTTGGGATGTCCCTTCCAATTGTTTACATTTCAAAATTTTCCAAAAATAGTAAAGTTTTTATAATTTTTAAATTAACTACATCCACTACTTTCCTCCACTATACCCACTTTATACATATAATATTAATCGGTCCCACTACATTACTCATTTTTTCAACTTTTCTCCACTACTTTATCATTTTTCTTAAACTCCGCGCCCCACGCCCCACCCAAATGTAAACATTTGGGAGGGACGGAGGGAGTAATAGTTGGAACGTATTATTCTCCGACAGAAAAATTTACACGACTTAGGCATTAAAATTTACACGATTATAAAGGAGTAAAGTGATGTAATAAAGTTTTAGAAAATATAAAGTTTAAGTGTGCAATGTATGCTTTAAAATAACTGAAGTGCAAAAAACTTGCCTCTCAAGAGTACTAAATTAATAATGAAATCGTATTTTAGATTATGGTCAGATTATAGTCATTACATTTTGTTGAAATTTTTGCTCGATTTATTTTGTTAGTCAATTTCATTTCATGTATCCTTGAAACTCGGATAGAGAATGATACTGTATCAAAGCAATATTATTTTGTTGCTAATTTCAAAGCCATTATTTCTAGTTACTTGGATGAAGAAGAAAGCAATTGAGAAATAGTAAAATAAAATAAATTCTTAATTTTATATATTTTCGGTCAATATTGATTTTTTTCAGATTTTCCATCATGGACCGTAGGCATAAAAATCATCGAAAATAGTATCTTCCATACTAAATCTGGGAAGTTCATAAAATTCATTTTCAGAATCTGCATATTATGTGGTCTTCATAAGATCAATGACAAAGAATGAAAAGTAAATATATTTCTTTATCTTAATTTAAAGAAAAAATGATAATCCTCAACTTGCATTACACTTTTTTCTCATCTTTTCTTCATCCATCTTCTCTGCATGTGCCCCTGTATTTATCACAGTGCCACTGTTTAAAATGTTGCAAAGAAGTACAATTAAACATCAAATCTTATCCTCACCTCATGTCACAATTTAAAACACGTAGACATGATTTCAAAATATGGTATAAAAACACAAGACCTTGGAGTGGATTGTGTACTGTCAAAAAGTATCCCTTTACCATTTTGCACATGATTTCCTAGAGGAGTTCCACAACGCTTCTTATCACACAAAAAGGTACAAAGAAATACATCAACTTATTGCATAACAAATTAATATTTCGACTTGTAGAGTACTCACAAAACTGTGGGATCTGTACCAAATCAAAAAGCTGGACAAATTATAATTATAACAAATTATAATTATAAAGATGAATTTAAAACCGATAAACATGTAAACATATTACTTGTATCTTTAAAAATCATGCTACATCTGTTGTTTCCATTAACAAATCAAGTGTTTCGCTTGAAAATGTCCGAAAATGATGCTCTTCATATACTATTCTCTGTAACGAATAAATTGAGGAGATCTAAAGAGTAAAATTGCAACAGAACGGAATCAAAGTTGTTTTCTTATTATTACAACTGAACATAATCAAAGTAGATAGATGCATATATGAAACCAACTAACAGTGGCAACATATAATATAACCAACATTAACCAATACTAAAAAAGCTCCGCCTGATCAGCTTCTCAATTTATCTATTGAAACTACCTTCTGAATTGTTATATAATATTTCTAGTGCAAAATATTCTGAGTTGAAGTTGCAAAACAAAAAATTTATAAAACTAATACAAAGGAGAGACATTTAATTTGAGAAGTGTACTATCATAGATTGTAAAGAAACACAGGGGACCGGTAATATATTGAAAATGTCCTGCATAGGTTTGAAAAGAGAACATAGATTAGCTTTATATGTACAGAAAATCTCTTCACACACTAAAGATTCATAAAAGTTAAAATACGTAACTTTGAAAGAGTGTAAACCTCGTGAAAGAAGCAGACCTGGTAAAACTTAACAACCTAGACATGGTGACCATAGAACAAAATCCGGTAAAAGAGTGTAAAATGCAAACAAAAAAAACTTAAATTTCCTAGCAATCTACAACAAAATTTGTACAAATTTTTGTCAAATTATAAAAAGCGCAAACACTTCAAATCATCTTGAAACAATGCATCTAAAACACAAATAATAATTCAAGATTATGTAATTAGTATACATGTTCTTTAATGCGCGTAGATTATCAGGTTAAACCTGCAAAAACAAAGAGATGAATAAGAGTAAGAAATATGAGAGATTTGTAGACTTAAGCTTGCAAAACCAAAGTTAACACATCGCAAATTAAGAATAAGAGAATTATAGAAAGACAAGCTTAAATTTGAAAGATAAAAAGGAAAAAAGAGAACCTCAAAGAAGATAACTATATGAGAATTTGAAATTTGAATTGTGATGGAGGGTTATAGCAGTTATAGGCTACACACGTGATTGGAGTAGTGGTTCAGAAAGCAGTTGTGGTTCAGAAATTTGATGTTTAAATCATGTTACCTGTTCTTAAGTGAGCAAAACCAAGTCAAACCTGCAAAAACAAAGATGCTGAAAATGTATAAAGCCAAACCAAATCTGAAGACATAAATCTACATCACAGAAGCTAACACATCGCAATTTAAAAATAAAAATACTACAAATAACAACTCAACACACCCACTCTTAAGTGTATCATACACTATATTTTTCCTGAAAAATACCCCAAGTTAAAATTGTCAAACACAAGTTGAGTAGAGCCATTTTTTAAATTTTAAAAGCTCAAAGTGAGCAAAGCACCTCCAAAAATAGCACCATATGAAACCAAGTCACAGTTTTCACACTAACCAATACTAAAAAGAAATTGCAGAAACTTGTACGAAAATGTAGAAAAGGTAAACAACTGAAATAATTTACAAACAAAGTATCCAAAACATAATTGAAATTTCAAAATTAATTAGATTACATATTCTATAATAAGATAAACCTAAACAGTAAGAGATTTAGGGAAAACCTTAAATAATCTACAAACAATGTGTTAAAAAACACAATTAATATTTCAAAAGTAATTAGGTTACCTGTTCTTTAATAAGTTAAACCTGCAACAACAAAGAAAAAAAAAGAGTTTAACAATTATAGATTTAGACATAAAATTGCAAAGGTAAAGCTAACACATCACAAATTAAGAATAACACTATTAAAATCGGATCCGGAATGTCAATAAAAAACTGAAGCTTGTAGAATTGTAGAGAAAAAACCTTGAATATGAAAGATAGAGAGGGGAGAAGTGAACCTGAAAGAAGGTTTGTAGATAAATTTAAAGTTTGAATTCAAATTTTGAATTGTCAAGGAGTGTTTCAAATGACCTGTTATTATGCTTTTTCAGTGTATAGGCAGATGTAGCCTGCAGGTATGGTGCACACGTGATTTGAGATGAAAAATAATAGCTCAAAAAGCAGTAGAAGTTTAGATGAAAGGGATGTAAGATTGTAAAATATATCAGAAAAGGGCATTTGATGTAATGGTTCCAATGTGTAAAATTAATGGCATTTGTTGTAATTATAGATGAAGGTTAAGGGTATGGGGTGTAAAAAAGCTTGTTTTGGAATCAAGATTTATTATATAGATAGATAGATAGATATATTGACATTCATACGGTTGGATCATTCATAATAATTTTTTTAAAAATCAAAACATCAATATAGGATTAAAGACTAGTTAGAAATACTGGTGAGACTACTTGTTAACTGTTAAAATAGCAAACTAGGTAAATTTATTTTTTTACAAAAAATTTGTGATATCATTAATATATATAGATCTTAACATATGTACGGTTGGATTATTTATATATATATTTTTAAAAAAAAATGAAATATGAACATGGGACTAAACACTAGTTAGAAGTAATATTTAAACTATTAGTTGATTGTTAAAATTGTTAGATATATTTGAGATGTCATGTCTAATATGTTTCATGTTTAGTTTTCAGATCTTAACAAACAGGAAATATCAGGACTTACTGGAATCAGTACTTACTGGAAGTCAGAAGATAGATATCAGAACTTAAGGTCATATCATAACTTAAGTACGGGAGGACTTACAGTTAAGGAAGGAAGCTGATTTACAGGATAGAAGATCGAGACTAAAACAAAAGAAGATATGCATGGAAAGAGTTAGAAAATAAGAAGACTTGTATAAGATATTTGATTGATATATTTTAGGAGACAGAATTATATTGCATATCAATTAGAAGTTATCTTGTAACTGTGTACTATATAAACATAGATATAGGTTTACACCATATTTGTTATCATTATCGAGAATATCATACATTGTAACCTAGCAGCTCTTAGTGATATTTGTTCATCACTGAGAGAGAACAGTTCCATTGTAATAGAGTTTATTATATTGAATATATATGTTTACTGTTACTTGTGTTCGAAATCGATTTGATTGTATTCAACACTGTATTCAACCCCATTCTACAGTGTTGTGTGACCTAACAATTGGTATCATAGCTTATCTGTTAACACACATACAGTAAAGATCCAAAACAATCATGTCTGAAGAAGCAGAAACTCCAACCACGCCCACTAAAACTGAAGAAACTCAAAAGATTCAAACCCACAGTCGATATGAGACTATTAGGGTTCCTATACTGAGACCTTCTGAGTATCCCATATGAAAAGTGAAGATGGCTATGTTTCTGGAACCTACATATCCTGAATACCGTGACAGAATTAATGAAG
This sequence comes from Apium graveolens, assembly GCF_009905375.1. Lineage (NCBI taxonomy): Eukaryota > Viridiplantae > Streptophyta > Magnoliopsida > Apiales > Apiaceae > Apium > Apium graveolens. Next base: position 169,876,500 of record NC_133657.1, read on the forward strand.
GACCACATAAGCCAACCAAACTCTCTGTTGTAGTTGCAGATCAGCCAACAAAGACCATACCAAAAGAGAAAAGTGAGTATACAGCTGAAGATATCTCATCCATTGCCAAGGATGCAAAGGTAAGGCATTTGCTGCATAGTGCCATTGATAATGTCATGTCAAATAGGGTAATTCATTGCAAGACTGCAAAGAAGATACGGGATGCTTTGGAGATAAGATGTAATGACTGGGAAATTTACGTTTATATTATATCAGAATCATAATAAATAAGGTGTGTTAATGTGTCATTTATGTGTGATTATCTGTTAAACCCTGTTTGTTATGTGTTACGTGCATTTCGTGTCATTTCTGTATTTTTAAGGTATTTTTCAGATATTTTATTATGCATTCATCGTTTTCATTTCAAACGTTTTATGACCCAAACAATGATTTTAAAGCCAGTATTTCAAATAAAATAATGGGCCTTATTTTTCATCAAATGGCATTTACAATCGCAATATTCTGAACATCTAGAAATTTTATAAATTTTCTCGTTTTACGAAAAATGACTTTTCTGGGCCCCATTGGGTGTCAAAAAACCCCACAAAAATCACATTTTCATTTTTATAAAATTATAGGACTTTCATTTATATTATTTCTTTGCAATTTTGTATTATTCACAATTTTTGGGAAATTTTGGCATATATATTGTATATATAAAATATTTATAAATTAAATTTTAATACTCAAAAATTATAAAATTAGGGGCCTATTAATTTTAAAAAGTGTAGAATTAGGGCCTTAATTTTAATTAGGAGTATTATTTTTACTACTATAAATAGCGTAATTTTTATTTAATTAATTATAATTAATCATTAAAATCTGCAAAATTAACAAAATTTTCTGAAATCGGGTCGGGAAGAACAGATTCGGGTCGAAGAATTAAACCGTGATTTTGATCTGATTACATCACCAAATCAAGCAGTTCGAGTATCCAAATCAAAGGTTTTGATCTGTTCTTTCTGTTTTTAGCATCAATTTCACGTTTTAATGCGTAGTTTTTGATTTTCGATTTCTAGGGTTTATGCTCGAATTAGGACTTTTTGATTCTAGGGTTATTTTGATATTTTGATGATTGATATAGCTTTGTTAGATGATTTACATTCGATTCATGGTGTTTAATTGAACAAACGATGTCTGGATAGTGATTCACGATTTCCAGGGTTTATATCGAATTTTCAAAACACAACTCGATGATTTTTGTGAATATTTGGTTCCTGATATGTTAGGGATTTGATTATATATGTTCTTAGCTTTGATTTGCACTATTAAATGTTAAGTTTTATGTACAAATGAATGATTTGGATTTTTGGCCGGAGTTCATGTTGATTTTGATCGGAAAAGATGAACCAGGAATGATTCTGTGATGTTTTGGCCGTGGTTAGATTGCTGTGTTGATTTGCAATAAAAAGCACTCAAAAACAGCACCAAACGGTGTTGATTTGAGGCTGATCGGAGTTGGCCGGACTCCGGGAACTAACCGGATTCTGGAAAAAAATCCGGTGGTGTTCTTGGCAACCCGGATGGTGACCCGATTGACCTGTGTGGTTGACCCGGTTTTGATCCATTTCTGACAGATTCTGGTTTCTGACAAATGTTTCTGTAATTTATTTTACTTTTATTTTTATTTTAATTATAAAATCAGTTTTATTTATTTTGTAAATTAATTAATTAATTATTTAATTAAGTGATTTATATTACAAATAATTCTGAAATATATTCTAAAAATCAGATTTAATTATTTTCTGAATTATTATTTATTTATTTATTATTTATTAATTATTTAAAAATGATTAATTATTTTGATAATTAATCAAATAATTTTTCAATAAATCATAATAAATTCATTTTAATTCCAAAATTATAGAAACATCATTTTTAATTCTGTTTTTTCTTAAATAATGATTTAAAAATTATTTTTGAGTTTTAAAAATTAATAATAATTATTTATAGTGAATAATAAATGGAATTATCAGTATTTAATTGATAATAATTAAACCGTTAGTCCGATTCGCGTGAAACGAAAGCCTGTTGACTCATAAAAATGGATTCTTTTCATTAAAAATAATACCAAAGCTTAATTTCTTCTAGAAATTTGTTGATTTTATTATCTGTTTGATTATCAGTCGAGATACGTGCCGAGACGAGTCCGAAAAATTCCGGAAAAATGGGAAACGAGTCAGATAACGATCAGTTGAGCGATCAGGGAGTCGATTTTGGTTCTAAAAATTATTTTAACCATAAAAAATGATTATGTGCTTATGTGCTTATGTGTATTACGTGGTTAATTGAGTCTTAATTGCTAATAAGTAATACCTGAGTCATTCATAAGCGCATGGGTAGATGTTAGGAACAGTGTGAAGTCGATTCAAGATACAAATAAAGTACGACGTGACTTAACCAGTCTGTTTTGCCAACAGAAGCTAAGCCAGCCAGGCAAGTTGAGTCAGTATTAGTCCAAGGTGATAGACGAAAGTGATCTAATTGTAGTGAGTCGCGCAGAAGGCAAGTTTTTCCCCTATTCTACTTTCAGAATAGTGATATTGATTCAAATGCTTATCACATTTGCACTCTTTTAATTATTGTTCTTAATCACTGATACACACCTGCTATTCCTTTGTTCATATTTCATTTCGATTCTAGATTTCTCCGTTTCTTTGAATACTTGGTTCATATTACATTGATGATACATTGAGATTGATATATTCTGGTGATTAGAATATGTCAAAGCATACCGATTGTTCCGGTTGCTAAGCGATGGACTGGATAATGATATTTTGGGATTGAGTGTGTCTTAATCCTGAGAACCGGAATGACTGGTGCCTCGACGTGGGCCGTAGTGCCTGGGGACCCGACTGGATCTATATATTAAGATATGGATCTGCATTATATTCTGACTGATCAACAGAATATAGATGTGAACTTGTGTCCAGTTTAGTTCATTTGTACTCGCCAGTAATGGCCTTCTTTCTATTCTCGTGGGGTTACATCTTTGCAGTATACCCGGGATGACGGATTCATTTAAAATGCTTTAACACTGTTTATATTTTGTGGACTTGTTGAGCAATTTTTGGCTCACCCCTTTTGTTGTTATTCACCTTATTATTTTCAGTTAAGAAGGAATATGAAACCAATCATGACTCAAGTGGTAAAGAAGCGGGTCAAGCCTTGGGATCCTCTCATACCCAAGGTGTTGATCCCAATCCAGGAAGAAAGCTTTGAGTTGCCCGAGCAGGTGGAGTGTTGATAGATAGTGTGTGTGTTTGAATAAAAGCTGAACTTAGTTAAAAATGAAATAGACAATGGTCTGTAATAAAGAGAGTTTGTGAGACTTTGAATGTTGGTTTGTAATAAAAGTAGTTAGTGGTTCTTGTTTTCACACTTCAACCTAAAAAGATCCTGGTTAGTGTTAAAGGGGTTTAATTTTATTTCTTTATTAATTGTTAATTAGATTGAACAGGTTTGGTGATTAGCTAGTAACCCCCAGACTTATACCCCGGGTCTGGAGGGCGTTACACAAGATGCCAGGGAACTGATGTAATCAAGAAGAACATGAGGACTATACTCACTCAAGAGTATGAGTACTTTGACTCAAAAGCTGATGAGTCGTTAACTGACTTATATGACGGGTTTGTCAAACTCTTGAATGATCTGCCACTGGTGGACAAGGAATATGATCTTGAAGATTAAAATCTAAAATTTCTTTTAGCTATTCCTGAAAGTTGGAATTTAAAGTCTACTACTATAATAGACAACTATGCTCTTGATGAAACTACTCTTGATGAAATTTATGGTATGCTCAAGACTTATGAACTTGAGATGGATCAAATAAGCAAGAGGCATGGGAGAACGTCAAGGACAGTTGTTCTTAAGGCTGAGGAGGAATCCCCCAAAGTGGTTGTCTCAAAGAAAGGCAAAGGAAAGGCTTTCATCATAAAGTCTGATTCAGAATCATCAAGTTCTGATGATAATTCAGAAACTGAAAGTTTACCTAAAATAGATGTTGATGAAGAGATGATGAAATTGTGTGCTCTTATGGTGAAGGGCATTACAAAGATAGCCTCCAGGAAATTCAGAAAGGGAAAGAAGTTTTTCAGGAAAGGTGGAAGTTCTGATAAGAAAGGGTTCAGAAAGTATGAAGGCAAAAGTGCAAAGTCTGACAGAGGAGACAACTCAAATGTCAAATGCTACAATTATGATGAAAGAGACCATATATCTCCTGAATGCAAGAAAGGAAAGAGTGACAAAGGCAAGGCACTTGTCACAAAGAAGAAAAGCTGGACAGACTCTTCAGATTCTGAAAATGAGGTGAATTATGCTTTAATGGCAAATGCTGATGGCAGCCCTGAAACTGCTGAATTGAAGGTACCTCAAACAACTTATGCTTTTCATACTGATAATATTACTGAGTTGAGATTATATCTTAAAACCATGTTTATTAGTTACAGAGATCAAACTTTAACATATGAAAGATTAACTTCTGAAAATCTTGCTTATAAGAAAAGGAATGACTATTTAGAAAAGGAGTTAGTTACGTTCCATCAAACTCAAAAAGAAAGAGACGATGCTTTTTATGTTAGAGATGAAGTGCTAAAATTGAATCACTCTCTAAAAACTGAGTTAGAAAAAGAAAAAGAGATTATCAGGACTTGGACTAACTCTAGCAGAACAACTCGGAATTTATTAAGTAGTGGAAACTGGAAAGAGGGCTTAGATTATGGAGATGATAAAAGTGAAAAAGGAACTGAACAAATTGAGCCAATTGTTGTTAAACAAACTGCTAAGCCAAAGGTAAATCCTGTTAAGTTTATAGCTAAAACTGTAAAGTCTGATTCTGAAAAGATGAAAGAGTCTGTAGCAGAAGTTAAGGAAAAGTCAACTTCCGACAAATTAGAACAGGATAAACCAGCTGAAGTTAACATAGGCTTAATGACTAAGAAGCAGCTTAAGCATAAGCTGAAAGAAATAAGGAATGTCAATAAGGTAAAGGCAGCTAGGAAAAATAGGAATGGAAAGGAAGGTGTGAATAAAAGAAATAATTATATGCCTGTTCCTAATGCTCCTAGAAAGAAATGTTATAACTGTGGAAACTTTAACCATCTTGCTTCTTTTTGCAGGAAGAATAAGAATATAAACTCTTTACCTCCTAAGTCAGGAATTAAGAGTCAGTCTGTTAGGCTTAAGCCACAAAATCTTTTTTTTCATTGTGGTAGTTTATGCCATTCCATTTATACTTGTAAGGAATATCATAGTTTGTACTATGATTATTATCAAATAAAACCTTCTTTGAAGAAAGTTACTTTAATTCCTTCGAGTGTAAAGTCTGATGCAAAGTCTGATATAAGTTCTGATAAACAACATCTTAGCATAAAATCTGATATTAAATCCGCTGCAAATTCTAAAAAACTTAAAAAGGCCAAAGGATCCAAGCAAGTCTGGATCCTTAAAACTAATTATTAATGGTCTTTGTGATTGCAGGGCAACAGGAAAGATATCCTAGTGCTGGACAGTGGATGTTCAGGATATATTATAAAGCCCTGATATCCGACTTTGTGGAGAAAGCTGGCCCAGGAGTTTCTTATGGAGATGGCAATATGGGAAAAACTTTGGGATATGGCAATATCAATCATGGGAATGTCATCATTGAAGCAGTAGCTCTTGTCTCAGGACTTAAACACAATCTGCTAAGTGTGAGTCAAATCTGTGACAGAGGTTATCATGTGGATTTCTTTGAAGAACACTGTGAAGTTGTAAGCAATTCTACAGGCAAAGTGGTTCTGAAAGGCTACAGGCATGGTAACATTTATGAAGCCAGACTTTCAACAAGTACTGATGGTTCTGCAATCTGTCTGTTGAGTAGAGCATCAATTGAAGAAAGCTGGAATTGGCACAAAAGACTCTCTCATTTAAATTTCAACAACATAAATGAGCATGTAAAGAAAGATCTTGTGAGAGGACTGCCAAAATCAGTATTTGCTCATGATGGCCTTTGTGATTCATGTCAAAAGGCAAAATAAAGAAAATATTCATTCAAGAGCAAAACTGAATCCTCAATTCTTGAGCCTCATCACCTACTGCATGTTGATTTATTTGGTCCAGTCAATGTCATGTCTATTGCAAAAAGAAATATGCTATGGTTATAGTGGATGAGTTCATAAGGTACACTTGGGTGTATTTCCTGCACAAGAAGAATGAAACTGCATCAACACTAACTGATCATGTCAGACAGCTGGATAAGTTGGTCAAAGATTCTGTTAAAATTATAAGAAGTGATAATGGCACTGAGTTCAAGAATTCAATCATGGAAGAGTTCTGCAAAGAGCAAGGAATCAAACATGAATTTTATGCACCTGGAACTTTGCAACAAACTGGAGTTGTAGAAAGAAAGAACATGACTCTCATTGAAGTTGCACGAACTATGCTTGATGAAGCAAAGTTACCAACCTACTTTTGGGCTGAAGCTGTGCAGACTGCTTGTTTTACACAGAATGCAACACTCATAAACAAGCATGGATAAAAACCATATGAGATGGTGAAGAAAAATAAGCCAAATCTGAAATACTTTCATGTATTTTGATGTAAGTGTTTTGTTCTTAAGACTCATCCTGAACAGCTGTCAAAATTTGATCTAAAAGCTGATGAAGGATTTTTTGTTGGATATCCACTTTCCACAAAAGCCTTCAGAGTCTACAATTTAAGAACAAGGGTTGTCCTGGAATCTATCAATGTATCTTTTGATGATAAGAAGATTACTGGACTTGAAGATTTCAATGATCACGATCAGCTGAGATTTGAAAATGAAGACTTAAACTCTGATCCTGTAAGTTCTGACGGGTTAAGTTCTGATGTCATTAAAACTATGGTAACAACTTCAAAGGAAAATGCACCTGTCCAGGGGGAGCAAGCTAAAGATCCTACCATAACTCAAGACTCTGAAGAAGCATCAAAACCTATCACTGGCTCTTCAAGTTCTGATTCATCAGGTTCTGATGAGCCAAATTCTGATAATTCTGGAAATTCTGATTCTTCAAATCCTGAAGGATCCAACTCAAATGCTGAAGTCTCAGAGAGCATAACTACATGGGGAGCATCAGAAAATGTTGATGGAGATAACATGGATCATGGGGGAGGATCCAGTTCTAGAAGTCAATTTCAATCTGCAAGGAAGTGGACCAAATCACATACACCTGACTTAATAATTGGAGATCCTGAAGCAGGTGTCAGAACTAGAACTGCAACATCAAATGAATGTCTCTATCATCCTTTTCTATGTCAGACTGAACCAAAGAAAGTGGAAGAAGCTCTTCAAGATGCTGATTGGGTGCAAGCAATGCAGGAAGAGTTAAATGAATTTTAAAGAAACAAAGTCTGGACCCTAGTGCCAAGACCAAAGAACAGATCAGTTGTTGGCACAAAGTGGGTGTTCAGAAACAAAACTGAAAGTGATGGCATAATTACAAGAAACAAAGCAAGGCTGCTTGTTAAGGGTTACTCTCAACATGAGGGTATTGATTATGATGAAACATTTGCACCAGTTGCTAGATTGGAAGCCATAAGAATCTTTTTGGCTTATGCTGCTCACAAAAAATTTAAAATCTTTCAAATGGATGTAAAAAGTGCTTTTATAATAGTGAATTGGAAGAAGAGGTGTATGTTGAACAACCTCTAGGCTTTGTAGATTTAAAATTTCCAAATCATGTCTACAGGCTTGACAAAGCACTTTATGGCCTTAAGCAAGCTCCAAGAGCATGGTATGAGACTTTAGCTCAATTCCTTCTGAAAAGTAGATTTCACAGAGGTACAATTGATAAAACACTGTTCTACCTCAACCATGGAAAGGACTTACTTTTGGTACAGATATATGTTAATGATATCATATTTGGTTCTACAAATGCCAAACTCTGTGAGAGGTTTGCAAAGCTAATGATGTGAAGATATCAAATGAGTATGATGGGAGAACTCAGCTATTTTCAGGGACTTCAAGTCAAGCAAAATGAAGAAGGTACTTTTATCTGTCAATCTAAGTACACCAGAAATCTACTGAAGAAATATGGAATGCAAGATTGTTCAACTGCATCCACTCACATGGCCACTGCAACCAAGTTAGATAAAGATACTGGTTCATCAGTAGATATTACTAACTACAGAGGTATGATTGGCTCATTACTCTATTTAACTGCAAGTATACCTGATATCATGTATGCTACCTGTCTTTGTGCAAGATTTCAGACTGATCCAAGAGAACCTCACTTAATAGCTGTGAAAAGAATTTTCTAGTACCTTAAGGGTACAGCTGATCTAGGATTGTGGTATCCTAGAGAATCAGATTTTAAGCTAATAGGTTACTCAGATGCAGATTTTGCAGGATGCAAAATAGACAGGAAAAGCACTAGTGGAAGCTGCCAATTTCTTGGAGGCAGATTGGTTTCTTGGTTTAGCAAGAAACAGAAGTCAATTTCCACATCAACTGCAGAAGCAGAATATATTGTTGTAGGAAGCTGTTGTGCATAGATTCTTTGGATGAAGAATCAGTTATTGGATTATGGGTTAGAATTTTCTAAAATCCCTATTTACTGTGATAATCAAAGTGTTATTGCTATGACAGGTAATCCGGTTCAACACTTAATGACAAAGCACATCAGCATTAGGTACCATTTTATAAGGGAACATGTGATGGAAGGTACAGTGGAATTGCATTTTTGTTCCAACCGATCAACAACTAGCAGATATCTTCACAAAACCACTATATGAAGTTACCTGTACAAGACTGGTAAATGAACTTGGAATGGTTTCAGGTTTTTTCTCTAAATCTGCTTAGTTTTTGTTCTCATGCATCAGATTTTATGATAAGTGTTTACAGATTATTTTATTCTCATATAAGTTGTGCTTTAATTGAAATACATTAAATGTTGATTGTTATCTGATGTGGATCTTTATACTCTGATAGTGATTTGAATGTTTTGTGACTATTCAATCCAATGAGGATATATGTGCTAGATGCTGACATAGTAGTCTTTAACATACTAGAAATCCCATGTATGAATTAGTTGTTTATGTGGAAACTCATTAACAGAAGCAAATTCTGATATTGAGCTCAGTCAAGTTTACTTTGTGTATCTTATTACTAAGTCACAAACTAGATTCTTGCTTCTTATCTGTCAAATTCTGATATCAGTAAATATTAAGGATGAACTAAATGCTGATAAGCCTCACTTTTCAAAAGAAAATAAAAGAATAATAAAAGTCAGGTACTCCTTTGAGATCTAAAGAAAATAATGTGGAAGGGAAGACCCAAGTGCATTGCTGGTATTAAGTAATATGCATTAGAAAAGCAAATAAATTTTCTTGGCGACTTTTCACATTCTCTGATTACTGGAGAAATACTCTGATAATAGCATAAATTCTAATAAGCAGTTGTGACTCACTTACACTGAGAAGCCACTGTAAAAAGGAATTTCAAAAGATGCATAAAATGAGCACAAACAGTTGAGGTGGACTCTAGCATAAATTTGTTCTATAGTAGATTCATGATAAATGACAGATTTTAAGCACTTCTCTCAGTTATGCCTTATTTCTAAGATGTACTAAAGTTTATCAGACTTTAATCTTTATATGATATTCTGCTAAATGCACACACTATCACTCTATATGAATGATGAAAATTACTGTGGTGATTAAGATATTTTTGACAAACAGTTAAGTGTCATTTGCATAAATTCTGAGGACAAGTTCTGATGATTAAACTCTGAATAATCCAGTCAGTTTTTGTATGAAGAATCACAGAAAAAGATGCTCACTGTTTGAGCTGGTAAGCCATATTCTGATGACTGTTAAAATCTGATATAAGTTAAAGTTCTGATATTAAATCCTGATGGAATCCTTGATGCTTACGTGGCATTATTCTTTACTTGACTTATTTTTGGTAAAAACTGAAACGGTCATAGTTAATCAGAATATAATTAGGTGAGATAAAAATAGTCATAATCATTTGGGTTAGTGGTAAATGTGTTTGGTTTGAAAAACTGCATGTGTAAAGTCATTATTACTTATTTCTCGTGCCCATTAACTCCTGCTTTCATTTTTCTGACTGTTCTTGTTACACATTAGTCTAGGGAGACGAGGCATCATTAATTTTACACATAACCATTAATCAGTCCTCTAGTCCCTTGATTTTTCTTTGGTTATTTAACCAACATCTCATCTCAAACAAATCATCGTCTATTCTCACACAATATCATTTTCTCTCTTGGTAAATTTTCACCATTTTCTTCCTTCATCAAAATGGTTCTTGTCAACATGTTCATGAACTATGACACTTTCAATGTCGAGTTTAGCTGTGATAACTGGGAACAGGAATGGCACATCACTGCCATTTCTGCTGAGATATGGAACATGATTCCACAAGAGGTTCAGACGAATCTCTTGTTCTTCCAGATGGACTATCAACTCCATCTAAATCACTTGGAAGAAAAAAGGAGGGAGGCTCTTCTTCAGCAAGAACGGATCATCCGTCTTGTAGTGCTCTTTGTCAGCAGCAGGAGGAACTAGTCGATAGGTTTTCTTCTAGGACTAAGGCTGTTGATGTTCACTATCTTAGAATAGGATTATCTTGTAATCTTTTGCGTGTAATCTATAAATTTCATGAATGTACTCTTTGGATATTTTAATGAAATTTCCTTTGATTGCAAGATTTAATCTCTGTTCTCGCGTACTATGTGAATGTGAATGTTATCATTGAAACCTATTAATATTTACTTCATCCTCTTAAACTGTATTTCTTGATGAATGTTTTGATTAACGTTGTGGATACTAATAATTTGTGCTAATTCGACCAACACATGTTGAATTTAAATCGACATATCCTAAGTGACACTGAAAATGAAGCACAGGTTCATGCTTCAGAACCTGTGACAGTTGAAGCTGAGAATGTTACTTCTCCGAAAGAAACTATATCTCAAAATTCTGATACTTTGAAGAGGAAATTTATAAGCTCTGATACTGCAACAGCAACTCCTTCATTGGCAAGGAGATTGAAGAAAATGAGGGCAAAGAGGTATAATGCTAAATCTCCATCAGAAGATACTAAAGAAGCTGAAGAAGGGGATCAGGAATCTCTGATCTCAAAAGAGCCAATTATCATTGAAGCCCTTCCAGCTAAAGCCCAAGACACTGTTTCTGATACAGTGATCACTCCTACTGCTTCTCCTGTCAGAGAGACAACGGTTGAAGGTTCAGGATTAAGTCCTGAAATTGATCTTCAATGACTGATTATACAAACTATTTTATTTTTGGAAGCTCCATCTACAATAGCTCAGCCATCTACAATCAACTCTCTAATCTTAGATGCCGAGGTACCATCTACACCAGCTCTGGAGATAAATTCTGATGCTCAGAATTTAGATGATGTTATTCCTGAATCTCCAGTTATATCACACACTCTTGTGTTGTCAGAAAATAATGAATCTTCCTCAACATCTGAAGACAGTGTTTCTGTTGAGACTCCAGCTCCCATTCTGGGAAAGGAAGAATTGATCAAGAAATTTGTTGAACAGGATGTTCATGTACCTTGGGAAGAAACTCACAGGGGAATTGAGTGGGCCAAGAAGTGGAATGAATCAGATTTTATTCCAAGCACCAAAATTCTGACAGAACATGTGTCAAAAGCTGATGAGTTATTATCAAATTCTTATTTCAAGACTCAACTCAAGGTTACAGCTATGAGTACAAGAAGTCTTCATGGTCTACATTCCATTACTCATGATAAGGTTGATATACTAAAGGAAAATGCTGATAAGCTAGATCTACAGATCAAGCTTGACAAGAACATATATATCAGACCTACTCTTGAGAAAATTGAAGCCATTGAGAAGATTCAAGAGAAGCAACATGCCCAAATTACCGAGGTCCTACAAAATCAAGCTTCTCAGAAAGCTCAATTGGATGAGATCCAATCTTCAGTTAAACTTCTTCTCTCTCTCTCTTACTTAATGATGATGCCAAAAAGGGGGAGAAGGTAGTTAAGTCCAAATGCTCACCTACTCAAATATTGAAGAAGAAGGATGACAAAGGTGATGACCAGGGAAACTCTGATAAGAGCAAATGTCAAGGAAAAGTTCAAGGAAAAACTTCACAGAAAGTAATTTCTGATGTTAGCAAATCTTCTACACAGAACAAGTCAAGTTCTGATAAGCAAAGTCTGATGTTAAGTTCTGATATCCTGATTCAGTCAGGATCTAAAGACTCTCAGAAGTTTATACAAACTCTGAAGCTAAAGGGGAAGCTAACTACTGTTTATTACAAAGATCCTAAAATCCAGACACTTGATGAGGAGATAGCTAGAAGATTATTTCTGAAATAAAATCCAGGAATGTATTTGGAAACTCTCAAGAAGGAAGAAGCTTGATTTGCAGCTGAGAAGACAAATCTTAAGTCTAAAGCTTCTGATGTAAAGAAACCTTCAAGGCCTAAGGAAAAAGGCATTGTGATCAAGGAAAAGTCAAATTCTGAGGCTTCAAAGTCCAAGACTAGATAACAAACTGAGATTGATCCTAAGTCAAAGGGAAAAGAAAAGGTTGGTGTGGCGCCCTCCAAACCCGGGTCAAAAGTTTGGGTCCACAACACATATACAATATATAAACCTGTATATGAAATATTATTTGCAATGACCCTGCTTTACATAACCACGGATCACAACAGGTTAAAGTATGAAAACAAGCCACAACCTTAACTTTTATTACAACGTACCAAATCCCAACTAATTTAACTTACAACCGATAAAGAGATTACTTCTACAATCTTACTATCTCACTACTGTGATAAGCTCATGCTAGCTCGATCCAACATAATCTAGAATCCTAGCTTGCACTTTAGACTGGAGAACTTCACTATCATCCATATCCTTCTTAACTATAAAATATATAAAAAAAATCGCAAGAATGAGCTAACTAGCTCAGCAAGTCATATTATCAATAACTGAGGTTAAACAATGATCAAACGAGATGATTCAAAGGAATCAAGTTTCTTGTTAAATAACTAATAGAATTGGATATTCATTTTAAGTTTTTAAAACCAAGGTTAGGCTGCTGATCAGTCACGCACTAACCCCGAGCAAAGCACACAACACTGCTCTAACTACTGGATCCAAGACACACATTGGCCTAACTTGACCATCGATATGGTCTGACCACGAATCTTGTTCACATAAAGAAAATTATCCAATTCTAAAGCAGTTCAATATGATAAACAATATAATTCATAAAACCGGATCATAATCAATAACAATAAAATATTTGTATAAGAGCATGGTGAAAATTCATGGGTACCAAAAAGGTATGTCAAAGTATATAAAAGAAGTGGCTTCCGGTCTGTAGGATAATCGGGTATTAGATAAATAATGTTTTTACAAGGTTTTAGTACTTTGATGTCACAAGGTATGGTTGAGTATAAAAGTTTCTGTATGTTCAAACAATTCTGTTCTAGTGTTTGGGATATGATGGATATATATTTGTGGAGCGGCATCGTATTTGTGTAGTTTAGTATATGGTAAATCAACAAGAAATGGTTCACAAAGAATAAGGCTTACGGCTCAAAGATCAAATGATGTGGCTCAGGTTCAAGGCTGAAGGATTCAAAGTACTTTCAATATAAAACAAAGCTATTTTGAACACTTAACAATATGTTACGAGAAAGTTTAGAAATATTTGCATTATATCTCGAAAAAGGTTGAGAAGTACTTGCCTTTTCATAATCGATTTCAACTTCACTTGTACTTGTCTAATTACTCCATTCAACAATCACTCGTCTGCTTTTCCTATGCCTCGCTTTTATCCTCTGATCACTTGCTGTATTTTCTACATGTCAATTCTATTTTCTGATCACCTGCTTCTCTTTCATATGCCTTGCTTACTCTGCTAGGCATCATAAGTATCTATTAATATTTAACTCATATAATTCTATTCGACATACACTTTTATCTACCATTCGTTTTACCCAAATCCGATTAACGGATTGAAAGTTACGCTATAAACAAGTAATCACCGAACATATAGACCGACAGTCAACCAACAAGTCACATATAACACATAACACGTCACATAATCAATGATATATCATTTATAAAGAAGTCTCGGGTCATAAACAGGTTTTCGGGTATTTAAAATGATTTTTAAAACATTTTTCGGAATTAAAACGGGTCGTTGGATCAGTTTCGGAGTAATAAACAAGATTCAGATGGCCAATTCTGGCTTCAAAATAATTTTATAATAATTATCAAGCCTTGAAAACAATTTAAAATAATATTTTAAAGTTCGAAACTATTTTTCGGAATTTTTAAATCATTTATAAATAATTAAATCCAATTAAATAATCAATTAAAATCAATTAAGAAATAATCAAACTAATTAATCAATTAATATCTAAATTAATTGATCAATTAATCAATTAAATATTAATTAAAATTAATTAATTAAGTAATTTAGATTTATTTTTAAATTAAAAAATAAATTTTAGAATTAAAATAAATGATTTTCGGAATTTTTTGAAAATAAAAAATCAAATTTGAAAATGATTTTATAAAAGAAATCCAGTTTTTAAAAGATTTTAAAACAGAAATCCAGTTCCTGAAAGTTTCAGAAACTTCCAGGTACTAATTTGCAAATCTGCCAAAAACATTTATGATTTAGGAACTTTTTAGATTAAAACCAGGTCAAAAATATAAACAAAACGGGTCAACAATCGGGTTGCCAAGAACAACCCAGACCCGCCGGAAATTTTGCAGAATCCGGCGAGGTCGGGAAGCTCCGGCGACCCCGATTAATGCTCAAATCGATACGTTCTGGTCTGGTTTTTGCTTGGAATTCATTTACAGCCTTCCCAGAAACACTAATCAAGTAACAATCATCACAAACCATGTCTGGAACACAACCTCCGGCCAAAATCGACATAAACTCCGGCGAAAATTTTAAAAGACAACTCCGTACTTATTAGGAATCGTTTGTGATATCTAAATACATGGTTCAATTGCAAATTTGATAAGAACACAAAGAACCCATCAAGATCGACTGAAAACCCCTAACAAAGATTTCCCCAAATCGAATTGAAAACATTCAAAGTAATATAAACCCTAATTTCTAAATTCCGAGAATCAAACCCAAAATTAAACATGTTATTGAACTCCAAATCAAGAGTATAATATACCAAAATGATCAGGAAAACAAGCTCTACAACATACAATCATCAAATCATACAAACAATCTCTCGTATAAAAATTCATAATTTAAATACCAATAAATTCGAATATAATTAATTAAATAGGAAATCACCTAATATTTCTGGGTTGAAATTGATGGAATATTTGGATTCTAGATTTCAGTAGCTTCGTTTTGAGTATATGTACGCCAAAATCGGATATCGATAACGCCTTCGAATTTGTGTTTGATTACGAAGAACAAAATATAATTATAGTATTTTCTCTGTAAAAACTCTGTAAATACTGTTTGCAAATGATTTCTGGTACAAAATGAAATACGGTAGAGGCTATTTATAATTATGGGAAATTAGTATCCCGTTGGATCATTCCGTATATAAAATGGTACGTTTATTTATAAAAACTGATCCAAACGGTATCGGTTTTCGAGATAATTATCCAAATCAGTATAATTTGTACTGCGGTCTTGGTCTCAGCGCCTGGTTACACGTATTACGAGGTGATAATTATGATAGTTTAATAAAAAGCTCCCGTTTATCGAAAATACGAGTTTTATTGATTTACCGAAACGAATATTATATCAAAAATGTTGCACCGGGACCCGCGCAGGACAAACCGTACGCCGGATCGAAAAAGTCAAAACATGGAAAATGCTCGGAATATTGCAATTAGGTTAGGAAGGAGTTCTCGGAAGAGTTTCAGGTCCTAAAAACGTAAAAACGGATGACGTTGGTTGGTTCCCGTTTTTATAAAATAGATTTTAAATACCTGGAAAAAGCTTTTATAAAATCCATATGATTCCTATAAATTCATAAGTCAACATAAAAATAATTAGGAAGATATGACAATTATCTATATTTTATTTGGAACATATAAAAATTGAAATACTCAATTAATAATATTTTTAAACATCCAAACACATTTAACACTTATCAAATAATTCACAGAATAGATACTGAATACATATAATAATTATCTATTAGCAACAATAATTACACGATATATCCCGGAGATTACATCCTTCCCCCCTTAAAAGGATTCTGTCCTCAGAATCTCCTAAGAAAATAAATGAGGGTACTTTTCTCTTATATCTTTTTCTAACTCCCAGGTTGACTCTTCAACCTTTGGGTTTTTCCACAATACTTTTACTAACTTTACCACTTTATTTTTCAATACTTTCTCTCTTTCTTCTAGAATCTCTATCGGACTCTCTACATATGGCAAATCTGTCTGAAGCTCTATTAGCTCCTATTCTATTACATGCTTGGAGTCTGGATTATACTTCCTAATCATCGATACGTGAAAAACATTGTGAATATGCTCCATGTGCGGAGGTAACGACAACTCGTAAGCTACTTTGCCAACGTGCTTTAAAATTTCAAAAGGTCCAACATATCTTGGGCTCGGTTTTCCTTTCTTTCCAAACCTCGTTAATCCCTTCCACGATGATACTTTTAGTAATACCAAATTCCCTTCTTCGAATTTTATATTTTTCCTTGATTAATCTACATATTTCCTTTGACGATCTTGTGCTTCTATCAATCTTTTATGTATAACTTTAACAACTTCCTTTGTCTGCTGCACTAATTTAGGTTCAAGTATTTTGCATTCTCCTACTTCATCTCAATACACTGGAGATCTGCATTTGCGTCCATAAAGGGCTTTGTAGGGTGGTATCCCAATACTAGCGTGATAACTGTTGTTGTAAGCAAATTCTACCAGAGGTAAATGCTTGTTCTAACTTCCTTTAAAATCAATAGCACAAACACGTAACATGTCTTCGATTGTCTGGATCGTTCTTTCACTCTGTCCGTCCGTCTGTGGATGGTAAGCCGTACTCATATTCAGTTCCATTTCCAAACATTCTTGAAAACTCTTCCAAAATCTTGAATTAAATCTTGGATCTCGATCGGATACGATGGACACAGGAATTCCAAGACGAACTACGATTTCTTTTAAGTACATATGAACTGACTTGTCCAGTGAAAATCTTCCATTTATAGACAAAAAATGAGCTGACTTGGTAAGTCTATCCACTATAACCCAAATGGCATCATGATTAGCTTTTGTGCTTGGTAACCCAACTATGAAATCCATGGCGATATGCTCCCACTTCCACTCTGGAACCTCCAATGGTTGTAGTAATCCACTTGGTCTCTGATGCTCTACTTTAACTCTTTGACATATATAACATCTGCCAATCCATTCCGCAATTTACCTTTTCATATCTGGCCACCAATTATTTTCCTTTAAATCTCTATACATCTTGGTACTCTCTGAATGGATTGAATACCCTGAATTATGAGCTTTCTGTAAAATTTCATTCTTCAACTCCGTCACTGGTGGAATCCAAATTCTAGAAGAAAACCTAAGAATACCTTGATCGTCCTGTTTGCGTGCACAATTCTTCACCTACTAAACGATTTATATCCTGATCCATTACCTCTTTCTGACACTTCTTTATCTTCTCTAACAATTCCAACTTCTAGAATTCCATAGATAATTCTTCTGGTACAGTCTCTATGTTCATTCTCTCTCCTTCTTACTCATCTCTTGCCACTACATTTTCTTTTCCTCGGGAGTTCATACTTCAAACTCTTATGGTCCGTATATATCTCACATCTTTCTATATACTTATAATATTTCCCAATCTTTCAAAACGAATATTATTGTTGCTTTTAATTCCCAGTTATGATTAGGGTACTTCTGCTCATAAGGTTTCGGTTGACTGGATGCATATGCAATAACTTTATTATTTTGTGTCAACACATATCCTATTTCCTTACGAGAAGTATCACTATAAACTACCAAATCTCCCTGATACTTTCAAAGTGATAAAATAGGTGTTATAACCATTCTTTCATTTAACTCCGCAAAACTTTCTTCACCCTTCTCCATTTCATATAACCTTCTTGCTTTTCCTGGTTAGCTTCATCCAAAATATTGCAACTTTTAAGAAATCTTGCACAAATTTCCGATAGTAACTGGCCCATGATAAAACTTCTTACTTTTGTTGGTGCTTCTGGTCTTTCTTCATTCATACTATCTTTAAATTTTTCTGCTGAATCCCCTTTTGTCTCCTCCTTACTGACTGTCTATACTAAGAATTATACCTCCTGCCATTAAAGTTTTCACCTGGTAAACTTTTTTTACCGCTTCTTTCTTCTTTGACTCCTCAGCTATCATTGTATAGGTTGCATGGTTCTTCTTAAGTAACACAAGTACATCTTATCTAGATTCCTCCTTCAAGATTCTACTCATCAAATTTAAATATCACTGGTATATCAGTTCATCCAACTAACATTTCTGGAATTTTATAACAACAGTACTGAGTTCTGAAAATTATCTTTGATATGTCCATAAGTTCAATCTTCACTTGGTAATATACCCTGTCTTAAATCAATCTTATAAAAATACCTTACTTCGTTCATTTAATTAAACAAATCATTGGTTCGAGGTAACAAATATCTGCTCTTGAGAGTAAACTTGTTGAGCTTTCGCTAACACATAATCTCACACTTCCATCTTTCTTATTAACACATCGTGCCGGTGCACTTTAGGGGGTACACTAGGTCCAGTTGCTTTTTCTTCTAATTATCTCCTGCGTTTGCTCTAGTAACTCCTTTATTTTATCTGGTGCCATTCTGTGCGGGTCTTTGGACACTGGCTTCATTTCAGGTGCTAGATCAATCATAAACGCATTTTCTTTATCTAAAGGAAATATTGGTAACTCGTCTGAAAATATATCTTGAGACTGTAAAATCTTCAAGTTCGGTTTGCTCCTGACTCTTATTTATAATTGCCATAGCACTTATATTTTGGTCACTGTAATCTTAAATCATTCTTAACAAGTTCTTTACTTTCCTTTATCCTTTAGACTTCTTCATGTTCTCATTTGGCGTCTTCAGAACTATCTTCCATCACGACGGTCTACCTGGGCATCACACTTGAATAGTTAATCCACTCCTTAGAATAATGTCAAATCCTCTTATCTCAAATGATATCAATTCTTCACAACTTATTGCCAGAAATATCGATTCCGCCATTGGTACTTACTTATTCAATAACTGCATGTTCTTAACTTGCTTGTCCTTTAGTCATAAACTTATTGATTCGACGGGATAATTCATCTTATCAATAAAACCTTGGGAGATATACGATCAAATTGCTCCCACATCTTTCAATACTTTAACGCATAAGGTATCCGCAATAATCTTCCACATCATCACATCCATATTCTAAATAACATATTTCTCAGGAAAATCGCAAATTCTCATTCTCGGAGACGTGTTCCTTATTGAAGTAGATTCCCTTGACTCGTAATGCATCCCTGGCTAGGGCCAGTGATTTGCAATTCTCACCATATGCCCTTGTTTCCTTTCAATGCATGAGAGGTAGATGAGACTTTGCCCGCTGAGTGTATAATACGTTGACTTTTGTTTGAAAAGCTCTCGCAAAGAACAACGGTACAACGAAACAACTAGAAGGATTTGTAATTTTAATAAACTTAGAGTTGAAAAGAAAGAAGAAGTAATGATTTGAATATGAATGAGACAACCATATTGGTACTTAAGATGGCCAGTCTTTCATACCGTATGGCATACAACACATGATTAGGTGGCGTCCCACCCGACTCTTCGTCATTCCGACAAAGTGTCTCATCATAACACTGTTTGTCCCAATCAGAAAGCAAAACTTGAGGGGAACAATTAAATTTGAAAGGAATGCAAAATCCTCCGTTTTGATATCATCAGAAAGAATTTATTAAGAAAAGGAGTTCATAAATTTTTAGGAATTAAAAAGGAATATACGCTGTAATGTTGAGGACAAGAATGATACCATTGGTCACCATCCACATTTCACTTGTATTCATCTTTCGAGTTTGATCGATCATATCCCAATTGTATCATATAACAACTTTAGAAGTATGCTAAAATGCCTTCGCAACTAAGCATTATGGTAGATTCTTACTTGTTAAGTCTCGCGTCTTTAACGTCGCACCTACACATATAATACTTTAACAATTCGATCATAATGGCGTTCTTATCAGATAACCTTGAGTTTCCTCTTTTTAATTTGGAATAACCATGAATCATTCAACATAGCAATCTTTTTATTAATAATATTCTTCTTTTAAAAAAGTCTGGAAATCTTCCCAATCTTCTTCGGTCATGCTCAGGCTTCCGTTAAATCAATGAATTCTTTGAACTCTGATAACCCCAGTAATTGGATGAATAGTTACTCCGTACGCTGGTTCTGCTGTTAATCCTATCAGACAATACTTGCACCTTGCTGTTAGGAATAATTAACTTATTCATAATCGCAGGTTACCTCGTTCTCCGAATTAACAATACTGAGTCTGAAACAGCATTCTTCCAGGTAATCCGGGTCTTTTAACAAACAAGAAACTCAAGTAGTAACTTGACAACCAAGGTTTAAAACTTATTTTATTCAAAAAGGCTTTTAGAAATTTTGTGAGGAAAAATCTTTTTCGAAAACTTGTTAAAAGTTTTGAAAATTTTGAAAATCACACCTCCGGTTGTCTTTACTGTATGAGTTGGTTGTTGTCCTTCTTATGACCAGATACCAAGTTAAAGAAATGATCACTCAAAGGTTCATTCACTTCCATTTATCTCCTCTCCTTCATTGGGTTTATTACTTTCCTTAATCAATGAAAACTTTCGCTGTCATTGCACGTTATCTTATTCGTAGCTTCACATTAAGGCTCCCATACTGGTAGTACTCCCGTTAACCACTTTGCAATCATTAAGTGGAACAGACTATTCAATAGTCAACAAGTCAACTAATGTCACATCATCTTGTTAAAATATATATCACATCATTACAACACCATTTTCTAATTTCAAGAAATCTTCAGATCCCTAATCTCCTCTAACTCTCTCTCTTCAACACTTATCTACTCCATTCCACAAGCTAGTCATAAGTGGCCTATTTACTAATAGCTTCTTGTAACCTGATAACAGCCATCCTCCGGAACACTTAAATCTTCTTTCTAAACTCCTTCTCACCTTATTTTATATCTCAATACTCAACATTTACTGCAGCTCTCGAATCCATCCTCATAAATACAATTATTTCATAGAACAGATTTTAAACTGGGGTATTGAACAGGGTGTAGGGTAAATTGAAAGGACACACTCACAGCCGATGTCTAGTAAAACAAGAATAAACAGATGGATGTTTCTTAAATAGGTCGTCTCATATCAAGAGGTAATAGAATAGCGTTAAATAACTTGGAGAGGCGCAACTGTCATAATAAAAGGTAATACCATTAATACTGATGGAGGAACAAGGCGCAAATCGAATCTGGGAGAAGATGATGATCCTTAAACGGAAAGCTCCAAACGATCAGTTGATGCAGGGAAATCAGGATCTGCCATTGCCATTGCCTGGATATCACGTCGCTAGTTAAGAATCCCGAATCGCAATACGAACCGTGCCGGAGACCTACTATACAGTCGCACTCAACCTCACGATGACCTATCTTTCTATTTCCTATTCCTAATTCTAACCCTCTACCCAATCCCGACAATCTAGGTTTGTTTCAGTGACTTATAACCTGTAGCTCTGATACCAACCTGTGGCGCCCTCCGAACCCGGGTCAGAAGTTTGGGGTCCACAATACATATACAATATATAAACCTGTATATGAAATATTATTTGCAATGACCCTGCTTTACATAACCACGGATCACAACAGATTAAAGTATGAAAACAAGCCACAACCTTAACTTTTATTACAATGTACCAAATCCCAACTAATTTAACTTACAACGGATAATGAGATTACTCCTACAATCTTATTATCTCACTACTGTGATAAGCTCCTGCTAGCTCGATCCAACATAATCTGGAATCCTAGCTCGCACTTTGGACTGAAGAACTTCACTATCATCCATATCCTTCTTAACTGTAAAATATATAAAAAGATTCGCAAGAGTGAGCTAACTAGCTCAGCAAGTCATATTATCAATAACTGAGGTTAAACAATGATCAAATGAGATGATTCAAAGGAATCAAGTTTCTTGTTAAACAACTAATAAAATTGGATATCCATTTTAAGTTTTTAAAACCAAGGTTAGGCTGCTGATCAGTCACGCACTAACCCTGAGCAAAGCACACAGCACTGCTCTAACTACTGGATCCAAGGCACACATTGGCCTAACTTGACCATCGATATGGTCTGACCACGAATCTGGTTCACATAAAGAAAATTATCCAATTCTAAAGCAGTTCAATATGATAAACAATATAATTCATAAAATCGGATCATAATCAATAACAATAAAACATTTGTATAAGAGCATGTTGAAAATTCATGGGTACCAAAAGGGTATGTCAAAGTATATAAAAGAAGTGGCCTCCAGCCTGTAGGATAATCGGGTATTAGATAAATAATGTTTTTATAAGGTTTTAGTACTTTGATGTCACAAGGTATGGTTGAGTATAAAAGTTTCTGTATGTGTAAACAATTCTGTTCCAGTGTTTGGGATATGATGGATATATATTTGTGGAGTGGCATCGTGTTTGTGTGGTTTAGTATCTGGTAAATCAACAAGAAATGGTTCACAAAGAATAAGGCTTACGACTCAAAGATCAAATGATGTGGCTCAGGTTCAAGGCTGAAGGATTCAAAGTACTTTCAACATAAAACAAAGTTATTTTGAACACTTAACAATATGTTACGAGAAAGTTTAGAAATATTTGCATTATATCTCGAAAAAGGTTTAAAAGTACTTGCCTTATCATAATCGATTTCAACTTCACTTGTACTTGTCTAATGACTCCATTCAACAATCACTCGTCTGCTTTTCCTATGCCCCGCTTTTATCCTCTGATCACTTGCTGTATTTTCTACATGTCAATTCTATTTTTTGATCACCTGCTTCTCTTTCTTATGCCTTGATTACTCTGCTAGGCATCATAAGTATCTATTAATATTTAACTCATATGATTCTATTCGACATACACTTCTATCTACCCTTCGTTTTACCCAAATCCGATTAACGGATAGAAAGTTATGCTATAAACAAGTAATCACCGAACATATAGACCGACAGTCAACCAACAAGTCACATATAACACATAGCACGTCACATAATTAATGATATATCATTTATAAAGAAGTCTCGGGTCATAAACAGGTTTTCGGGTATTTAAAATGATTTTTAAAACATTTTTCGGAATTAAAACAAGTCGTTGGATCAGTTTCGGAGTAATAGACAAGATTCGGCTGGCCAATTCTGGCTTCAAAACAATTTTATAATAATTATCGAGCCTTGAAAACATTTACCTTTGGTTGAATTCTCCTACAACAACAGTTACCATGCCAGTGTTGGAATGTCGTCTTACGAAGCTTTGTACGGGAGAATATGCAGATCTCCAATCTGTTGGGATGAAGTTGGTGAGAGAAAGATTTTGGGTCCAGAATTGATCCAGTAGACAAAAGAGAAAGTAGAACTCATTCGAAAGCAATTAATTGCAGCTCAAGTTCATCAACGCAAGTATGCTGATCCTGCCAGAAAGGATATGGAATTTGAAGTTGGTGAAGCAGTGCTATTGAAGGTTTCACCTTGGAAAGATTTATCAAAATTTGGAAAGAAAGGAAAACTGAGCCCGTGTTATGTTGGCCCTTTTGAGATTTTGAGGCGTGTGGGAAAGGTCGCTTACGATTTGGTTTTACCACCACACATTACAGCATATCCACAATGTGTTCCATGTGTCGATGTTGAAGCGTTATTTGCCTGCTACGAATCATGTAATAGAATATTAGCCAATCGAGATTCAGCCAGACTTGTTTTTTGTAGAGCGACCGGTGCAGATTTTAGATAAGAAAGAAAGAGTGCTTAGTAATAAGTCCGTATCTTTAGTGTGAGTCCTGTGGAGGAATCCCAAGGTTGAAGAGTCGACTTGGGAATTAAAA
This sequence comes from Apium graveolens, assembly GCF_009905375.1. Taxonomy (NCBI): domain Eukaryota; kingdom Viridiplantae; phylum Streptophyta; class Magnoliopsida; order Apiales; family Apiaceae; genus Apium; species Apium graveolens. The sequence continues at coordinate 169,900,688 of NC_133657.1, forward strand.
AGCAAAATGCGAACCAAATATCCTCACTTGTTTTTCTAGGCTGATTCTGAGGACAGAATCCGGTTGAGGGGGGAAAGATGTAATATACGGGAAAATTGTGTGAATATTTTATGTTAAATAAGTAAATATTATGTGTTTATATAAGTTAAAATGATTATTGCCATGATATTACATGTTATAAATGCTATTTGTATTTCCGTGTGAACCAAAAAAATTTTCGAGTAATTAATATGTGTATAAATTGCATTTATATGAATCGATCTACAATCTTGATTTGTATTTATTTGCGTTTTTATCGAGGTATTCGTTTTATCTCGTTTTATGTGTGTTTGAATGTATTGTATATGTTTTCAGGGTTTTCTGTTAATTTATGAATCATTTCTGTTTCTCAATAATAAACGGACCGGGACCCCACCGGGACGTCAAAGCCCATAAAATCCATATTTTTATTTTTATAAAATTATTCGTATTTCAAATATCCAATTTTTTGTATTTCAGAATTATTCATAATTTTTGGGGAATTTTGATATAAATTTTTTATTTTATTGCTTTTAAAATTATTCTCCATAATTATTATTTTGGGGCCTAATTATTTTAATTTGGGAATAAAAACACCCTTAATTAATTTTGGGGGTATAATTTTCTATAAATATAAATAGCTGCATAATTTTTATTTTATTCATTTATTTCATTAAAAATTCATAAAATTAAAAGAAAACACAAGAACATATTTGGGGGTGAGATTTTGTAAGGAACCTTTGATTGCTGATTTTGACTGATCCAGGAAACCTAATTGAGTGTTCTAGTAATCAAAACGATCCTCATGAAAAGTCCTTTCTATTGATATAACTTTTTCAATCTGAGAGTAAGTATTCATAAAAATCGATTTTTGGTTCTTGTTCTTGAATTTCGATTTTGATTATTAATGATTGTTGGTTGATTTTAATGATTCCAATAGATTCCCGGGCTTGTTTATAGTCAATTTACGTTGAGATTTGAATTGATTGTTTATAGAATAGTCGAATCGAGTTTTAAGTTTTTTTAAATTTTCAAATCGATTTTTTAGATTATTATGATGTTCTTGATGATTTTTCATGATATGGATAGTTTATAATTGACTAAGCTTTATTTTGGTACTAGAAGGTTGCTTTTTGGTTTCGAATTGCTTGATTTACGTTTTTCCGGCAAAGTCGTCGTGTTCTTGTGAGAATCTGCCGGATTTAATGGTGAGGTCGCCTGAAACGAAACCTGTGACTTCGTTTGGGGTTGATATGTTGGTTTCTGAGTTGCTGGGAGGTTTTGGGACTGATTAAGACCGAAAACCTATTTGTAACGAGTCATTTTGGGACTCAACGGAGCTTCACCAGAAAAATGTTTCTGGGCCAGAATTTGGGGACCGCGGCGGTGTTCTTCGAACATCCGGCCGTGTTCTTCGTTAGGCCACCGTTTGATCTGTCCTGTCCAGTTCCAAATCTGTAAACTTGTTTTAGTCATTTTCTTTTTACTTTTATTTCAAAATCTGATTCTAAAATCCTAAAATCATTTCTTTTATTTTCAAAAATCATTTACTTATTATTTTAAATTCTAAAAATTATTTCTTTTATTATTTTCAAAAATCTACATTTGTTTAATTATTTATAATTTGTTTTAATTGATTATTTATAGATTTAATTAATTGGTTAATTCATTTAATCAATTAATTTTATTTATAATTAGTTAAATAAATAATTAGTATTTATAATTAATTCAAATAATTTCTAAAAATCACCTTTAAGCTTTTAAAAATTATATTTTGGTATTTAAAAATCAATTAATATTATTATTAATTGATTTATTCCCATTTTATTTTTATTTTATTAATAATAAATGAACCGTTCGTCCGTTTAATACGAAACGAATGCGTATAGACTCAGAAAAATATCACGCTTTCAATAAAAATACTTTTGAGGCCTAATTTATTTTATAATGAAAGGTCATTTGAATTGTGATTCATTCTGAGTCGGTATTTAATCGATAAACACTGTTATTGACCTGATTTTAGTTCTAAACGTACTGAGACCTATCTTTTGATCTGACTTATGTGTTACATGAAATATATGATTGCGTGTTATATGAATAACATGATTACGTGCTATGTGATATGCATGTTATCTGTTTACAGTTTTAATATGCCATGATTAGTTATAAACGATCGGGTATATGTCAAGACGTATAATTACGTTAATTAAGTTTGGTTCCGTCAATTAAGATAGTCCTTTTGTTTATAGAATCGAGTTGCAAGTAGCGCAGTACAGTATTAGATGGAGTCAGTAGCCAGCAGTTGTAAGACAAGGTTATCAAGCATACCAGGAAAGTACCCCTACCTTCACTTATCATTCAAGTGATATTCATTATGAATCCTATGATGCAAGTATTCCTCAACTTTCTTGTAGTATAATTGTAAGTATTTATATCTTTACTTATCAATCAAGTGATATTGATTCTGAACTCTATTATACCTGTTTCTTTATTATTCTAAGTTCAGAATAGTTAAACGTTTTTACATATCGCTACAAATTACTCTAAATAGTGGAACGTTGAGTTGAGATTAGCGAATAACTAATTTTTCTAGTTATTTCATCATCATTTGTTGAGATGACTCCGGACCATGTGAAAAGGGGGGTTATATTGATAAGGATGTCGTTTGAATCAACTCATTTTATCAAAATGTTTTATGGATTGGATGACTGCGTAAGTGACCGGGGCGGACGATCCAGCGGAAGGCCAAGTGTTATATGAAATACTATGACACAACGTATACCACAGGCAGATATATTGCCTTTTTATTTGAGTACTCGTATTTTGGGACATGTTTCTATGAACCATGATTCAGTGCTATCATACGGGCTGATCAGCTTGTGATAGTACGTCCGTCAGTGATAGATTACAATCTAAAAATTATCATTTATTGTTCAGCTTTAATTGTTGATCAAATATTAATGTTTATCTCTTGTTATTCAGTTATTATCAAGTTATGATTTATCATTTCAAGCATACATTTTATACTGCTTGCTGAGCATTTCTTCCGCTCATACTTGTTTATTATTCTAACCTTTCAACTAAGTCAGAGCAGGCCTGTGTTCCAGGTTTAACCAGGAGAAGTGTACTTGTAGATAGTTTGGTGTGTTTCCAGATAGATTGTTTTGGGATGCTTGACTATTTTGGGACGCTTGACTAGTCTAGAGGTTGGTAATAAAATTTGATAAGTTGTAAACTAAATAGACTTGTAAGTTATAATTACATTCGGGTTTTTTTAGTGTCTGTTTGATATTATAACTTGTGATCGATCCAGTTGCATGCTAGGGGTCATATTTATTATATTATTCCGATGTGCCTATTTTAGTTTAGTTTAGCGGTTAGTGACCCCCAAATCTAGACCCCGGGTTTGGAGGGCGTCACAAAAGATCAATATATTTGATGGCAAAGATTATGGGTTTTGAAAGATGTAAATTGAAGATTATTTGTATCAGAAAAAACTTCACGAACCACTAGAAGAGAAGAAACCAGCTTCAATGAAGGATGAAGACCGGAAGCTATTGGACATGCAGGCTCTAGGTGCTGGCAGGTTGACTTTGGAGAAGAACATTGCTTACAATATCATCAAGGAAATGACAACTTATGGTTTGATCAAAAATTTGTCGAATATGTATGAGAAGCCATTTGCTTCAAATAAGGTGCATTTGATTCGCTTGTTAGTTGTTATGAGATTGAATGAAGGCGATTGTGTTGCTGATCATGTGAAAGAATTTACTCTATCCTAGCAAGATTGGCATAAGTGGATATTAAATTCGATGATGAAATATATGCCTTGTTAAAAATTATACCACATGTCCTTGTTTTTCCTATAATGACTTTTTTGCAACATTTCAAGTTCATAAGTTTTCAAGATTCCATACAAAACTTCCAGTATTATCCTGCTCAAGTCTTTTCCTTTTCTAATAGCTGATATTTTCTGTTCAAGGTGGTCAGAAAGAGCTAGCAAAAACTTTAGGTTAGCCTCCTCACCTTTATAATATTTATTATGAAGTTGCAGGCCATTTTATGTGTGATGGGAAAAGTTTACATACATTACTCAATGTCAATTGGCTGTCTTAAGTTACCTATCTGTAAACTTCATATACACGTTTAGATTTCGTGATTTATGATTTATTACCATTTTCTGTCTTTTTTCCTTTTCCTTATTGGTCCGAGACGATTTATGTTGGGTCCTAGCGGAACAAATGCACCTAAAAGAAATTTATTACGTAAAACTCACAACGAGTTCCACCACCACATGTTATAAACTATAACGGAAGTAATAGTAAAAGTAAAACGAAGAACATAAATAAAAAGATATTTTCTTGTCCAAGTGAAAAAGTCTTTTTTCTTTTGTATATAAATCAAACCAAACTTATTTAGTATATCCTGCTTAGAGCGGGATTTGAGCAGGGCAAGAAATACGCAGATCATGCCCCTATTCTAAAAGATAGGAAGCCGGTTTTTTTGAAGTCCCCGACTTAGTACAAGATAAAATACATGTATATATATATATATATTAGCATATGCCTACGGATACACAATAGAAAAACCCATAAAATAAACACGCCTAAAGATATATTTATATTCTATGCAAACATAGAGCAAAGGTCATTATGAAGTATGAACTGTGAAGAATAGATTTTTTTCCTTTCATACAAGTATGTGTGGGGTAAATTTTAAAAGAACCAACTGTTTTTATTTGTTAAAAGTTGACTCTTGATCAGTGGACACTCTGAGCGGTTTTTTTGTAAATGTAACTTATAACTTAAAGTTGAAAAGTGTCATATCAACTTTTTAATTAATGTCCCGGTAGCTGAGGAGCATATGGCCAACCTCACAAGTAATGAGCCAGCAGAAGCAATATGGCTCTACAGGCAGGAGCAAGACCGAATCCAGGAAGAAACCGAACTAGAGGAGCAACCGGAGGAGTCCGGGTCTCCCAGCAATCTAAGAGATCTGTCTTTGACCGCATTGGAGCTAAAGGTAAGAAGAACCAAAAGGATCATGGTAATAAGAAAGAAACAGAAGCAGCTAAGCAGAAAAGATTGGAAGAGATGAGGGAACAGATCAGAAAAGAAGAAGAGGCGAAGTTTGAACTAAAAATCCAAAGAAGGATGCAATTAGAAGAGGAGAAGCTACTGGCCAAGTCCAGGACCCAGAGGGTCCCACTCTGGATCTCAATTCTGATGAAGAAGATGAGGAGAAGCGGAAAGATCTAAAGGATATGATCTATGAATTACAAAGGAAAATGGACAGAGACTCAGGAATGGAAATTGGGGAAACTTTAACTCCTTTGAGCCACTCCTTGGAGGCCATTCCCCGGCAGCGGGACCTAAAATACTACAACTTTGATTCTTTTGATGGTCTGGGAGACCCAGAAGAACACTTGAATTACTTTGAGCAAATTGCACAAATATACTACTACAAAGATTTGACAAAGTCCAGGTTCTTTGCGTCAACTCTCAAGGGAGGAGCCCAGAGATAGTTCAGTAGGATCCCCTCCCGAAGCATCCATAGTTGGGAGGAGTTCTGCGCAGCATTCTTTAGAAGGTTTCGAGCAAATAAGATACATGAGATGCATATGTGTCACTTGGAAACCATCCGGCAGCATGATAATGAGTCCCTCTCAGCTTATTTGTGGCGGTTCCAGGAAGCAATCAATAATATCTCGAATTTGGACGAGCACGAGGCTTTGAGCATCTTCAGGAGAAACTTAGACCCAGAGCACAATGAAAGATACATAGTAGAACTGATCAACAAGGAGCCCTAGAGTCTGGCGGCAGCTTACTCCATGGCTGCCAGATTCATCAAAGAAACTGATGTGCTCCAAGCTCTGAGGATGACCCGGAATGGGGGATCTAGGAGTAAGAACTCTGATGACCAACCGAAAGGGGTTACCATCAGGACAAAAAATTCAAACAAAACCCGAAAACCAATAAAGACAAGCTACTCCAAACTTCGAGAGGCTCGGTCCTAAGTCGGAGTCCAAAAGTGATCCAGGACCGATGAAGCAGTCCCGGGAGCCAAAGCAGGAGCCAGACTGGACCCCTCTCAGCATGTCCCGAGAGGAAATCTTGAAGGAGATAAAAGACAAACCATTTATTATCCTCCGAAACCAATGTAAACTCCTTCGGAGAGAAAATTTTACAATAGGCAGTGCGATTATCAAGAGACACATGTCCACAAGAGTGAGAACTGTTTATCACTTACGTACTTCATCGAGGAGTAAGTAAAGAAAGGAAACCTGAACAAATACTTGGTCCGGGAGAGCAACCATAGAGGAGAGGGGCAGAAGAAAGGAGAAAATATAGTTAATATGGTCCTAGGAGGCTCCCACTCCCCACCCCGAAGCCCGAACTTTGAGAGAGACGTGCTCTCAATCCAATCACTCCCAGATTTGGTGATATCCTTCAGCAATAAGGACTATAAAGGAGTCAACCCCAACCATAATACAGCCTTAGTTGTCACTTTGGATATCTTCGATAATGAAGTAAGGAGAATGCTGATAGATAACGGCTTATTAGTGAATATTCTCTTCAAACATACAGTGGATCGAATGCAGTTAGGGAGCGTCCGCTCAAATAATTGCCGGGAGGACCCACTCTATGGGTTCGGACACAACCTAGGCCCAATCCAAGGGACCCTGTTCCTACTTGTCATTTTTGGAACTGCTCTCAACCAAGTAACTCATGTCAACAAGTTCTATGTCATCAACACTCCTTCGTCCTACAACAAAATATTTGGCAGGTCAGCTTTAACTATGATGCAAGCAATAACTTCAATCTCCCATCTCAAGATCAAATTCCCAATACCGACCAGAGTCGGAGAAATAAAAGGAGATTATGGAGTTGCCGAAACATGCTACAGTCAGGGCTTGGTCATGGCAGAAACCCCCGGGATAACAAAAGGAAGGCCACAGTCATTCGCAAATAGCAATGTATCAAGAAGCACCGCCCCTGGCCAAGAGAGGAAATAATAAAAGAAGTGTAATTCATTGAATCAAGTCCGGATCCAGAAGCAACCAAACTAAGTTCGGAAGAATTGATAAGCAACCAAGTCATGGTAGTCGACAAGGTAAATCCGGTACTAGACCAATCCAGTCCTACCATGCAAGCAATCAAAGACAAAGAATTAGCACAAGTCAGCACCTACTTGAAAAAAAATTCGAAGCCCGGATACATCAAATGGTCTCAACCAAAGATCAAGCAAAAATCGAGGCCGTATTTGAAATAGAGGAAATTCAGATCGATGTAAGCAATCCTACAAAAAGGTAAAAGTTGGGGCAGGACTCGAAGAGTCCTTTGGAGAAGAACTGGTATCTTTGCTCCGGGAGTACAAAGATGTATTTTTCTGGAGTCCAAGAGACATGCCCGGACTGCATGAGTCTGTAGAGATGCACAGTTTGGACGTCCATCCCAACAAAAATCCGGTCAAGCAGAAGAGAAGAAACTTTGCCCCGGAGAGGCAAAAAAAATAAATGAATAAGTAGAGAAGTTTCTCAAAGCAGAGATCATCAAAGAAATCAAATACCCGGAGTGGTTAGCAAATATTGTCATGGTGAAGAAGTCAAACGATAAATGGAGAATGTGTGTAGACTACGCAGATTTGAATGATGCATTCCCGATGGACCCATTCCTATTGCCAAACATTGATCAGCGTATAGATGCCACATCCGAATACATCATGATAAGTTTTATGGACCCCTTCTCTGGGTACAACCAGATCAAGATGAACCCAAAATACATACCTAAGACAGTATTCATAACTCACAGAGCAGTCTACGCTTATGTGATATTACCATTCGGACTAACAAACGCAGGACCACTTACCAAAGAGCCATGAACAAGATATTCAATTCTCAGATCGGGAGGAACTTGGAGTCCTATGTAGATGACATGATTTCTAAATCAACAACCATCCCAGGACACATAAAAGATCTGAGGGAATGTTTTGACAACTTGAAAAAGCATGAACTCAAATTGAATTCGGAGAAATGTACCTTCAGAAGTGGTGCAGGAAAGTTCTTGGGGTTCATAATCAGCAACCAAGGAATTGAAGCTAATCCGAAGAAAATAAAACCAATCCAGGAGATGAGGGATCCCATGACCCAGAAAGATGTGCAGAAGCTAGCGGGATCACTAGCAGCACCTAGAAGATTTATTTCCAAGCTAGCAGAAAGATAATTACCATTCTTTGATCTACTCAAATCAGCAAATAACAAGAAAGAAGTCAATTGGACCCTAGAGTGCCGGAAAGCATTTGAAGAGATCAATGAGTACCTCTCACAGCCACCAGTCCTAACTAAGGTCCAACCAAGAGAGCCTCTCTACCTATACTTATCAGCGGGAGCACTAGCAGTCGGAGCTGCCTTAATTCAGGAAGAGAATGGAAGACAACAACCAGTTTACTATGTAAGCCAAATACTCAAGGATGCTGTTAGGACATTAACACGCGCTAATATTCATGCAAGTATATGCGTTCGTAAGCAGTATAAGATATAAATCAGATTTGTTCCCACAGAGACTAGTTTAGGTTAAGTTCAATTTATGCACCTATGCAACAATGTATGGTTATCATCCAATGCTAAGACAAATAACAAGTTGAGATTGTTTTTAACTAAGAATTAAACTAACAATTATAACTAAGAGAATAAGAACGGTTGAATTAATATATATGATAAATATGAGATTCTAACTTCATTAAATATTTCATTCAATAGCCTTTTCGTTCTTAACCTTAACATGTGATGGTGATGACAGTAATCAGACAACACAAAACTGATAAACGCCAACTTTCGTTGTACGAATACCCCATTACCAAGCATCAATAAAAGAGATAGAAGTTAAATAGACATCAATTATGCTTAGTCCTTATATGTCAGACACACTATCTTATATGTTAACTATGCACATAAGACGAATAAGCACAACCAATACTAGGATATCAATCAATCACCACACACCAAGATATTGAAATAAATTAACTATAGAAATTCATAAGTAAATCCGTTAGAACCCCACAATAATGATTAGTTCATAATCGAACTCATCGTCACCATGGGTTCCAATGAAAGCATGATAATAAACAATATAAGAGTACTAGGGTTCAAGAACAAATCGAAAACAAGCATCCAAGTATCGCCTAAATCAAAGAAAATAAAAGTCTTCTTCTCCGTAGCCGTCTCGTGCTCTCTAGGTCTTCTTATTGCTCTCCCAGGTCTCCTTCTTGTTAAAAATGTCTTTTTATGGGTATATATAGGCTCCAGGATGACCAGGACTCTCAGAATCTTTAATTTCGACTAAAATCAGGATTCTGGGGCAGAAACTGGGTGCGGGCGCGCTGTTTCCGATGATGCAAGGAATAGTGAAATTTCCAGGATCTTTAAGCTTCGGAGGCAACTTTTGTTGCAGAATAACACTACATTCCTCTGTAAGAGCAACGGTCTCTAAGTCATCGAGCTTCACTTTTCGAGAGAGAATACCTTTCATAAACCTCGCATAGCTAGACATCTGTTCAAGAGCTTTAGCGAAAGGTATGTTGATATAAAGTTTCTTGAACACCTCCAGAAACTTCTCAAACTGCTTATCCAGCTTTTTCTTCTACAGCCTCTTAGGAAAAGGAGGTGGAGGATAGATCTGTTTCTCCCCTGTATTACCCTCAGGAGGAGTGTGCTCAATAGTAGTCTTCCTTGGTTCCACTTCTGCTTCCTTCTGCATATCTTCCTCAGTTAAAACTTTCCATTCTGGAACTTGAGATTTTTCAGGGCTTGTAACCTTCCTAGACCTCAATGTAATTGCCTTAACCTGCTCCTCAACTTCCCTCTTGCCTGGAACTTCTGTATCACTAGAAAGCGTTCATGGTAGTCGATTCAATAAGGCGTTAGCAATTTGTCCTATCTGGTTCTCCAGAGTCTTGATAGAAACAGTCTGGCTTTGGAATATAAGAGCCTGGTTTTTGCACATAAGCCTTAACTCCCCCAATTCAGATTTTTCATTCGAATATTGACCTACATCATGAGTTTGTTGTTGAAGTTGGAGTTATTGTCTTGGTGCAAATTGTTGCTGAAAACCAGGAGGTTCTATTATTCTTTTAATATTATAATTCTGAAAATAAGGGATATTACAATGGCTCTCTCCAAAATGCAAACAAATGGGTGAGATTGAGGGAGTAACATTTTGCGAACATGTTATCAGACCTAATATATAGGGGTTAAATATCAAGTAGGTCACTCATTGGGGCCAAATGTTTCAAGTAGGTCACTGACTGCAAATCTGACTCGATGTAATCACCGATTAACTCTAATTGTGCATTCCGTCAGAGTCAACCGGGTTTATAGTCAATTTAGACGGGAACCATTAAGTGTTCCGTTAGTGTGTGACATGTGGATGTCTTCTTGCCCCGTGGCACTGACTGTAACTGTTACGTGTAATGTGCTGCAATATATAACAAAAAAAGAAACTATAGATATAATCGACAAGACAGCGCGGGAAGATGAAAGGGGGAAACTGCAAACCCTAATTACCCACTCCTTGAATCGTTGAATTGAAGTCGTTCTTGGCCGTATTGTTCAAGATTACACACTAACAAACATCTGAGAATCATCTTAATCTTATTAAGGTATGTTTCGAACTTATCCCTAGGGTTTTAGGTCTTGCATGATAAGTTCTTGTTTTTTGATCATATTTTTATAAAAATTATGTAATTTTTATAGATCTTGTTATCTTTGATTCGTTTGCTTGAAGAAATTATTTTAATTCATTCTATATTTACTTCATTTTTTAGAAATGTCTACGAGGGTTTCTATTTACTTACACCATCATGGGATATTTAGTCCTGAATCTTTTAGAGGTAATGCTGATTATGTTGGGGGAATGATAGATATCATCGAAGATATTGACACGGACAAATTTTCGATTCTTGAAATGGATGATTATCCTCTGAAATTTGAGTATAGTAAGAGTGATATGCTTTATTTTCAATGTGATGGTCATACCTTTAAGAATGGTATTAGAGTGTTATATGATGATCAGTCATTTAGGGATTTGATTGAGGTGTCCTTGTCGTTTAAAAAGTTACATATATTTGTGGATCATAAGAAAACAGGGCAGTGTACTGATTTGTTAGAGAAATATGATGAGTTCAGTGGACTTGACGTAGGGTTTGATATTGATGAAGTGTTTAATAATGATCTTGATGTTGGTGATGACTGGTCTAGTGATGGTAATGATAGTGACCCTAACTATGACCCTAAAGAGGGAGAATCTGATGAAAAGCTTGTAGCTTCTAGGCAACTTAGACAACAAAACCCCGATGCTAGTGATGAGAGTGAGTATGATGAGAGTGACTATGCTAGTAATGAGTTGAGGTCCGAGGATTCTTCCAGTGAAGATGAAAACATTAAGAAGAGGTATGTTGCAATTCCTCCTGGTAATAAAAGGAAGAAGAAACCAGCAGTTTATAATCCAGAAAAGTTGGGTAGGTTTAAGTTTGAAGTTGGGCTTAAATTTTCCTCCATGGCTGAGTTCAGAATAGCTGTTAGAGATTATGGAATATCTGAGAGGAGAGCCCTGCATTTCATCACAAATGATGCTAAAAGAGCACAGGTTGGATGTGAAAAAGGGTGAACATTTTATTTGTGGTACAATAGATTGGAAGGGGGTGAGGTTGTCCAAATTAAAACATGTCAGCCTGATCATCTATGCACCAAACCATACCACAATAGGCTTGTATCTGTGAAATACTTAACAGAGATGTATGGTGAAAAAATCAGAAAAAACCCACAATGCAAGGTGAAGGAGATGCAAGAAACCATTAGGCAGGAGTTGGAAATAGATGTACCTAGAATCAAGTGTTCTAGGGTAAGACAGGCTTCTTTTGCTGGAGTTTTAGAAAGTATGAAGGGTCACTACTCAAGGGTTTGGGATTTTGGTTTTGAGTTGATCAAAAATAACCCAAAGAACACATGTAAGATAATGACTAACATGGTGACAGATGACAGTGTGAACACGTTTAAGAGGATATACATTTGCTATGAAGCTTTGAAACAAGGTTGGAAGTTAGGATGCAGACCAATACTGGGTATAGATGGATGTTTTCTGAAAAATGTGTGTGGTGGAGACTGAGAGCACAGACAGCTGGAGATGGTTCCTTCAGCTCTTAAAAGATGATCTATCATTAGGGAATGGTCATGCCTTCACATTCATCAGCGATCAACAGAAGGTAACAATCTTCCCTTGTACTTACATTGTCATTACATTGACAGCTATTAAAGCATGTTTATTTGATTATTTTTAGGGTTTGGTAGCTGCTATGAAAGAGTTATTGCCAAGGGCTGAGCACAGGTTGTGCACTAGGCATTTGTATAACAATTTCAAGAAGAGGTAAAAAAAACTGTGTTTTTGCATTTATATTTTGCATTTTTTTGTTTACATTTATATTTTGCATTTATATTTTGCATTTATATTTTTATATTTATGTTTTTGCATTTTTATTTTTGTATTTTTATTTTGCATTTTTATTTTTACATTTATGTTTTTGCATTTATATTTTGCATTTTTTTGCTTACATTTATATTTTGCATTTTTATTTTGCATTTATATTTTTACATTTATGTTTTTGCATTTATATTTTTGCATTTATATTTTGCATTTTTATTTTTACATTTATGTTTTTGCATTTATATCCAGGTTTCCTCAAGGCACTGTAAAGCATTGCTTCTGGACTGCTGCTTGTGCCACTTATCCAGCTCTGTATCACAAGGCAATGAAGCTTTTACAGAGAGTTTCAAAAAATGCTTATGATGAGTTGAGCAGGTTGGAACCAAAGAGTTGGTCTAAGGCATTTTTCGACAGACATTCATTTGCAGATAATTTCGAGAACAACATGTCTGAGTGTTTCAATAACTGGATAATTAATGAAAGGTAATATACTTGTAACATATTCAATTGTTTATTCAACATTTAATTGAGTTTGATGTGTTGTTGTAAGAATGTATTCAACATTTAATTGAGTTTGATGTGTTGTTGTGTAGGTACATGCCACTCTTGAATATGATTCAAGAAATACACTTCAAAATCATGAGGAGAATAAGGATTAATAGGGATTCAATGGCTTACAGGGATCTTTCCATATGCCCAAGGATAAAGCATAAGCTTGATGCAGCTATTACTGCATCTAGAAAATGGCAAGCAACTTGGGATGGAGACACAAAATACATGGTTAGGCAAGGTACACGATCAGTCACTGTGAATTTAGAAGAGAAAACATGTGACTGCAGGGCATGGGAGGTGACAGGAATACCATGCCCACATGCTGTGGCTGCTATACATTATAGGAGACATCAACCAACATCTTATGTGTCACAATACTACTCAAAGGAGATGTATATGAAGGCCTATAGTTTTCCTTTGGATGCTCTTAAAGGAGAAGATTTCTGGGAAGTAACAGATAAGGCTCCTATGCTACCACCTGACATGCCAAAGAAATTAAGAGGCAGGCCTAAAAAACTCAGAAGAAGGGAGGCATGGGAAGATGCTAGTTCCAACAGGAGCAAGTCCAAACATGCTGTACAAGGGCTCCAGAAAATGACATATGGTAAAAAGATGCATTGCTCTCACTGTAGGCAGGCTGGGCATAAAAAACCCAAGTGTCCTGAGTTGCAAGTGCAAACTAAAATTGAAGTTGTTCATGAGCAGGGGGAAGTGTGATAACTGAGAAGGATGACAAAGCTGGAAAGGAGAAAAGTACCAAGTTACCTGTCAGAAGGAAGAGCTTGCCAGGTATTGTGATTAGAGAACCAGATAGCCAAGTTGGAACTCAACAATCTGCAGTTGTTGATGTAGATGCAAGTAAGAAGGGGAAGGAGAAACTGTTCCACAACAAGAGAAAAGAAAGACATTTTTGGATGCAAAAATTGAACAAGAAAAAAATTGACAAATTTGGAGCTGAGTGTGAGCAGTCTGGTGCAGATAATAAAAAGGAGAAGACAAAATCTCTTTCTGGTAAAGAAAGTTTGTATTTTGAGAATGAGAATGATGAAGTGGGATATAAGCCACATTGGATGAATGTGGAACCAATTCCCAACTTCAAAGAAAAGCTAATTGACATGGGTTTTGGCAAACTTTTCGTGCCAACACCTGGTTTGACTAAGGCCAATCATGTACCTACCGGGACTCCATCCGCAGACACTCCACCAATCCAGAAATCACAGTCAAGCACCACTAAGGACCAAGTTGCAGATGCAGAGGAAGAGAAAATTGATGTTGAGCCTGAGAGTGAAGATGAGTATGAAGAAGAAGGTCCACCAGCAGTTAGGAGGAGCACCAGACTACAGTGGAAAACCAAGTTCAAGAATACAACAGAGACTCCAGTTAACCTAGATGATGACTAATTTAGTTTGCTTTCATTTATGCATTATCAGTTAACCTAGACTCCAGTTGGTATAATTAACACCTTCACTAGGTGTTAATTGGATGAACTTGATAATCTTTTGGCTATGTATTTTGGGAAGAATTGGATGAACCTTTGGGAACTTGATAAGTAGTTATAATGTTCAACTATGATCAACGTAATGACTCTTTCTATTGTGTTTATGAAATTATCTTTCTATTATTTATGCCAACCGTTTTTTCTTATGATCAATAACATTAGCAGAACTATCACAATCACAAACACTAACATAATTGTTAAAATATTAATATACTACATATCTTCAAAAATAAGCAGTGAGAACAGACTTTAGTTAAAACAAGATACATTACATCAAATTTCCTAACCCACTAACAATAACACAGATACACTACATCAACTTCGCTAAAATCACTAACAGAACTATCACAATGAAGTAGATCTTCCGATAATAACCATTTTTCTTCTTCAAAGCTCTCTTCTTTTCTTCACTACTTGCAAGTTTCTCCTCAAGCATTGCTATCTGTTCTTCAAGAAGTGCCATTTTTTCATCTTGAAAAATTCTTCTGTTATTCAAGTGGGTGATAACATCACCGTGCCTGCCTAAAGTTTGAGGATCGTACCATCGAAAATAATTGCATCTACCCTGCAATTTTTAAAAAATTATGAAGTTCCAAAAACCCAACTTAACTGCAGAAATATTTCAATAAAAAGGCTTACTTGGGGTTGACAACATGTGTAGAATCTTCTCCCGGGATTGTTGAGTGACCAAGATGTATACATCTTGGCCCTTTTTCCGCAATAACAAAGTTGCTCATTCGTCGAAACTTGGGACGACCTTGCGGAGCTTGACGTCATAGGCCTTTTGAACTTAAGGTTGAATTGAAGTTTATCCTAGAACGAATTAGATGAATAAAATGGGATTGGAAAGATTCAATAATTTTTAGTTAAGAACCCTAGTTCTCTAAGTTCTGATTTTAGTCTGTATCTATAGACCCATGATATTAGAGTCGTTGCACAACCACGTAAGCACCAGGTCATCCACTCAGTGGCTGCATATCCATGTCACACAGTTGACCGTTACTAATTTCTGTTGACTCTGACGGAATGCACAATTAGAGTTAATCGGTGATTACATCGAGTCAGATTTGCAGTCAGTGACCTACTTGAAATATTTGGCCCCAATGAGTGACCTACTTGATATTTAACCCTAATATATAGTCTTATTAACTAGGTGTCAACGTATGAAAGATACTTCTCTTGCTAGTTTGGTTAAAGAACTTGAGATCCATAAGGGTCGCATGGTTGGTGCGCCAAAATGCCAACATCATAGAAGGTAACTAAATGTGCATATAATGTAAGGACCGTTAATGAACAACGAAGGAGGGGTCACCTGGATAATAAGAATAAACCAGACGTCATAACACTTGCAAAATTTACAAAGTATGACAATCACAAATTGTACTTGAGCTCAATCGCAAAATAAATAATGAAATTGACGTACTAAATGTAAAGCTTAAGCCTTAAAAGTGCGCAAGCGTCTTGGAGCAGCAAAGTAAAGTGAAGCAAGGTGACATAAAAAATGAAAAAACTGGATAGAGCATGCTTAACTTGGAGAAATAAATTGCTTTCATTGAAAAGTTTTTGGAAGCCAATTATATACGGTTAGTACTTAGAAAGATATTGGAGTCTAGTTATCTATGCAAAAAATAGGTTGCAAAAGAAATTTTCTACATTGAGTTATAGCTGGTTTAGGAAAGGGGTGTATATATAATTAGTCCAGACTTTCTGCAGCTCGTAAATCTATAAATTTTAGAGATTACAGACATGAGGACTATAGAAAGGAGAAATAACAGGAGATCACACTAAATACTAACATAGACGTAGATATGTCAAGAAAGCTTTTGCAAATGAACCTGTGTTAATTAGAACATGTTGATAACAATTTTATGACTTGTTAATAGAAAGCTAGCAAAATGAAGCTACATGTCACTGAGGGCGTGCCAAAAGTGACAACTTTTGTTATCCTAAATTTAGCAGACCGATTGTATTTATACTAAATATGACCGCTTAAATACAACCGCGTAAATATAACCATTTAAATACAACCGCTTAAATATAACCGTATTCAATTAAATTTGATTTTTCAATTTCAATTTGAAAATCCCCCTAAAAATTTGAATTTTTGTAAAAAATTCAAAACGTAAGTGAAAAATATAAACTCTACCGTATATATAAGAAAATATGGTTTTGAATTCGACTGCATTCAGTCGAATTAATGAAAAACAAATTTTTTAAAAAAAAATTGAAAAATCTGTCACCAGAATCTTGAATCTGAGAAATTTTCCATCGTCTTTTCCGGTAGCCGGAGTAGACCAGCCGACCAAATTTCCGGCGAGTCCAATCGCCCTCTTCTCCCTCACTCTATCTAGTTCGTTTTTTCGAAATCAAAATAAAACAATTTTTCCCGACCAGTCGCCCTCTTTCTCTCTCTCAGTACAACACACCACCACAACCATCGGTGACAGCTTCGTTGCTTCAAAACGAACACACATAACACCAAAGACGAAGCATAAAATATAACTCCTCCTAGTCCTATAGTGAAAAACTGCAATAGTATTCCACTGCAAACTAATATTGTGTAGTACTTTGTTACTCCTAGATCAAAGTTTCTTATTTCCCTTGGTAATGCCTGAAAAAAAGAAAATTCATAAATTTTTATTTTTTAATCACAGACGCACAAATACTCAGATAGTAGGCAACTTAACATTTTCAAGCCTCAGTTCGCTTAGAGTACTATGGGGTTTGCTAACTTATGTTTCAGCTGCTTAGGACATTGTTAAAAGATAAAAAAAAAACCTTGATGTCATTAATACAAGGATGTCATTGATGTCAATATTAATGGGCGCTTGTTTCAGCCAGGCAGATGGCATAGAAAATATACTCTACTCGTGTCACCAGATTTTTGGTTTAGATACTGAGGTTAAAAAATTATATAATTTAATGACAAAAAGTAAGATTAATTGGTAAAGTGATGAAATCAATGCATATTTAATATATTAAAGAAAAACACTACAGTCTAAAATATTGTTATAAATTTTTTTCTCAAATATTTTAAAAAGGGTAACTTTTCTCAAAATAATATAGGAACCCACATACATTCATATGCGCCCACAAATTAAATTATGACACGTGTTATGTCATATTATTTTCTAACTTTTTGGTACAAATTTTGGATTACTCGGCATTACTCTATATAGGATAGGTGTTGGGAAAAAAGTAGTGGATATAGTTGATTTTAATATAGAACTTTATTGGAGTATTTTGGATAACTTTTGTGATGTATAAACTGAATGGAATATTCATAGAAGGAAAATATATAAAAATGAATGAGATAAAAGGAGTATATCATTAAAAAAACTTAAATACTAGTCTTGACTAGTGCTAGATGTACAAGAATTAAATTTGTACAGAATGACATGACAATTGATATGAGATGTTTCAATTGGGGTTGTTGACGTGAATGCAAGGACTCATTCCAATTAAAATTGAACACATGACATTTTGTACAGAATTTTGTATCAAATTCTATATACCTAATATTTTTCTTTGGCGCGCCACGCCGGATTAATTCCCGGTGACATAGAAAATGTACAAATAATTATTTTCTTGTGGTGTCAAGGTGATTTTAACTTATTGTTGAAGAATATAAGATATTATTGGGGACTTATTTTGATACCTTAAAATTTTATTTTGACTGATTACTTAATAGGTTATTATAATTTGATTCTAGTAGATTCGGTTTCGAGTCTTCTCATCCCTATTTATTTAATTTAAATATTTATGTTATTATTAGTATTGATTATGTATGTTGTTTGATTAATCGGTACAAATCTATCATAACATTGAAGGGAAATATTAAAGAATTTAAAATTATATTAGGAAATTTCCTCCCATTCCTTCAAGTTTTTTTGAGACCTATTACTTTATACATTATTTTATGATAAGGAACCCGCAACCGCTACGGTACACACCCAGAGCTAGGGTTGAGCATTCGGTCGGTTCGATCCAAAACCGGACCGGACCGAATAGACCGAAAACCGAATAGTCATTTTTTCTTGGACCGGACTGGACCGAAGTTATATTATGGACCGGACCGAACCGAACCGAAATAATTCGGTTCGGTCCGTTTTTGGACCGAATAGACCGAAATTATTTTCATAAAGAAAATTGCATTAAAAATTAAATCACAAATTATAAATTTTAAAATATAATTAAAGTAATGTGATTTGTAGAGTTCTAATACTCCATAAATATAATTACAAATTAAAATTTTTGATTATAATATTTAAGATATATGTAAAATATATATAATACGAAATTATAGTATTTATGATTCGGTCTATTCGGTCCGGACCGAAATATTTGGTAAAAGAACCGAACCGAACCGAATTTTATCTCGGTTTATACGGTCCGGACCGAATAGACCGAATTTCTGAAAAATTTAGGACCGAACCGAACCAAATTAGCACTGTTCGGTTCGATTTTTCGGTTTCGGTTCGGTTTTGATCAGCCCTACCCACAACCACACGTAGTTCATATTTGGAGCCTCCCTTTTAGAAGTTGATAGTTTACATATATAATGTCAACTGTTCAAGAGTCAACTTTAAACACGTAAAAAACAGTTGGTTCTTTTAAAGTTTACCCCACATACTTGTGTGAAAGGAAAAAATAGGTATTCTTCACAGATCATGCTTCATATCGTAAACGCATCAAATAGACGAAGATGCTCTGAAAATCGTGTTATGGTAAAACAATACTGCTTTTAGTGCACATTTGCGCAACAATAACAAAGTGAAAATGCCATATATCCGACCCTTGTTGGAATCAAACACCAGTATAGAGAACATTTAAGGCATTCCTCTAACATGGTACTTCAGAAAATATTGTTAGTATATTATTAAAGTCACCATGTGAAGGGACTTCAACGTAATAGTAAAGTATGCAAGACTTAAAAAAAATTCATCAAGTATACAATTTCCTGGTGCACTTTGGCAGGCTAGTGAACCATGATTGCTCCCACCACTTATAGATTTTAAAATACTAGCCTGCAAAATGATAACATATTTACAAGAAAATATGCATGCATCATGCCATTCGACTTTGTTAACCAAAATGCAAAGAGGAGGATCTTTAAATCAAAAATTCAAAATTTTCACTAAACTCAAAACCTACAAAGACCGGTAGAAAATGAACCCTAATTTAAAATGAATTTTAAACATGAAGCCAAAATTAAATACAAAAATTTCAAATATAGAGTCAAAATCAAACTCAAAAATTTAAAAATTGCACCCGAACTTATAACCTACTAATATTGGTAGGAAAATAGATGGCGTGAACCTATAAATTATTATCTTTCCCTTTTTACTTTCATTTTCATCTACTTTACCAAAATTTCATTTCACAATTCCTTCATCTTCTTCTTCTCTTTTGGTAAATATCTTCATTTTCTTCATTTCACCATCGATTATATATGTATGTATTTCAATATTTCTAACATATTTTTAAAATGGCTTGCACCAAGTTCATATCTGATTCAGAGTCATCACATTCAGTTTAATAGATTAAGCATAATATGTGTTATTTGTCTTTTCATTCAATATTTACAGTACATATATGTTTCTGCACTTTAACATAACACCAAAAATGTTCAACTGATGTGCATTCCTTGTATGATTATTTTGGATAAATACATGGGATAAACTTGACGTATTGAGTTCAAAACTGGCAAGAACATCAAAATCTGATGTTGTATTATTAAAAAAAAGGAAAGTAAGAAAATGAAATAGCCAAGAACATGTAATACTGACATATTCTTGGTTGGCATATAAAAGACAATCTTAAATTTGGCCAGGGCCTATGACCTCTTAAACGTAAAAATGGTATATAAAAAAAATTATGACTTGCCTCGTGATAGAAACATCAAAAATGTTGGATCTTTCTCGTCTATCTCTTAGGTATCGCAACTGAAACATTTACAATTAGTCCATAAACAATTCTAAGTGCTAAAATTGCATCATCCTAAGTAAAATATTAATCAGTCCATATACAACTAAAATTTTATGGAAACATATATTGTAAAATGTTAATTAGTCCATATACAATTCTAAGTGCTAAAATTGCATCATCCTCGCAACTGAAACATTCATTAGTTGAACTGTTCTGAAAATATAGTATCATATTTGTTTACTTTATTGTTTAAGCCTGACTTTAGAGATCTTATTGACTGATATAAGCAGCCCATCTATGAGGCACATACACTTCCACAGTCAACATAGTTTGTATGTATTAAGGTTATAAACCTATAAACACATGAAACTCACAGATTTAATAAGGAACTTTGATGGAAGGTCAGTCCATGTGAAAGATTTCTCCACATAAGTCCATTAATTATTAGAATGCATATTCCGGTATGGACATTACATCTACGTCACAATTTTATCATATTATTTATTAGTAATATCAATGTAAAATATTTTACATATTATGGTTGAAATATATAAAATTAATTGAAGACTCTATGAAAACTTCAATTCAATACTTGATCGACAAACAAACATATAAACCATTAGTAATATTTAAAAGAAAAAAATATAATACCTTCAACAACTCCTTGCATAATTCACAGACTGTCCAACAAGATTAGCACCCATGTCACCAAAATAAGAAACACTTCTGCGCCCAATAACATTAAGGCTGCAGATGATTGGCTGTCAGATGATTGATTGGATGATCAATTTATCAAGTAGGTCAGCTCTGTCATATACTGATCTTCCACGAAGGTGCATTTGGATTTAAATCTCCATCATTTTCTTCACATTTTGAATCACCACTATATCTCAGAAAAATCATAAATTTGTTCAAGCAAACAATTTTGAAAACTTTGATTTGTGTATATGTATAGGACATGACATTTAACATTCTAAAATGTGTCAAACACTCCACTGGATACGTTGACACAAACAAAAACTAGAAAAATAATATAATACCTTCATCAACTACTTCCATGGACTTCTCTTTATCCTCCTCCTCCTGAGCAGCATCACAATTCTCCTAGGTGACTCAAAAAATAGTGTGACATAACCACATAAATCTTAAACTCAACATCCATTCACAAATTCATACACATACAAATATATATACACATATAAAAACTTATATTCTTACAGGATGGAAAAAATCATTTAAAAATTAAAATACCATAGTAAATCAAAAAAGTAGAAGGGACATAAAGTATCATATTTATATAAACACACACAAACCTCAATGTATCATATGTATACAGACACACACAAACCTCAAATATAATTGTCAAAACAATTGGTGTAAGGTCCATTATCCCTTCTTCCTGCATAAATTTTTATAATTAAATAAATTAAACAAATCACAAATCACACATACATATACAAAAATTATCAATTTTCTTCTTATTGTCAGCAAATTTATACCACTCAACCATTATAGACAGAAATTTATTCATCTGCGCATTTGTGTGAGCTTGAGTGGCATGGAACATTCTAAAACATGGTTGTGGATCTGGATCTCTATCCCCCTTCAGATAATTTAACTTTCTATACTATTTAATGCATTGTTTGAGGCTTGTTATAACAGACAATAAAGTCCCTACACCTTTCTCACTTATGATCTTTTCCCCAGTGGCAGTATAACGCAGAGTGGCCATTAATTCAATCACAAAATGCACCAAGAAATTAAAACATGAAACATTAGTTTAACGTACAACATTAATATAAAAAATAAAGTAATTAACACTATAAAGAATAATGCCTTTAAAAAATCTGATGTTGTTTTCTCGCTTAATTCTTTAAGATTCACAATCTAAATTGTTGGTGCATTTAAGTTTACAATCTGAGTTGGTGATGATAAATTATTAATACTGCGTCTGTGTTAGGAATATGTGTATTAGTTTGATGATAAGTTCAGCAAAACACTTAAGTAGAAATCTAGTGTTTGTAGCCTCAACGGATAAGACCATCTTGGCTATCCGTTGAAGGAGTAGCCTTACTTAGCAATAAGTTTGGTATTGTAGCACATCTCACTCTATGATTTCAAGCTGTAATTCTTAGATGTTGTTAGGAGATAATCAGTCATGTTGACTACTAATGGATGTACAAATAGGAGGGCTAATTGTAAATATTTCATGCCTTGTAATTTTGTATAAGTGAAGAAGTGTCAACGGATATTGAAGACCTTCAACGGATGAGAAACTAAGCTTCAACGGATGCCTCTAATGCTTCAACGGATAATATCCATCAACGGATAAGTGCTTCAACGGATAAAGCTTCAACTGCTAGATCATCAACAGATAAAGCCATCAACGGATGAAAGCTTCAACGGATGCACTGCTAGAACATCAACGGATAAAGCCATCAACGGATGAAAGCTTCAACGGATGCTCAGTCTCATAGCAGTTGATAGTGACAGTTAACAAAGCTGACAGAGGCACATGGATTGACAGAGATGTGGTAGCCTATTTCAGGAACAGCAGAAAAAGCAGCCGTTTTTAGTCTGGTTCAAAATGGAAAGTCAACAGATAATTCCATATTACACTGGATAAAAATGGAACAGAAACAAGTGGAGAACTATTGTCTTATTGTACTTTATCTTTGTCTTCACTTGTAAACTTGGTGTTATATAAACCAAGTAGAAGCTAGTAATTAGACATGAATTTTCCTAGAGCTGTTTAGAAATATCAAGAGAGAAAATCATCTAGTTTGTACTAGGAAGCAGCTGTGATTTAATTTTGAATCACAGATTTTCTGAAATAACACATCTCTGGTGGAACAACAAATCCACCAGAAAAGTTTTTAAGTTCTTTGTGCTCATTTTATTTGTGTTTAAATATATATCTGTCTACATCAGCTCCAAGCAATTTACACACATTTGATCACTCAAACACTTAGTCTTACAAACTGCTCAAAACTTGAAAAAGTTTTGAGATTTACATTCAACCCCCCTTCTGTAAATCTCATTGTTAGTCCACTGGGAATAACAATTGGTATCAGAGCGAGCTCTTAACATACAGAGAGTTTAAAGATCTATTTTGCTAACATCATGAGTAAGAAGGATATTGGTATAAAGATTCCAATCCTGGAAAGAGATAACTATCATCACTGGAAGGTGAAGATGCATTTACATCTTCTCTCTCAAGATGAAAGCTACATCAACTGCATTGAGAATGGTCCTCACATCCCACACAAGGTGGCCACAGCTGCTACTGCTACAGTTACTGTTGGACAGTCTATTCCCAAGCCAAAGGCAGAATGGACTGTTGAAGATATTGAAGAGGTCCACAAGGACAAGAAAGCCATGAACATTTTGTTTAATGGCCTGGATCAAGATATGTTTGACAATGTCATCAATAGCCAAACTGCTAAGGAAATTTGGGATACTGTGCAGCTTATCTGTGAAGGCACGGAGCAAGTTAGAGAAAATAAAATGCAGCTTCTCATTCAACAATATGAATATTTCCACTTTGAAGAAGGAGAATCATTGAATGATACATTCAACAGATTTCAGAAACTATTGAATGGATTAAAGCTGTATGGGAGAATGTACCAAGTCAAGGACTCCAATCTAAAATTTCTAAGGTCTTTACCAAAGGAATGGAAGCCTATGATTGTTTCTCTAAGAAATTCTCAAGATTATAAGGACTTCACACTTGAAAGATTATATGGAATTTTGAAGACTTATGAACTTGAGATGGAGCAAGATGAGCTGTTGGAAAAGGGAAAGAGAAAAGGAGGATCAGTTGCACTTGTAGCTGACAGTGAAAAAGTGGAAGCCAGAAATGAGGAAAAGACAATGCCAAGTCTCAAAATTGGCACATGCAAATCAGAATCAAGCAAG
This sequence comes from Apium graveolens, assembly GCF_009905375.1. Classification (NCBI taxonomy): domain Eukaryota; kingdom Viridiplantae; phylum Streptophyta; class Magnoliopsida; order Apiales; family Apiaceae; genus Apium; species Apium graveolens. The sequence goes on from NC_133657.1 coordinate 169,925,078, forward strand.
GGTAAAGAGCAAGTTGCTGAGGATGAAGACAATTCCAGTCAGGATGAATCTGATGATATTGATGAACATCTGGCCTTTCTGTCCAGGAGGTTTGTAAAGATGAAGTTCAGGAAAAACACAAAGTTCACTAAGCCAAACAAAAACATGGTGGACAAATCAAAGTTCAAATGTTACAACTGTGGCATTAGTGGACACTTTGCAAGTGAGTGTAGGAAGCCAAATTCTGAGAAAAAGAAATTTGAGCAAGTTGATTACAAAAGGAAGTATTTTGATTTGCTCAAACAAAAGGAAAGAGCTTTTCTCACTCAAGATGATTGGGCAGCAGATGGGGTAAATGAAGATGATGATATGGAATATGTCAACCTAGCCCTGATGGCTAATTCTGATGAAATTGAAACTAGTTCATCAAGCAACCAGGTAATTACTACCGATCTCTCTCAGCTTTCTAAACATGAATGCAATGAAGCCATAAATGATATGTCCAATGAATTATATCATTTGTGTGTTTCTCTTAAATCACTAGCTAAAGAAAACACTAGGATCAAAGAAAATAATGTGTTTTTAAGTGATAGGAATGCTGTGTTAGAGAGTCAGGTAATTGAGCTTGAAAAGATTAAACTTAAATGCTTGACTGTCGAGAGTGAACTAGAAGAAGCTGTTAAGAAAGTAGAGATTCTTTCTAAACAGTTAGAAAGTGAGCAAGAGGTAATCAAGGCCTGGAAAACATCTAGGGATGTTGGTGTTCAAATTGCCAAGGTTCAGGGAATTGAATCATTCTGTGAGGATGCCTGGAAGAAAACCAAAAAGAAGTTAGAATTAATTGATGGATTGTCAACGGATGTGGAATCAACGGATGATGAAAGTTATCCGTTGAAGGAAGAAAAGGAGCATCCGTTGAAGGCTCATCAATTAAAACAGGCAAGTTCCTTTAAAAATAAAAAGAATGATTCAACTCTCAAGAACTTTGTCAAAGAAGGAGCTAGCACATCCAGAGATGTCAGTAAAGTGAATATAGGACACATGACTTTAGATCAGTTAAAAGATAGGCTTAAGTTGGTTGAGGATAAGAAGGAAACTAAAAGAAAATCTAAAAGAAATGGGAAGGTAGGGATTAATAAACATAACAATTACTCACCTGATAGGTATGCTCCTAGAAAAAGCTGTGTACATTGTAAAAGTGTTAATCACCTATCTGTTAATTGCAAATCTGTTAAAAATGCTCCCATGCCTTCAAATCCCTCTATGCCTAACATGTCTATGTCACCTCTGCATGCTATACCTGTTATGTCTCACCAGAATCCCCATGCACATTTTGCAAACATGCCATACATTAACAATCCTTTACTGCATTTAGTATGCCTCAAATGCCATACAATATGCCTATGTGGAATAACATGTTTGCACAACCTATGCCTTATCAAATTCAATCAAATGTGTTAAATGATTCTGTGACTAACCCTACACTTCAACCAACCACATCTGAGACCAAGGTTGACCCAAAGTTACCTAAGTCAAAAGATGCAGGAGGAATGAAGTCTAGGAAAAAGACTAACAAGGCTGGACCCAAGGAAACTTGGGTACCAAAATCAACTTGATTGATTTTGTTGTGTGCAGGGACAAAGAAGGAATTTATGGTACTTGGACAGTGGTTGTTCAAGACACATGACAGGAGATTTCACCCTGCTCACAGAATTTAAGGAGAGAGCTGGCCCTAGCATAACCTTTGGAGATGACAGCAAAGGATTCACTGTGGGATATGGCTTGATTTCAAAAGAAAATGTCATCATTGATGAAGTTGCATTGGTTGATGGTCTCAAACACAATTTATTGAGCATCAGTCAACTATGTGACAGAGGGAATACTGTTTCCTTCAATTCTGAAGCCTGTATTGTTACAAGTAAAAAGGACAATAAAGTGGTTCTAACTGGAATTAGAAAAGGAAATGTGTACTTAGCTGATTTCAACTCTACAGATGCAGAATCCATTACTTGTCTTCTCAGCAAAGCAAGTCCAGTTGAAAGTTGGCTATGGCACAAGAAGCTGTCCCATTTGAATTTCAAGACAATGAATGATCTAGTCAAAAAGGACTTAGTTAGAGGAATGCCTCTAGTGGAATTCACAAGGGATGGACTGTGTGATGCTTGTCAGAAAGGAAAGCAAAAGAAAGTATCATTCAGTAAGAAGCTTGAATCTGCAATTGATGAACCACTGCAATTTCTACACATGGATCTTTTTGGACCAGTCAATGTATTGTCAATTTCAAGGAAAAGATACTGCCTAGTGATTGTAGATGATTTCTCAAAGTTTTCATGGGTTTATTTTCTTGGATCAAAGGATGAAGCTAGTGAAATCATCATCAATCATATCAAGCAAGTCAATAATCATCCTGATTTCAAAGTAAGGAATATTAGGAGTGACAATGGAACTGAGTTCAAGAATTCAACCATGAAGATGTTCTGTGGAGTAAATGGGATCATGCATGAGTTCTCAGCTCCAAGAACTCCACAACAAAATGGTGTGGTGGAAAGGAAGAACAGATCACTAATTGAAGCTGCAAGGACAATGCTTGAGGAGTCAAAGCTCCCAACTTATTTTTGGGCTGAGGCTGTTAACTGTGCATGTTACACTCAGAATATTTCTCTAATCAATCAAGCAAAATGCATGACTCCCTATCAATTATTCAAGAGAAGAAAACCAACTTTAAACTTTCTACATGTCTTTGGTTGCAAATGTTACATCTTAAGGAATCAATCTGATCACAAAGGAAAGTTTGATGCAAAGGCTGATGAAGGAATATTTGTTGGTTATTCTGCTGGAAAATCATATAGGGTCTACAATCTAAGAACCAACATTGTCATGGAATCTGTACATGTTGTGTTTGATGATAAAAAGATTGATGGACTAACAGATGAGGGACATCATGAAGGACTCAAATTTGACAATATTGAGATATATTGTGATGATAGTGAAGATGAGAATGATGAAGAAGACATCTCAAGAAGAAACCAGAGTCTGTCTTTGGATAATGCACAGAATGCTGCATCCGTTGAAAGTCAAAATTCAGCTTCCGTTGAAAGAAGCAATGCAGCATCCGTTGAAAGACAAAGTGCATCTTCCGTTGAAGTTCATAACGAAGCATCCATTGATCACAGTCTGTCAACGGATAATCACTTCACCTCATTAGTTGATAGAACTCCCAATTCCTTTCAAAGGATCAGCAACTCAGGGGGAGTTTCAACAAATCAACATTCTATCTCACATCATGACAATACCGAGGCAACCTCATCAAGGGCTAATCTACCACCTCAAAGGAAATGGACCAAGAATCACCCTTTTGAACTGATCATTGGTGATGCTACATCTAAAGTACAAACTAGAAGGGCTACTCAAGATGAATGTCTGTATAGTAGCTTTCTATCACAGGAGGAACCTAAGCGAGTGGAAGAAGCTCTTTTGGATCCAGATTGGATTTTAGCTATGCAAGAGGAGCTAAACCAATTTGAGAGGAACAAAGTGTGGAAGCTGGTACCCAAGCCAAAGAACAAGAGTTCTATTGACACAAAATGGGTATTCAGAAACAAGATAGATGAAAATGGCATTGTCATAAGGAATAAAGCCAGATTGGTTGCCAAAGGCTATTCTCAACAAGAGGGAATAGATTTTGATGAAACATTTGCTCCAGTTGCAAGACTTGAAGCCATCAGAATCTTTCTAGCCTATGCAGCTAATGCCAATTTCAAAGTCTATCAGATGGATGTCAAGAGTGCATTTCTAAATGGGGAATTGGAGGAAGAAGGTTATGTAAGCCAACCTCCAGGTTTTGAAGATCCAAATTTTCCAGACCATGTGTATTATCTGTTGAAAGCACTCTATGGACTAAAGCAAGCACCTAGAGCCTAGTATGAGACTTTATCAAAGTTCCTTCTAGATAATCACTTCACAAGAGGTACTGTTGACAAAACTCTCTTCTTTAGAAATGTTAATGGCTCTAAGATACTTGTACAAATTTATGTAGATGATATTATATTTGGATCTACAGATGATAAACTTTGTAAAAAGTTTGCTAAATTAATGCAAAGTAAATATGAAATGAACATGATGGGAGAGCTAACTTACTTTCTTGGTTTACAAGTTAAACAAGTTAGTGGTGGAATTTTCATTAGTCAAACTAAATATATTTATGATCTTTTAAAGAAGTTTGACTTAATGGATTGTTCACCTGCAAAAACTCCCATGGCCACTGCCACCAAGCTTGAATTAAACAAGGCTGAAAAGTCTGTGGATATTACAAGTTATAGAGGCATGGTTGGCTCACTTTTATATACTGCCAGTAGACCTGATATTATGTTTTCTACATGTCTCTGTGCTAGATTTCAAGTTGACCCCAAAGAATCTCACTTGGTGGCTATTAAAAGAATTTTCAGATATCTCAAAGGGACTCCAAATCTAGGAATTTGGTACCCTAGAGAGTCTGGTTTTGATCTAATTGGCTACTCAGATGCAGATTATGCAGGTTGCAAATTAGACAGGAAAAGCACAACAGGCACCTGTCAATTTCTAGGAAACAAGCTTGTATCATGGTTCAGCAAGAAGCAGAATTCTGTTTCCACATCAACAGCTGAAGCTGAATACATTGCAGCTGGTAGTTGCTGTGCACAAATACTGTGGATGAGGAATCAGTTATTTGACTATGGTATAACTGTTGACAAAATTCCAATATTTTGTGACAACACAAGTGCCATTGCCATTACTGAAAATCCAGTGCAGCACTCAAGAACCAAGCACATTGATATCAAGTACCACTTCATTAGGGAACATGTGATGAAAGGTACAGTGGAACTTCATTTTGTTCCAAGTGAAAAGCAGATTGCAGACATATTTACCAAGCCACTTGATGAATCAACATTCACAAGATTAGTAAGTGAGTTAGGTATGCTTAACTATTCATAATCTATGTCATCTATGTAATCTGTCTTGTAGCCTGAAATGAATTTGCTGCAAGAACAAAGTTGGCTTTAATCAAGACTTATCCTATCAACGGATATTCCCTATCCGTTGAAAGCCAAAATTGTTCTATCAACGGATATTCATTATCCGTTGAAAGATAAATACGTTTCTGGTAATTTTATCCTTCAACGGATAAAATAGTGTTGTTCATCAACGGATAACTATTTACCTTATCCGTTGATGTGTCCCGTTAGTGAGTCACAGCCGTTGATTCTTTTACTCAACCGTTGATACAGATATACAGTGTTGTATGTATTTGTATTTACGGTAGTTTTCAGAATTTCTACAGTTTCTTTTATTCCTGAACGGCTTTTACTTACTTAAAAGTATCATTTAATTGTTTTAATTTGTGTTTTAATTCAAGAAAGTATAAAATCCCAATTGAATTCTTATTTTCACTTTACGCTTTCTTGCAATTATCATTCTCTTTCTCTCTCAATTCTCAAGTTCTTCTCTGCAACCTCTACTCACAAAAATGGCACCAGTAGTCAAAATTATGTCTCAAACATGATTTGTTTATGAAAAGAATAATTTCACAGTCTTGGTTGAAAAGAAGGAAGCCCATTCTGATTATCACAAGATGATGGACTTCATCAAGAACTGCAAACTGAGCTATGCAATGCTGGAAGCCCCAACCATCTACTGTGAAGTGATTGAGGAGATTTGGACAACTGCAGAGTTCAACTCCACAGATATGACCATTGTCTTCTCTCTCAAAGGTAAGGACTATTGCATTAATTGTGATGATTTACAATCTTGCTTTAAGTTGCCTAAGAACAATGCCATGACACCACACACTGATAAAGATGTCTCTGCTATGCTAGATTCCATAGGCTATGCTTTTGATTCTGCTAGTTTAGGTAGTATTAGAAGGAAAGGCCTTAGGAAAGAATGGAGTTTTCTTGGAGATGCCTTCATTAAGGTTTTCTCTGGGAAGATTAGCAATTTTGATGCTATCACTTCATCTCTTGTTAATATGCTCTATATGCTAGTCTCTGATAGGTACTTTAATTTTAGCAACTGTGTTATGCTAGAATTAGGTTCCAGATTAGGTAACAAAGCTAATAGACCACATAACATCTACTTTGCTAGATTCTTTATGTTATTGGCTAACCATGTTGCTGAAGGTTTGGTTATATCTAATGAGAATAATAAACTCAAATGCTGGGCACAAGAGAAAAGGGTCCTTGCAGACCTTTTGAGAATGAACCTCAACAACCAGGTGTCATTGGTATACTTGCCAATCATGAATGCACCACAGGTAAGTGAGGTAAATGTTTCTATAACTCCTACTATTTCCAACCCCAATGTTTCTTTGCCTTCTAGTGTGGCTATGGAACCTGTGTCATTGTCCAAACAGGTTCCTACCAAAGCCACCAAATCTAAAATCTCCAAAGTCAAGTCAAAGAAACCTACCTCTGTTGTTTCTCAAAAGACAACAGTTGTAACAACTACCATAAACCCTGAAGGGAGTGAACAGGGTGTGAGTGGTGAGGGGAGGGGTGAACATCAAAAAGCCCCCCAGGATAAGGTGGGAGAGGTGAGTGGTACCCATTCCAGCCAAGCCACAGTCTCTCAAAAGACTGTAGTGGTTCAAAAGGAGTCCAGCACATCCCTAGTTGCATCCTCCCAAAAGGATGTAACTATTGAAAATAGTCCCCACCCAGGGACACAGAACAAAAGAGGGAGGGACACTGAAGCTAAACATTCACCAATTCAAGCCTTTTCAAGGAAGAAGAAGGCCAAAACCCTAGTTTCCACACAAGGGGCATACACAGCACAGATACAACCACCAGTATCCGTGCCTTCTCAAATTCAGCTTGATGTGATTCCAGCAAATGTGGAATCACAGCCCCATTCTCTCAATATAGACACACACCATTCCTCAAACTCTCCTACACCCTCTCTGGATGTGGATATGATATTCACATCAATTCCTGATTCTCCCTCATTAAAACTCAGGGAGGAGCCCCACTCAAAACCTGGTGATCATCATCTTTTAGATGATTTGTTGGATCATCAGCCAATTCTTTCAGATGTAGTTGCAGGATCTGTGTCACCTCACTTAAAATCAATCCACACAGATTCAACAATTATATCACTTTCTATCTCTACATCATTTCCTTCTTCAACGGATATCTCTCATCCGTTGACAAGTGGTTGTTCTTCAACGGATAAGCTTAACAGCAGTTATCCGTTGATACCATCAGTTTCCACTTCAACGGATACTCCCTATCCGTTGATGGCCTCTACACACTTAACAGAAACAACTCCAACTGTAGAGGACATGGCAAATGTACAATCACTTTTAGGCTTGAGGGAAGGGAGTGATTTTTTGAGTGAGAGGCTGGGTTGCTCCCAGGCAAAAGGAGAGGTTGAGAGTCACCAAATGCATGCTATTTCTTCCAGCATGGCAAAAGTAAGTGAGAGGAGTGCCACCTTAGAAGGTGAAGGTGAGGGTGTGAGGGTGTGTGTGAGCCAGGGGGAGCCCCTGATGCAAGAAAAGAGAGAAAGACAGGTACAGAAGCTATAAGGGTGGATCCAGCCATTGCTAGTGAGTTATTGAAAGTGGATGATGTAGATAAGGGAAGACAATTTCAGCAACACTACAAAGCTGTCATTGATAACATTTCCTTGGATGCTGACACTTTTACTCACCCTGTTTCAGCCTATCAATTATTGGCTGCACAGGGCAATGTGGAGGCAGAACAGACACTACACATTGTACACACTTCACAATCTCTTCTCCGAGATAAAGCTGCTGTCAACAGGCTGCCTTCTCAAGCTGGTGAGCCATCTGAAGAATTTGGAGTAAATTCTAATGATGATGACTCTAATTCTTTGAATGAGAGCATGAACTTAGGGGGAGTAGCTGACCCAAGTTCTGTTCCTAATCTTCCTGCATGGGCATGGGCAAAACCATCAACACCAGGAGAGTTTGGTGTCACTTTGGTCAAACAAGTCATGACAATTCAGCAGGCCATTCAGGAGACTCAGGATGCTGGTACCAAGGCAATTCTTCAAGCTCATCTGGAATCTCTGCATCTCTTGCAGTTGCAGCATTACCAGCAAAATCTAAGTATGGATGAGCTCAAGCTGGACATTGCTGATCTGAAATCCTACAATGCTGACAAATTGGATTCAGTTATACCCTATGGTACTATGCAAGATTTGTTGGGGAGACTAAGGAAGGCCTCTGATGCTGACAAGAGGCTGGCCAGATTGGAAGATAGGGTTCAAATCATTGAAGACTCTATGGTCACCATTCTTCAGAATCAACAAACTCAAACAAATCTCCTCATGCAGCTGGCACAAGCACAAGGCTTGACCCCTACACTTGATGATAACAAAAAGGGGGAGAATAAAGGGGAAGGGGAAGGAGAGCCATCTACAACAGTTCAGATTTCTCAAGTGCTAGTTCCTGTCATCACAACTTCTCCACCAATTCAAGTCAAAGGAAAGCTAGATGGAATTGATCTAATCCAGATAGCAGCAGCTGAATTGCAAGTCAAAGAGCAAAGGAAGAAGATTGATGAAAAGATACAACTAATATTTGGTTCTACAACTTCTCAATCACAATTTGTGAAGCATAGCACAAAAGTGGAATCAATTATTATGGAACTCAAGCCAGTAGGGAGGCATAAGGATGGAGAAACTTCTTCCAAAGATCTGCAACCTATGGTTCTCAAGCCCAACAACAGATCCAGTAAGGACTCTACAAAAAATCCTCTAAAAGATGTGGATTTTCCTCTTCCAAAAGCAGATGAGGACAAGCTTTTAGGAAGAAGTATTGTATATCTCAAAGAGACCATGGATGAGGTTGTAAGGAGAAACATGGCTATTATTTTCAGAGAGGGAAAGAGCATATGTGTGATTCAAGGACATCCCAAATTCTCAATAGCCAAGAAGGAAGAAACCAAAAGGTTGAAGGAAGAAGCCAAACAGCTAAAGGCTGACAAAAGAGCACAAGCAAAGCTTGAAAAATAGCTAGAGTCAATTCAGGCTGATGATCAAAAAGTAATTGAAGACAAAGGTGAAGATGAAGCTATGGGAGACATGGTTGGTACTGAGATGGAGGAAAGAAGTAAGGAAGAATGGCAGAAAGGGAAAAGAAAGAAGGTCAATACAAAGAGAAAGAAGGTAGATAAGACTGAAGAAACCCAATCAATATCCAAACCACTACCCTCCATTCCTGAACCCATTGTACCTGACCCCTTCATGAACATTCATGGTGAAATAATCATTCCCAAGGAGGAACCAATTGATTGGGACACCATCAAATTGCCCACCTTCCTAACCTCTTCTCCACCATCAAAGAAGCAGAAAAGAAGAATCAAATCAACACCCTCTAAAGCCTCAATCAAATTCACACAGAAGCCTAAGTCCAAACCTCAAAACTCTAAAGATGATTATGTTCACATATGTGACATAAAAGAATTTTCAGACATTGAACTCTATCTGGATGAGCTGTAGGATGTAAGGGGAATAGCTGCCTACAGACAGCTACCAGAAAGACTAGTGTTCAAATACAAAGGAGCTGGGAAAAGAACATGGCCTCTTCACAGAATTCTGAATGAAGGCTACACTACCTTGATTAGAGTCTACTCAGCCATACATAAGGATTTGGGCTTTACCAGAACTGCCAGGACTGAGATTCTCAACAAGATTGCCAACATAAGGAAAACTTGGAGGGAGCCCAATGCTTTGCCCAGAACTTTACTCATTCCAAAGAGAGGTATTACAATTCACAAATCACCTCATTGGTTGATGGAGTTCAGAGACAATAAAGGAGTCAGAAGATTTTTCAGAATTGAAGATCAGCTAAAGATTGCCAGTAATGAAACTCTCAAGGATATGCAATCTAAGTTAGATATCAATGAAGAAGATGAAGCTGAATTCTACAGACAACTTCAACTTCAAATGGAGGAAAATGACAGGAGGCTAGGAAAGAAAACCAGGGATCAAAGGAAAAGAAAGTAATTTGCTCAAGCTAAAGGAGCACCCTTGGAAACAATGTACTTCTTCAATTTCATCTCAGCATATACACTTTTGCAGCACTTTTGAATTTCTGCTTTGTTATAGTCAATATATTTGTTAAGTGTTTTGTTATCATCAAGCTAAACCCAAATTTATGCCTACAGTTCTAGTAGACATAAATAGGGGGAGATTGTTAGGAATATGTGTATTAGTTTGATGATAAGTTCAGCAAAACACTTAAGTAGAAATCTAGTGTTTGTAGCCTCAACGGATAAGACCATCTTGGCTATCCGTTGAAGGAGTAGCCTTACTTAGCAATAAGTTTGGTATTGTAGCACATCTCACTCTCTGATTTCAAGCTGTAATTCTTAGATGTTGTTAGGAGAAAATCAGTCATGTTGACTACTAATGGATGTACAAATAGGAGGGTTAATTGTAAATATTTCATGCCTTGTGATTTTGTATAAGTGAAGAAGTGTCAACGGATATTGAAGACCTTCAACGGATGAGAAACTAAGCTTCAACGAATGCCTCTAATGCTTCAACGGATAATATCCATCAACGGATAAGTGCTTCAACGGATAAAGCTTCAACTGCTAGAGCATCAACGGATAAAGCCATCAACGGATGAAAGCTTCAACGGATGCACTGCTAGAGCATCAACGGATAAAGCCATCAACGGATGAAAGCTTCAACGGATGCTCAGTCTCATAGCAGTTGATAGTGACAGTTAACAAAGCTGACAGAGGCACATGGATTGACAGAGATTTGGTAGCCTATTTCAGGAACAGCAGAAAAAGCAGCCATTTTTAGTCTGGTTCAAAATGGAAAGTCAACAGATAATTCCATATTACACTGGATAAAAATGGAACAGAAACAAGTGGAGAACTATTGTCTTATTGTACTTTATCTTTGTCTTCACTTGTAAACTTGGTGTTATATAAACCAAGTCGAAGCTAGTAATTAGACATGAATTTTCCTAGAGCTGTTTAGAAATATCAAGAGAGAAAATCATCTAGTTTGTACTAGGAAGCAGCTGTGATTTAATTTTGAATCACAGATTTTCTGAAATAACACATCTCTGGTGGAACAACAAATCCACCAGAAAAGTTTTTAAGTTCTTTGTGCTCATTTCATTTGTGTTTAAATATATATCTGTCTGCATCAGCTCCAAGCAATTTACACACATTTGATCACTCAAACACTTAGTCTTACAAACTGCTCAAAACTTAAAAAAGTTTTGAGATTTACATTCAACCCCCCTTCTGTAAATCTCATTGTTAGTCTACTGGGAATAATAGTCTGCAAGTATGAACGACAACGTCAATTACTGCATAGAAGATTGCTGACTTTTTTAAAATGAGATATAAAGAAAGCATATGTAAACAATTAAATCAAGAATTCCTAATAAAAATATTTACACACATCATTGTTATATGACCTGGTAATGGTTTGAGAGGTAGGAGACGATGTCAAGCAGAACCGCTCCCGCCTTTAAAACGGAAAAGAGATAAAAGTGAATCAAACCTTGTGCACTAAGAGAGATTACTTATCAATTATATCTATCACCAACATCTGTAGAAAGTAATAAGGCATAGAGTAAATAAATTAAGCACGCTACATTTCACTAGACAACAATCATGTCGAAATTGATAAGTATTTACCTGTTGATGTAGCATTAGTATGGTTTGAGGCGTCTTGACAAAATGTCTTAAACGGAGTTGTAAAATCATCTAAATGAATTAAATTACACTTGAATCAGACATAAAACAAAAGCAAATCCAGGAAAATAGTAAAATAGTACATTAGCCAACCGCGGTGGCATTAGAAATGTTGGGATGAACATTCTATGAGTTTTGACTCCAAATCCTACGTTTTAAACCTAAAGAAAACATCACACAGAAGTTACTCATTTTCCACATGGCCACAAAAATTGTAATTAAACTTTGATGAAAAATCAAACTTGTGAGTGAGGATCTCGAGGATGAATTTGTCGAGGGTGGATCTATATCCGTAACTGATCCACAAATGATCAAAACGTCTTTATCATCAGTTTAGATTTCAAGTAATCTAAATTGAGCCGGAGGATTAAAAACAAATCTCTTTTAAAAATTTCATCAAACATGTAAACCCCATAAACAAAATTAATATAATTATCTCTGTTTAAGAATTTTTACCTAGTTTAATAGAATCTAAATCAAAACACCTTCATCCAGCATAAATCAGTTACACTGGCATATGTTTCATCCTGCACAAATCAAACAAATTAAACAATTTACACACATATACAAATATATATAAAAAAGAAGGCGGCAAAAATTGGGAGAAAGAAAAAAGTTTAATAAGGAAAAAGAAAGAAAAAAAATATATTAATGATTTTGTATGTCTCGCCATTCTTGAGAGAGTTTTGAGAAAGGTATACATCAATATATAAACAAAATAGAAACATGATAAGCAAAAAATTGAGAGAGAATAAAAATGAAGAAGGGGAAGGAAAAAGAAGAAGAAAAAATTAACTTATTGTGTGTATCGCCATTCTTGAGAGAGAGAATGATTAACAATTTTAAATTTTGAAAATTGATTTGGAATGATGATAAGATACAGTTGCTAACTTGCTATAATCATGGAGCAGTTTAGGTGTAAGTTAATGGGTTGAGATGAATATTTATGTAAAAGATTCATGAATATGTGTATAATATAAAATTTTATGTATAAAAAAATAAAATGGAACTTGTGTCATGGGTAATAAGCAAATTTATGGGTAAATCTTATATGAATAATAATAGCCTTCAAGATTATATAGATATAAATATTTAAACAAAATAGTATTTTTAATTTGCATATAAAGAAACCACACGCACTATCTCTCCGGGTGCTTCGGCCAAATTAAAACGGACCAGGTCACGAACTTATTAAGCCCTAATGGTTCACTTAAATCTTTAATTCCCCTTCAATCAATCATCGTTTTGTGCATCTCTGCTCCTCGAGGTACTGTGGTGGCTCTGCCCGCTTCCGATGTAGTTGCTTCTGGTCACTCTTGATTCTCGTGTAAGCATCTCAACCGTTGATAGTTGCTTGGATTTGTTCTCTACTCCCTGTTTTCTTCTTCTCTATCTCTGTTTTCTGCAAGTCGAAATTAACTCGAGCCCTATGCATATTACCATTTTCTGCAAACCTTGATTAATGATGTTTGTAAATTCAAAATTATTGACTTAAGTTTGATTGTTATTGTTATTATCTTGTTCTGTTTAAATTCGAACAGCCCAAGAATCATTTAGTAGATTTTTGTTTCTAGGCTTTTGAGAAGTAATTCTCGATATAGAGTTGTATACAAAATATCTAATTACATACATATACATTATTCTATATGCGCCTTCTTTTTATTGTCACCCGTTAGGGCTATTTTAAGAATTGTGTTACATTTTTATGTGATTCTAATTAGTTATTTTTTTAATTTTGAGTTTGTCTTCAAATACATGTTCTTGTACCATGTAATTCCTATACACAAATTGAAAGATCGGGTTTTTAACTTATTGTTCCTTAGTGAAACATATGTTATCAGAACATATTAAATGATTTGTCTTCCTAATTAGAGTGCAGAGAATAAATCTTGTGTTATAGCTCCAGTTAAACTTGAGTTTTAATGTTTCTTGTCTTTTGGTTTGGGTTTCAACTACTTTGGGCTCTAAGAGCATCTCCAATACGGGTTGACAAGGAGGTTGTCAAACTTATGTGGCATGACACCCTTGGTTGCCTACCTATTGGAGTTGGGAGGTTGCCAAAAGGTTGCCTATCAAGATTGCCAAAATTTGGCAACCCCTTGGCAACTTCCTAAATTAACAAAAAATCATAAAAAAACATCTAAAGTGTATATTACTCGACCCACTTTTATATTGAACTAAATATAAAGTTAATATAGAGAGATCACATGGGCAACCTTTAAAATTGCCGAACTATTGGAGCAAAATTTTAATAATTGTTGCCAAGAGTGACATGGATGTGAGAGAAAATTAAAAAATAATATATTTAATGATTTGTCATGGTTTGACAACTTTATTAGCAATCTCTATTGGAGATGTTCTAATATCCACAAAAAGTATTTTTTTTGTTATCAGAGAGTCCCTATGCAAATTTAGAGAGTTGTTTAGCAGTAATGGTAGTGATTGTGATACTACCAAAATTCATGTAAATAATAGAGTTTGGTTTTTTGATGGAGAGTTGTTTAGCAGTAATGGTAGTGATTGTGATACTACCAAAATTCATGTAAATAATAGAGTTTGGTTTTTTGATGGTTGCGTGATCTTTTATATTGAAAGAGAAATAGTCAAGAGTATTAGTATCATACAATTATAGATGAATTTTTTAATTTGAAAGAAAGTAAAAAGTTATTTAACTTATGTGCAAGTTATTTATATTTTAATTTTTAGGTGAGATGTTATTTGTTTTTATCTATATTGGCTACCTGGTAGAGTTGGTAGAGGTCTGGTCTGCCTTCTGCTTCACTATACTACAGTATAAATTACTACAATCTAACATAAGCTAATAAGCCCATACTCAACCAAACAATCTACAAAAGGCTGTCACTAGTCTACTTTATCACCCTATAAATTATTGTTCTTAACCAATCCGTTGATATTTAGCATGATAAGTCGATATAAAAATAAAATGCTCTTAGAATCTGATTACCTTAATCTTGTAGAATTTTTTGTTTATCTTTCTTGTACAATGTGACCTGTTGTGATGTAGTAATCCTAGTAGTAGCATATAAGATAGAGACACTTACTATTTGTGGTACCAATAAAATCCTGTTTGATTTTTTATTGGCAGTTCCATTTTATAATGGTACTGTACTGCCAAATCTTTTATATATAGAGTACTCCTGCAAAAAATGGTGCAAATGATAACACTAATTTCTATAGCATTTTGGGTACTTGAGCTTGTAAAACTGTAACATATCCCATGTATAATAAATGCAATAGCCCTACTGCTAACGGCAAACAAAAAAGTGGACTACTCATGACCTTCAATTTATGAACTTTATTCATGTTTAGTGCCCGGGAAATTTTAAAATAAAAAACTTATAACTTAAATTGAATAAGTGCTTGATAAGTGATAAGTTGATAAATGTTTATAAGTTAAACAAGTGGTTGGATAATTTAACTTATAAGTCAGAATTTTTTTTATTTAAATAAACTAAAATAAATAATTTTAAATATAATTATTTAAATTTTTATATTTTAAGTTAAATTAATATTTAAAAATATATATTTCAAAACTAAATTTGATAAAAAAATGAAAAATAAAAAATAAGTTAAGAAAAAGTACGTCGTAACTAACATTCAATTTCTCAGCCTATAAGTTGTAAATTTAACTTACAAGTCGGGTTGACAAACACTCGTTAATAAGCTGTTATAAGTGGACTTATTAAATTTTCCAAACAGGCCTTTAATAAGTGATTCGAGCAAGATTCAATGGTTTATATGTGTAGTCTGCTAGATTTTCTTCTTGTGGATATTTAGGTAAACATAATATCTTATTAAGATATAGACTCTTTTGTAACGATTACGTGGAATATAAATATTAATTTGGCAGTCCATCTCTTTTCTTGATAAACATAGCATATTAGCATACCATATAACACACTGGACTCTAGGATATCTACTATCCTATGTTAATATGCCGAGAATTTTTTTATGTTTTTCCTGCTAAGTTATTTGCTATTATTTTATATTGGTTTTTTTGGATGTAGTACTTTTCGTCGCATGTGTACGGAGGAGCAGAGTTTTCAATTCTTTTTATTGCATTATCTTAGGGGTCATTTGTTAAATCTGAACGATATTTTCTGAACGACAAAAAAATATGGATGATCTGGACGAAGAGGCAATAAGAAAATCTGAACGAATGATGGTGTTTGTTAAATTTTTTTCTGAAATTATCTGGATGATGATAATGTTCTATTTTAACTTGTTATTTTTGATTATAATAATAGAAAAAAATGTCTATTTCATTAATAAATTTTATTACAAAACATAATCAATGGAGAATTATAAAATTATTAAAAATGCTTCACAAATTCGAAGCAATATGATCCCGAAGATCATTCATGTATTGAGTGGCTTGAGATCCCCATTGTGTTTCATTTATTGGTCCTTCCAAGTCTTCGTCATTTTCTTCTCCATCACTGGTTTGATCGCACCAATCAAAACAATTCATCTTCTAATTTCTTTTTTCTTATAAAATTGTGAACAACAATACAAGCAATCACAATTGCATAGAAAATGAATACGGAGCCATCTGTTTTAAGATTGGAAATCTTGCTTTTAGCACACCATAAGTACGCTCGATAATATTTCTTAATTTTGCGTGGGTATGATTAAATTTTTCCTCCTTAGTTAAGGCACGTTGACGATTAAAATCTGCTAACCAATATCTTCTGTTACGGTACGGGGTTAAATAACTGCGGGTGTTTGTATATGCTGCATCACAAAGATAATATTTATCTGCAATACAAAGTTATAAAAAAATATTTTTTATTTTACCTTATTAAAGTATTCTCGTTTAAAAATAGTAAGAGATACATACTTGGTGGAGGAACCGGAAATCCGGAATCAGGATCAAGGGCGACCTCTGTCAATATTCTTTAATCATGTGCTACTCCCTCCCATCCAGCCCAGACAAATGTGAATATCATATTAAAATCACATATCCCTAAAACATTTTGGTAACACTCGCCCCTTCGTCCTCTATATCGAGCTTGTTGGCCAACTGGAATAACAGCATGAACAAGTGTACCATCAAGTGCACCAACTGCTCCTTGTAGCATAACAATTAAAACATGTGAAAGCATATTAAAGAATGTTAATATTACATCGACATGTTAATTACTAAGAAAATTAGATTATGCAAACCAATAAAAATGTCATTACTTACAGGAAATATTTTTAACAGCTCTCTTTGTTTCCTTGAAACATTTGAATTTTGATTGGAAGGTGTAGGAACTATCATTTCTTTTGCAAACTCCATCATCCCGTCCAAGACCTCATGAAAATATTTGTGTATTGTTTGTGTAGAATGTTGAAACCTACGTTTCACCTTTATAAAACGATCATTATGGCTTATAACATGTAAAAATATAGCCATTTTCTCTTCAACTGTTGAATATCGACTATCTTCCAGCCAACCACGTTGTTTAAAGTGTTTACAAAGTTGAATATATGCAACACGAGAAAGACGCATCATTTCTTGACATTGAGTGTTAGAACCTTCCAACAACTCTAATGTATAAGCAAATCCGGGCAACGCTGAATTATTATCTCTTATTCTTGGCACAATTTTTGGACGAAGTTTTCTCAGATAACAATACATAATCATCAAGCATAGTAACTGATCCTGAATTTCCATTATCACCCTGTAAAGTACTTTCAAATTATAAATAGATAGAAAAAAACTAATAAAAAATCATAACAACTGAAAAAACATTTGTTAAAACCATTAAATATACATTATAATTGAAAAGTACGAAATTTGAAACCAAACCAATTTCTAAGTTCAACAAAACTGAAGAAATACCAAGTCCTAAGCCAAATCAAATACGAAACAGAAAAAGCTAGACAATGAATATAACTAGATGAAAAACTAAATATCAAATCCTAATTTAGTTGACACCATTTTAACCCAGTGCTCATTCTCCTCTGCATCAAGGAGCATCCATTGTTCTCTATACTTTGCACTCTCACAAAAAATTCCAAGAGCCTTTCGATGCAAGGGATTTGTTGCTCCCCATCCAAGACTATTCAATTTCTCTTTGCATTCTTTAAATGATGGTCCACTATTGGTCTGAACCATCAATTTTAGTGCATTGGTCATCTCATCTTCAAACTTTGTAGTTTTTGTAAGTTTTGGTGATATTTTAGCTTTTTTCTTTCGATTTTCTTGGACAATTGGATTCGAAGTATTTGACCGACTTTCTTCGGTTATTGGAATCTCTATGTCATCATTTATATCAATAATCATGTTCTTCTTAGAGCTAAGCCCCCATCCACTAACTCTCGTGGCAGCAGTTCCATCATAAAGTTGGGTGTAAAGTTCAGGATAGCTCAAAGGTGTGATTTTCAATGTGTCCACGATCTTATTTCCCTGTGGACAAAACAATAGAGTAAATTTATGATGTGGTTCTTAAATTGATTGAATATAAATTAAAAAGTTACATTTTTAAGTTGATCTCATTCTTCTTCTGTGAAGTTGAATGTATTAGTTGTCGGATCATAATAATTCCCAGTTTTGGATTTGAGTCGACACCAAGCAACATATCGGGATCTTAGATAATCATATCGGTTTCTCATCTGTCTAGCGTCAACCTCAAAGTTGTGGGTTTTCTTACGAATTTCTCCCACTTTTATCCATGAATGCGGCTTAAGGCTACTACCTAGCCTACCACTAGCGGTAACTTCCTCAATGCATGCTTCCAGAAATGTTTTAGTTATAAGTTCACACCTCCACAATACTTTTTTCTTTTTCTGCATTTCGCTACCTTGATTTTGGCTATCACTAGCTTGAGTTTGGGGTTCACTAGCTTTGTCCATACCTACAAGAACATAAACCTCATACAACTAGAACATGAACCTCAAAAGAATGAAAATTAATAAGAAATCATGACTGTGTATTACTTTGAGCATCTGACAGAGGGTGGCAAACTAACAATCAATGTGAAGTACACTCATTTATTTGTTTACTAAGCTAACATGGAACCTTAGTTTATTAATTAGTGGAGATTAACTATATGTATGTAACTATAATGAGTAATCTGTAACCTCAAGCTCCTCAAGCTAAGCACAAGGGCCAAAATTTATAACCACATTTCTATGGTACTTGCTCCGTATTAATTAATCGCCTGGTTGTACCTAATTAAAGCACCAACTTGTTCGATTAGCTAATTCCATTAGTACTGCTCACATGGCCTGGAAATATATTAATTCCATGAATACAAGTAATCTGACCTTAATTATTTTTATGTAGAAGGCAAACTTAACTATAGCCTAGTGTATCTTGTATTTTTAACCATCCTTTATACTCTGTCGCCTGGTGTTGCTGTACATGGCCATTATTGTCTTATCTTAGCCAGATAACGAGATATTACATACCCAAAACAAACATCTGTTTTGTGCAGATTACATTATAAAGTTTCTGTACATTATAAAGAAGCTACAGAGTGTTGAAGCAGGAGTATAAAGAAACAAACGAAGTGAAAAGTTAATGGTATTAATAAAAAATAATTAATAAGCAGAGGCTACTTCATTTAGAAGGTGGATGTAGCTCCTCCTCGACTTCCTATTTTATTGGCACTACTAAATATATGATGAATGAGACTCTAAAAAACTGTTAAAGCCTCTTTGTTTCCGGCTGATTATTTAATTAATTTGGAATTTATGTGAGTACTGCACAACTTAAACCACATGTATTCAGGTACTTTTGCAGTCTTGTCTACACTACTACAATTAAGAGGCCTTAGAAGCCTATAGGAATTCAAGTTTCAATTTATCGAGGAAACAAAGTTTCTTTAAGTCACTGATATAGTAGATTAGGTCCTAAAGTTCAGTCACGTCGACGGTGCTAATCTATGTTTTAACTAAAATTCCTTAGTGACTAACAGTTTTATCCTTTAATTACAGATATCAAAAGTTATTATGCAGATGAGAAAAACCAAAAGACATATTATCTATTCCTTGATTTGTATCTCCCAAGTTCACTATTAAATCAATCATGCATATTACCAAAGAGCAGATACATAAACATTAATAAACATGCCTTGACAGAGCAAACTGAAAGAGCAGAACAACCAAAACAAAGGGTAGACATCTCCCAAGCCCCAACCAAATTTTTGAGTGATGCTAATAACAATCTAAACGTAAATTATATTTAATACACATCTACAATCCACAATAATTACCAAAAGGATCACAATAATTATCTATTCATCAACACTTTTATGCATCAATTGCATACACTTAACCTAAGAACATCCAAATCAATTATCGTCCAAATAAACCTATTACTTTAGAATTATATCTAAAGTTCATAAAAATCAATCAACCTTCACAGGAAATAATTATGATTGTACTCGGCAAAACTAATACAGGGTATCAACAAACAGATTTATCCGGAAAAAATATAAAAGAATGGAGGAAGGCTCATACCTGATAGAATTAGAAGCGAAGAGAATTGACAGATGAGAAGAAACTAGATAGCCGATTAAATACCCAAATAGCAGAACTGATAAGAACAAAAAGTAGTGATAAGAACAGGCGCTAAAAAATCTAAAAATTCTGCGAATAAGATGTAGAGGAGAGCTACCTGGACGATTGAGCCAGAAAATTGAGGATGAGTCGTCCAGTGGTTTTTTTGTGTTCGTCCAGCAAGTTTTTATCATCTAAACTGTTATCAAACAATCTTAACGAGGCCCAATCTGAATGAGCCCATAAATTTTGTCATTCAGTTGTTATCAAATGGGCCCTTAGTGTTACATCCTGCAAACTGCAAACTCAGAGTTACGACATGCTTGACTCGTAAGATCGAGAATTTGTAAATATTTTGGATGCATTTTTTCAAGTATGTAATTTATGGTATAAGTATGTAATTTATGGTATATGTAATCATGTTATTTATGGTATGATTATTTTCAGATTGAATTTAAAAGATGGAACATTTTGGTATATTTTAAGTTTTTAGTTGTACAAAATTTTTATTGTTTAACAGGCTTCTGGCTATAAGTATAGGTACAGAGAATTGTAAGAAATATTTTTTTTCCTATTTTTTTGGAGAATATACGTCGGTTCCCATGTGGGCAACATATAAAACATAATCTGTATATGTCGGTTTTAAAAGAACTGACATAAATGGACAAACAATATACGTTAGTTAAAAGAGTTTTACGTAGGCTTTTTGGTATTTATACGTCGGCTACTCTGACTTTTATACGTCGGCTTTTTTATTTTATACGTGTGTTGTTAATCGACGTATATTCTATCTTTTACGTCACCATTTTAGCCGATGTAAAAACATCAACATTATATATGTCCCCCCTCTAACGTCGCCAATTAGCCGACGTATATGACTTATTTAACCGACGTAAAATACCAGTTTTGTACTAGTGAAGGATGAGAACTTCAAGATGATTAGTCTAAATTTTAAAAATATCTATTAATTGTTGTAATGAATTATTATTTCTAACATTGAACAATTAGAATGGAGGTGTAAATTTAACTTTTTAGGTTGTAATTGTGATTTTCCCGGATGGTGGTTTATGATGAAATTTTCAATTTTGGTTATTGTTGCATGCTTATGATTTAGAAATTAATTTATGTACAACTTGTTCTACATTGATATCAATATTTTTTTTTTAAAAACGTGTAACATTTCCCACCACATTCAAGTTATTTCCTATTACATTCAAGCTAAACGGTGGTAGGGACTCGTTGGTAGGAAATGCTCATATTTATGCACATAAAACTTACCATTTGTAAATCAAAACCTACCAAATCTAACGCACTCAAAATCTACCAATTCTGGTAGAAAAAAGAACGTGTACGTGTCAACTGCCACGTGGCAGGACATATGGCAAAACATGTGGATGGGTCCATATACCAACTCATCAAGTGAGTCTCAATTTATGTGACGTGGCAACTAATATGACAGGTGACTTGCCACATTGGTAATCACTGGGCAAGTGGGGGCCATTTGAGATATATGTAGTAATTTTTACTAAGAAGCATTTCCGACGTGAGCAATTCCCACCAAGTTACTTGGTAGGAATTAACTAATTATGCTCATTAATTTCCTACCAAATGCGTGATAGAAATATTCATTTTTCTTGTAGTGTTTTTAAAGGACCGTAAGATTTCTTGGACTCTTCCCTTGACAATCATGAGGGCACTTCGATCTAAGACGATGATGACATCACTTGTTGTAACATATTACTGCAATAATATTAAAAACTATATACTATTACTACTATACTAGAAGTTGCTTGCTCTGCAGCAATTTTCAAAATCCCAGCTTTTGTCTTTAAGATCATTTTTTTGTACTCAAGATTAGCTAGTTTTTATTAACATCAAAAAAATATAGGGGCAACAATATAGTTTGGTTGTATTCGCAAATGTTTTCTACATTTAAGTAAAATTTATTGATAGGATCTATAACATAAGGTCAACCGCAAAAAATTCAATAATACATGTGATATCATATTTAATTGAAATGTGCGTAACGAATACAAACTGAAATCGAGCCGAGTTGCAGGTTTTACCAACCCTAGAGATGTCAAAAGAACCCTATTTCTGCAAAATGCTGCAATTCCTAATCCCTAATACCGTTACGAAAAAGCCGGATCAAGGCCATGTTTAAAAGTTAAAGATTAGAGCGAAATTTTGCGTTTTTGATCATTAGAGATTTAACCAAATCAGTCTTCTAAAGTTATTAGTTTTTGATAGTTTACGAATTTAAATAACGGTTTTGTTGGAACGTGAATAAGCTTTAATCAATTTTGGATAATATTAAGACACCAAGTACATTTTAATATTTATTTAGATGATAGGCAACTACAAGGCACCAACACTTTTGTGTTTACAAGCTTTAGCTTGTTTTTCTTTCTGCCAAGACTATTTTCACTCTATTTTCTGCGGAGACTATTTTCACTCTATTGTAATATTCATACAAGAGACATAGAGGCCTTATTTATAGGGTACTGAATATAAGCGGATCAACTAATTGCTTGAATCACTATTATTCATTACCAGCCAAGACTTGACCAACTCTAAGTCTCTCACCAGCTTGCTGTTATTTCTTTCCCATTGCAATCTTCAAATCAGGTTACCTTATTTCCAGGCTTTCATTCATAGATGCTCTCCTTTATTTTCTGTGTACAGCGGCTGCCTACGTACTTGAAGCAGGTGTCTTTTATATTTCTTGCAAATCTATTTTTCAGCACGGACAACTCATGTGACATGTCCATGTTATTTTCAGTGCATGCATGGGGCACCATTTCCAATCTCTTTTCTTCGGCTCATATTTGAGTGATGTTATTTTCCACAGCCCACCTTTTTTTCTTGGTCTTTTTTACAATACAGATGCATGGCTGATCAGTTCTATAATACACGTATCTTACCACTTTGCTTGTAGATGAGAATTTTCGACTCACCACAGACTCTAGCTGCTAGCATTTATATTTGTTTCCGGAAGATGTTGAATATTGCACTCTTGAGTACTCTTTTCAATATAATCTGGGAACAAGCTGTCTCATTATAAGCAGCCTTTTATTATATATAATTAAAACTAGCTAGCTGCCAACTTTTAATTCAAAGGAAGGTTTGAATTCTAACATGTTTATACTCAATCCCCTAATTTTGAAAAAGCTATATGTGCCTCGTTAAAAATTAAAATACAAATAAATATTTATCAAATAATTTTATGCAAAAAAAATAAATTCGACATGTTAGTGAAAACATCTAATTCAATCCGTTACATAAAACGGCTAGTTGCCAAAATGAACCAAAGTCCATACAGCCATCTCATCTGCATTAAAATACTTCTCATTTAGAAGTCAGTCAGTCATATTTGTAGTTATTCCCTATTACCACATTGAGATGTAGCATTGTTCTCACTTCTGAAAAGAGGGACAAGTGCAATCCAGTACTATCTGAAAGTGTTCAGAACTGTTTAACCGAATAATCGCTTGCCCCTGACCCCAGTTACGGAATTTACTCTACCAGTCAACTTTGTTTAATTGTACAATTAGGATCTGCTTTCGAGCATTCCACCCGATGCCTAGATCTCCATTCCAATCCATTAGACAGATTTCAGAGTTGTTAGAACTTAGAATTAATAAAAAAAAATCCTTGTATTTTAAAGTGGCTTCCCACGCTACAAAAAGGTGACCATGGCCACTAGAGTTGGGTTTGTCTCCTAATGTCAACTTACGATTTATTGAAGACGTAATATTTCATCATATTTATGACAGCGCATAACTTTGTATAAGATATATGTGTTGCGTAAGATAGGCCAAGCATTTTGTACAACATCATGCATGTGAAATTATATGTGATATTGTGATGGATTCGTGGCGTCACTATGATTGACGTTTGGTTGAGTCGCTATAAATTACTGACAGCGTTCGAATCTTGACACCTGATGAGTTCCTAATCTTAGACACGAAGGCAAACGCCATACATTATGTTAGCTGTGACATGCATTTTGATCAGGTTGATCATGTAGAATGCGTAGATCTTTTCGTGACCAAATTTTTACGGAACAAGAATCAGTAACTGTGTGATTTAATGTTTACCACAATATTAATGACATGCAGTCTAGGTCGGATCGTTGTCGAACAATGTTGTAAAAAGCGTACTAAGCAGGGCTTATGCGGAATCGGAGGTAATAGCGCTTGAATTAGTGCATGATCGGATATTTAAACGTTTTTAAGCGGAATTAAGCGGATTTTGATCGCTCAAACGGTTTTTTATTAATTAAATGGGGGATTAGAAATAATTAAAAAAGATTAATGTTATTTTAAAAAAAGGGGTAATATGATATTTTTAAATGTTAATTGTATTTTTTAAGCTGATTATGACTTTGTGAATAATTATTTTATTGGTTTATTATAATACGTGAATGAAAAAGTCATTATTTTTTAATATACACATATTTATTTATTTATTTATTTATTTATTTATTTATAATCCGATTAATGATCCGATTTTAAAACCGATTAAACGTCCGTTGTATCACTTAAATGCTATAAAGTGATCACGCCACTTAGATTCGATTTGCGCATTTTACAATAATGTATATAGGGAAGTAATACAGCCGGTTGACATAATATAATGGAAAGTAAACCCTTGTATCACCATCAGAATGGCCAATCCATTTTATGCTTCACTTTCATACAGTTCTATTCCTCACGATCTTTCCTTTTTCTGGTTGTTAGCTGTTTAAACAATTATTATTTCTCTAAAGTCTAAAGCATTGTCGACTACGCCAAATATGTTTTATTTAATATAGGCAAGTGTGCACATGTAATATACAAATAAAACACGTTATAAATAGACATGCAAATCTAAAATGTAAATACAGATATAGTTCAACGCTTCAACTTGATATATTCAGATAGAAATAGAAAGAGAGATGGAGAAATTCTATATGATAGTTGTTGCTCTATGCTCCATAATTTTATCGATTACAGTGGTCGAAGGCATTGACGTCAGTCCAAAAGCAGTTGATAAATGGTTCAAGGAACTTCCCCACAAGAAAGAAAAGGTAACTAAGCTTCATTTCTTCCTCCACGAAGAAGGCAGTGGAGTTAACCAAACAGCTTATCTGGTAGCCCAGTCCAATATTTCCTTTACATCACCTACAAATTTTGGGCTAGTTTCTATGATCGATGACATTTTAAGAGAAGGAGCTGCACCTGATTCTCAGATTGTGGGTCGAGCCCAAGGATTGACGGGTTCTTCCTCCATGGAGGAGGCCTCTCTAATCATGTCCCTCACTTTTGTGTTTACTACTGGCAAGTACAATGGTAGTAGCCTAAGCTTTCTCGGAAGAAATCCGTTATCGAATAAGTATCGAGAAATGCCCATAGTTGGTGGCTCGGGGGTTTTCAGGCTAGCCCGAGGAATCATTACCACGCAAACCATTATGCTTAACATAACTACATTTCAAGTTATTTCTGAATACAAAGTTATTGTGTTCCATTATTAGATGACACAATTTTAAGTTCCAGATTTCAGATTCTGTTCTTTTAATATTGCTTGATATTCCTTCATTAAGAACGTAGAAAGTGCACTCCTCATATCCAATGTATTGATTCTCTATTACCTCATCTCTGCTGCATTGTTCAGCACTGTTCATTAGTTAACATTCGAAGTGCTATTTCTGAGAATATGTAACCAAGTTATTTTCTGAAAAGAGGGACAAGTGCAACCCGAGACTATCTGAAGTTGTTCGGAACTGTTTAACCGAATACTCACTTGCCCCTTACCCCTGTTATTGTTTCTTACGTTACCAATCAACTTTGTTAATATCAAGTTGTGCATAGTGTAATTTTATATTTAATTAAAACATTGACATAGTACTTTTAGTCTTTATATTGAATGCCAATTTGGATTAGAGCGCCGTTAAAATCCCAAATTGGTACCAAAAATGTTTCCAAATAAAGTCATATAGGTGACATATCACAGTATGAGTAATTTTGATTTGTACTTTCTATATTTATGCCCGTGATTCATCTTATTTAATTGTATTATGACCAATTACAAAATGCCAAGTATAATTAAGGTATTATTTCAAAATTTAATTTGGATACTGTAGCATTTTTTTTATTGACTTAAGGTTAAGGGACGTAATTATCACATCTGTCATACTCTCCATTAAAAACGGAAATCATGATCAATCAAATTAATTAATATAGATCATAGTGTCAAAGCACCATATGTATTTTTTACATGAAAATAAAAGTAATTTGTAAAACATAAATCAAAATTCCAGCTATGAAATAACATATCAGGTGATAATGTATATCCCACAGTGTCAATATAATGATTGACCGTGACAATCCGAATCAACTCCTAATTTCGAATACGAAATTAGTTAAGTTTACTGTTTCAAATGCAGCTAAGTTGGGTGAGCACGAAGTCTATTACAGGCTCCCAAAAGATTATGATTTGTTGGTACACATAGTAGTAGTACTTTACATTATAAACTAAACAAAAGTCTCAAATCTCTTCGATGTAGGACTGGGGTGTTACAAACTCCCTCACTTAAACTGATGACGTCCTCGTGAACAGACAGGCCATAGATCCAGATCGTTCCTCTCTAGCCATTGTGAGATAATACCAGCTAGTTTTGTGTCCACGCCTCTGAATATCTGTCCATTGTGGGATAATACCACCAGTCTTCGTGTCATCACCTCCGGCAACTTGGCGCATCAAGCTTTCGAGAGTCGGCTCTGATACCACATGTAACATCCAAGCTCACAACTGCACATCCGAATCTCTGTCCATTGTGAAATAATACCACCATCCTTCATGTCCCCACCTCCGGCAACTTGATGTGTCAAGCATTCGAGAGTCGGCTCTGATACCAAATGTAGCATACAAACCCATCACCAAATGCGTAACGTACCTAACAACCCACCACAGGTCAGTCCCGAAAAAGCTAGTGATTTGGTACACATTAGTTGTTGACTTGTATCTATAAAGGTCCCAAATGCTCTTATTCTTATCGATATGGGATGTTACACTTATAATATTTTGAATCTTGACACCTGAGTTCAAATTCTTAGACTCAAAATGCATGTAGAGAGGCAAGCAACATTGATTATGTTAGTTGACATGCATTTTGATCAGGTTGATCATGTCAAATCCTTAGATATTTTGGTAGACTAGATTTTCTGTGAGACGATTATCACTGACTGTGTGATTAATTTTTACCACCATAGTCACGATATGCAGTCTATATATGAAGAATATGATATCGGGTCGTAAAAAATATTTAAGGTCTAATGAGAAATGTAGTATCATATTTGTTTCATAAAGAGAAGCCATGGCTACTCTAAGTGGACACCATTTCATTCGTGTATTCATCGCAGATTTTTAAAGTTGTAGAGAAAACATAAGCCTGTTAGGGCCATATATCAAAAAGATCACTTTAATTATCGGGGACTTGATTGCACCACTCTAGTTGAGACTTGAGAATAATGACAGCCCCGTTAAATTTTAAATATTGACCTAACAAAAAGTTGTTGACTTTGACATAAATATCTGATTTGTTTGATTAAAGAGCATGTGGCAAGTGACTAGATAAATAAATAATTTACCATTTATATAAATAACAGTTTTAAACCCATTTAACATAAATAACAGATACACACACACACACACATAACAGATACGCACACAAACGTATATTAACGGCAAGATTGTGTTCTGAAATGATAGTCGTATAAAAAATAAAAAACAGTATTATCCCAGAATGGTGGCAACCATTGCTTGACTTGCTGAAGGTTTCTTATACATGTGTTTCTCTGCCTTTGACAGGCCGAGATCACAATAAGTCATGTTGTTTCTTATACAATGAGTCATGCGTTCTGCAAGAAGACCTAAGATGGCTTTGGTGATGTCTTCAAGGAGGCTAAATCAATCTTTTCAACATGATAGTTGTGAAATCAAAGGCACTCATCGTGAGCAGTCGAGAGACTTGTAAACCATGATTTCCTTATATATCTTATATAAGTTGCAATTTCTAGATTTCTAGCACAATAATTCTTTTCCTTTCTTTTTTTAAATGTAAGTCTTATTAGTTATGCTATGAAAATTTATTTCATGATTCATTCAAACATATCAACATGAAGAATATTATTAACACCAAAACGAAAAGTTCTGTATTATCTACTTTCAAAGAAAACTGAAGCACGGAGTGAATAAAAAACTAAACAAGTGGAGTCGAAGCTGCCTAATCAAAGCCAAGCTCGAGCTTAGAATCTAACAATTTGAT
Organism: Apium graveolens; assembly: GCF_009905375.1. Lineage (NCBI taxonomy): Eukaryota > Viridiplantae > Streptophyta > Magnoliopsida > Apiales > Apiaceae > Apium > Apium graveolens. The sequence continues at coordinate 169,953,602 of NC_133657.1, forward strand.
TCATTTACTTTTTTATATATATAAAAAATAAAACAGGTAGCCTCTTATAAAAATTAATAATCATGAATGCTCGGTTATGCTCCAGCCCCCCTCATACAATTTTTAGAATTTACATAATGTTGTTGGGAACTGCATTTCTTGGCAAGCTAAGTTGCATAGTTTTTGCCAATGTTCATGATTCATATACTACTGCAGTGTTTATACAAGACCTTGAACTAGATAAGCTCTGTTCCTGCTATTTGGTTTACAAAATTTTTTCGTAATGTATCAGTTACTAGATATATATGTCACCGTTTCTTTACATGAAAGCTTCATCAATCAGACTAACACTTTTTGGTTGAGAACTGATCTCCTACTCTATAATTTCCTGTACATTCTAATTGATGTTTTATAAATTTAGGAATGTGCAATTGTTCCTTCACTTTCAGCTTTTTTCCTTCATCGTCTGTTACAATGCTCTACAACTTTGTACCTTTGGACAAGACATCTTGTTGGGGTTTAATTTGAAAATTACATTTAAATATATGAGTTGGCAGGTAGTTTGTTAGCTTAATCAGTCGTAGCACTTGTTGAAGCCATTTTTTGTTAAGAATTAAACTTTAAGATTAAATTTATATTGGGTATTCGAATAGAGATTACAAGAAGAAAGATGTAAATATGTAAAATATATGATGAACACAATTAAGGTTTAAGAGATTTGGGGCTGCTATTGAGAGTAGGTTAATCAATAATGATTTTCGGATCCCTCTCAAGGTGCTTACGTACATTCATTTACCATTGGAGGTTTGCAACTTGAAATATTAATCGGAGGTAAAAAAAAAGCAGCTCAAAATAAGTACATTCATTTACCATTGGAGTCCGAAAGTTAATGTTCAATCATTGACTATAATCTTTTACCAACATAGGATTTTATCGAATATGTAGTATTGTAGTGGACGCATATGGGAAACCAGTTTTTTGGTGTACGAAATTTTTTCGTTTCCAATAATATAGAGCTTACTGGTATATCCTTCAAGTATCCTATATGTATACTTATTTGAGGCTAGTTTCAATCTTTATACCCAACGCCTTATGAATTGGACTCAGTTTCGTGGGCTATTCATGGATCGGGCTCAACCTGTTTTTGGGTTGTTGATTAAGCCTTCGGGTGCAATATTGACGAGGCCTTCGGCTACAGTGTAAATAGATCATGTTGATCCACATGAGCTTATGCAAGAATAACCTTCAAAAATATATATGAACAAGTTTGACCATTGGAAGCATATTTTTAGTAAATATGATCATCGGATGCAGATATTAAATAGTCTAACATTTGGCAACATTTTAGTCATTGGCAACATCTTTAGTCTTTGAAAACATTCTAGTTATTGACAACATTTCTAGTAATTGGAAACATGTATCAACAAGTCATGATCCTTTCAAATAAGCATGTGTAAATATAGTCTTTGGAAACGAATTACAAGCTCATCCATTGAAAACAAAGGAATTATATTTCTTGCAGCAACATGTCCCCATTATTTTTTGAAGACGATGACTTCAATAAATACTCATAATATTTCATAACCTTCATATTTTTCTTCAATCAGCCCACTAGATCTTGAAAATAAGCTTGACATCCTTACTTCTCGCACCAACAACAAAGTCAATGGATACAAAAAAAATATTGGACACGAAAAATTGTTTAGACATCTGAAGTAAACCCAATACTTGATTGTATCTTTACATCATAGTGATCTTCATGACCCCTAACTGATAAAATATTGTTACTGTAATTTCTTTTTTCCGACGAGTTTTCTCTTTTTTTCTCATTGGCGTGCTTTATAGTATTAACCAACCATCGGTTATAAGTTGTCCTTGTCTTTTATGACGTTGATTGGTCATCATATGCAAGTTTTTCTTGGAATTGTAGAATCTTGAATGGTGGCCGAAGAGTGATTTTTCTTTGAATGAATCTGATAACATATCTTGTTTGAATATTTCAATTTCAAACATCACTAATATTATTTATTTTTGTACAGGGGGGATTCCTCAATGATAAGAAGTATAAGAAGTATTGTCCAGATGAATTTTGCAGCCATTATTATCGATGACGATTCAAGTGGCGGTGGATTTTCCATCCTGAGAGGTTCCGCCGATGATTAAGTTGGTGAATGGATTGTATGTATGAACATGAGTCTGGTAAGATGTTTGATGATCCATCGGTGACTGCTTTAACTGAGATAGATATTCTTCTCTTTTTTTTAAATGATTCTCACAGACGTCGCCAAATATTGAAGCCATTTTTCGTGAAGAACTAAGCTTAAAGATAAAATTAATATTTGGGCGTTTGAATAGAGATTATAGGAAGAAAGATGTAAACATGTAAAAATAAATAAAGAACACAATTAGGGTATAAGAGATATGGGACTGCTCTTGAGAGTATGTTAATCAATAATGATTTTCGGATCCCTCTCAAGGTGCTTACGTTCCCTTAATTATAGGGATCAAGTGCACGTAATTCTATTCAATTTAGGATTATATTTCGGTTATAATTAGCTGAGGCCATGATCTAGTAATTTGGAGGCAAGTAATTTCCATATATCCGGATCCTTCTAAAAGTAAGTTTATGATGCAATAATATTTTCCACCGCTACAGGGATCGATTTTGTCGGATGTTGGATCGGACACAATATTTTTATAAATAACTGATGAAGTCTTCGGCAATAGATATCAATGAGTCAGTCTAAATAAGCCCATTAAAAATCCATTCTTCGGAAACAAGTTTATAGACTCATCCATATGATAAATAATAAATATATTCTTGTATCAACAGCACCAGTAGCACGTTTATAGGTGCACGTTTATAGGTGCATGATGGAATAAGCTTTCGTTTTCTCTATTTCATATCAAACAGCTATTACATATACAAACATGTAATATATATTCAAGATATTTATATTTTACTGTTTTGTCTTGTCTCTCGTGATCCAAGATTTTCAAAGTATTGTCATAAAATCTAAACAAATTTTATCTACTAAAGCCCCTGGATAATGGACATGTTGTGATATACCTTGTTGTTGTGATTCACCTTGTTGATTGGTTAACATTGAGTTAAAATGGTTGAACGACTAACATGAAGAGGATCACCCTGACATTCACATATCTGCACATATAGACATATACACACATGTATATATAATAGTGTATATATATAATATCTTAACTTAGTTGGATATTTATTTTTAAAATAATATAATTTTTCAATCATTTCAGAATAGTCAACTATGCCCCATAGCTTTCCATTAGGTCAACAGTTTAAATTTAATAGGGTTGTCATTACTCTTAACTAGAATGATGCAATCGAGTCTCATTAGAATGATCTTTTTGATATATGATCTCGAGTTTAGTCGCTATTTTGAGATGTATGCCTTTTTTCGTGTATTCATTGCATGTTTTTAGTCGTATAAAAAGCGTAAGCCTCTTACACTGTGTTTGGTAACTAGTAACTACGATTAACCTACTAATATATAACTACGATTTATAAGCGGTAACTAATAACTTTTAAATTAAACCAACATCAGACATTAAATGACTAAACTAATACATTGGATGAGCTTTTTGTAGGTGCACATGCTCTCCCAAATTCAAGTAACTTTTTAAGAATATCTTCATGTATTAAATGATAAGACATTAGGACATAAATTAAATGGAACGAAGCATTGTAATAAAAGCGCAAAACATCAGAGCCATTATAAATTATTGTGCAGAAAACATGCAATCACAGAAAATTTGTATTAACCAACTAGAAAAAGAATAATCGCATTAAAGAACCTCTCCACTCAATAAAAATTGTTTCATATAGGTTGTCTTTAAAAGAAGTCCATTCCGGAGTTGTACCAATGCTTGTAATATTGTCTTCAATAACCTCATTTGTCCCCCCCTTCCATGTCAGAGTCAAGTTCGCATGAATCACTATTTATTTCGGCTCGAATATAATTATGCAACACACAACAAGCTAGAATAATCCGAATTTGAATTTTAGGAGGGTAAAATGACAGACTTCTTAATATTGCCCATCTCTTTTTTAAAATGTCAAAAGCACGTTCAACCACATTTTGCGCGGTTGAGTGTCTCATATTAAAATACTCTTTGGCACATATTGGTTGTTATCCCTCTTTCCATTCATTCCTATAATACTTTACTCATCGAAAATGTGTCAAAAATCCTTCTCCATTAGTATAACCCGCATCTACGAGATAGTAAGTACCATCAAATTTGACAAATTTCAGTATTTACACATTACACAAAAACATCTTAAAAACATAAAATAATTTTATTTACCCTTAGGAACTTTTAGTCCATTCTTTCATGAAAAAGCATCTTTTAGGACTCTCTCATCAACAGCAGATCCTTCCCAATCGGTTAGTACATAAGTAAATTGCAAATTAGGTGTGACCGCAGAAAGGACATTGTTTGTAATTTCACCTTTTCTGTTTTGATATATAGGCTTGTCTTGCACAGGTACATTCATTCCAATATGTGTTCCATCTAGAGCTCCAAGACAATTCTAAATAAAATATAAACATAATATGAGACACTATATATAAGTAGTCTATATCTTCTAGGATAATGGTTTTAGAGTATTTAATCGTACCTTAAAGTACTTCCACTTTTCATCAATCGAGTCATTTGGAATCGGTTCAGGATGTTTAAATTCTTGTAATCTCAAAACCCCATATGAATATGTCTACTAATCATTTCTGTTGATCTTTAAAAGTTTGTGCTTATGACACTCATTTTTTCATGATGGGCTAATATGTATAAAAACACAGCAACTTGCTCGGTCACGTTCATATACTTGGTATCGCCTATATATCCTCTTGTCTCAAGGGTAAAACATAGTTTATGAAATATCTTCATCACATCCATCCAAAGATTTTTAATACATGTATCATCACTTTGTTTAATTAACCTATCAACATAGTGAATTCTTTTCATCTTAAAAATTGAGTACTTTGGTCTTAATGCTACCCTTGTCCATAACACAACAATCATTCGAAAATACCAAGATATCGAAGCAATCATTTATAGCCACACCATATATAGCATAATTCTCTTGCTTCGACTAGAATTTCTTTTACTTAACGGAAGTCGTGCCATAACTGCACATAACCACATTGTTCTTAGAGGATTTTTATCAAACACATAATACACATTCTAAAATAATTCTTAAACACAATAAAATGAACCAAACAAGCATTCATATATATACACAACAACCCTGTTTAAATTTATAAAGGCATATATGCACAAATAACTCTTCTCAGCATATACAAATTGTACATACATACACCTATTTACACACATATAACGAGCTATGAACATAGCTAAATCGAAGAAAAAATGGAGTGCATATATACACACATAGGCTATGAACATACATAATAAGCTACCGAAAAATAATCATAAATCTGATGAATATTTTATCTAAATTGATAAATTTAAAACCTGTTTAAATTGATCAATCGAGGCTCAAAAGTGTCTGATTGAGGCTTGAACTTCATCTTCAAAGTAAATGACTTGTGGATACACACGAAATTTTCAATCGAAAAAGTAGAGAGAGAGAGAGGGAGAGAGAGCATATAGAGAGAGGTGTGTGTGAGTGTGAGAGAGAGAGAATGAAAGAGGCGTAGAGAGACAGTAGGAGAGAGAATAGGGCAAAAATATGAAAAGCATGTTTATTTTTTGGTTAAACGAGTGAATGGAATGGGCTTAACCCACATTTTCAAAAAGGAATAGACTACTATTTAATTGATGGACTGGAAAAACAAAAGAATGGGTTATTCCATTACTTGGGCCAACCAAACAAAAAAAAAAGAATGGAATGGCCCATTTCATTCTCTCTTAAACCCATTCCTTTCATCCCAACCAAACAGAGTGTTAGTTAGTAGTAACCTAGTGTAAATCATGACCAAGTTGTGTAGCGAGATCAACTTGTAGGCAGCTCAACAGATCCTAAGAAACACAAATTTGTGCAATGGTTGATCTTTGATGAGTCATTTGAAAAAGTTTGTAACTTGCTCATGTTTTAATGGTGGAATTATTTAATTGAAGACGCTGAGTAAACTCTAGAATGAATGTATTGGGCTAAATAAAGACATTTCAGCTACGTGACTTAGATACACATTATTGGTATAATCCAATATCAGTGCCTTTGCCTTACTAATAATATTAGTGCCTTATTATTTTTGTTTAACTTTTAAAGCGTATATAATTGAAAGGGACATTCAAAAAAGTAAAGTGTAATGAATAGGAGAGAGGGAGTAATCTCAAACTAGCATAAGACATTATCAACACATGAAGTTTACATATAACCTCGTAGAAAGAGTAAGAAAAAAAAACGCATGAGGAGTGATTTAATGGTAGAATTCGTATTTTTTTAAGTACAACTCTAAAATTTTCTGCAAATTTTGAATATGTTATCATGTAAGTAAAGAAGAAAATGTCGCAGTATTTATAAGTTCTCGATTATGTTTTTGTGGATTTTCAGGTGGTTACATTTTTGTTTCATTTAAAACTAAAATTCAGGCAGTATTAAGAGCACGAAATTGGTCGGACAGAAAAAATTTAGGGAGTGGCTGGTTCAAAGTCTTAAAGGAGCTGAAAAGAAAGTACGGAGGAACATTGGTATAATTTTTTGGGCGATTTGCAAGGCTCGGAACCAGTTACTTTGGAACCAAAAGGTAATGGATGTGTCGACATAGTGTTTAATGCATATGATTCGCTTAATCAATGATCGAGTTCTCAACAAAAAAACTTTAACCCGTCAATGGCTTGGCTGAAGCCTGGAGATGGAGTTGAGCACTGGGTTAAACCAACGTTATAAATGATTAAAGTAAATGTGGATACAACATTATTTCAAGATGCAGGAATGTTCAGTTTTGGTTGTGCGGCTAGGAATCATTATGGTGTATGTTATGCCCAAAAATTGGTGCAAACATTATTCGGGTCAAAATCAGATAGAATGGTCAAATTTGAGATATGAATACCTAAAATTAAGGAGAAAATTAAGCAAGTTTCCTTCCTAACAAGGGAATAGGTGCGCCCCTTGAATAAGGAAAGGCGCGACCAATCTTAATGCAAACTATTGGATAAATGCCAGTAGTTTATGGAGATGCGCTCCCATGAGAAGAGGAATGCGCGCCCTGTTATTGAGAATGAGGCTGAATATTTTTTGTGCAAGTCCCACACTTGTGGCAAATATTAAGGCGCGTCCTAAGTAGAAGAGGAGGTTTATATGAGATTTCAGCATGGTCACTTGAACGGATGCTTTGGATGATCCAAAAAAGATTGAGGTTATTATTACTAATGTATTTACTACAGGTACTCTATTGAAGAACTCCTTCCTGTAATACAACCACAGGAAGGCGGTACCCGTGGTCAGAGACCTCTAGGGGTATGCCTAGACAGAAGGCCTCCTCATGTAGTCAATGAGTGTCCTCATTGGGGATGTAGGGTAAACTTTGGTGTATGCTTTGGGAGCTCTGTCTCTGTAGTCAACGGGTGTCCTCGTTGGGAGACTTTGGAGTATCCTACACTTTGCACCCAAAAGCTTGAGATCAGTTATCCTGCAATCTGGTAGGGGCTCCTTATCCGGGGGAAAATAATGCGTCCAACATTTGAGATGAACCACGGCTATACCTGCATCCACTGATTAGAGAAATAGCTGGTAGCGGAGCGTTATTCTTGTCCATGGAGATGCCTTATTTGTGAAGTCTCGAAACCGTGGACGAGCCTTGGGCCTTTGTGGTTGGGCCTCATCGGCGTACATTCCTAAGACTGGTAGAAGACCGTTTCCGGTAGGTTTCCTACTGGGCCTCGGATGAGAGATCTAAGCCCTTTAGGTTTCTTGTTCCCCAAGAACTACGTTGGATTGATTCTCTATAAATAGGGATATGTAGGCAAATTGTAAGGGGTAAGAAGTGAGAGCGCAAAGGAGCCGCCACTAACCCTAAGCAATCTCAGCCCCCAATAATCACAAACACCAAACACTGTTCATAAAATCCGATGATTACTGTTCAAGTTTTCCGACAAAGAACAATTGTCACAGATCTTGTTTCCGGCTACGAATCTTGAACTTTGTTGCTACCAAATTCCCCCGTCAACAAATTGGCGCTAGAAGGAGGGGCTAATCAGGATCTGCATCTAGGATAAAAGATGACTCAATATCGTGATGGAAGTTCTTATGATAGAAACTCTGAAGAAGGATCTGAGCAAGGCTATGATGAACCTTACGTTCCTACTCCGGTGAATCATCCTACCCTGAATGTCGGTGACCAACCACCAGTCCTGATTAGCAACGCGAACTTGTTGGAGCAGCTCTATCGCATGGGCGACGCTCTAAACGGTTTTGACTCTAGGTTGAGTACGGTGGAGCGGCATAAGACAAGGAGAGGCCTTCCTCATAACCGCTCTGCTCATGCATCTGGGAAAGCCCCCATGACTGATGCTCCGGTTGACCGTGACCAATCCAAAGGCGAACGTGTGGCAATAACGCTGTGACGTCTGAATTACTCCAATGATGCAACCCCGATCGTTGAACTTGTTGATGAAGATACTGATGGGCGAGAGGTGCCGCGGGCAGATAACCGAGTAATCACTCACCCACACCGATCCAGGTGAAATATGAAGGAACGCCGACAAGCGGAATCTATGTCGGTGAATGAGCAACGAGGTTTCGCTGCTTTGAAGGATCGCTTGGGGATCCGTTTAGGAGATGATGATCTAAGGATGTTACTTCTAGAATGGCAGAAAGAAGCCGATTGCGGAGATGTGATGCCCCGTGGTTCAACGTGTGTGCCCCTGAATCTCCTTGAGAATCAAGAGCGGCACCGCGACCATGAGAGAGCTCCTCCTCGTGGAATGATGGACCGGTATGGCCGAAGATATGGAAGTGACCGTTGAAGAATACCTCAATGGTGGGGAAGAGATGTAGGTCGAGGTAGATACTTGGACGAATATCTTCGCGTCAACTATCGTGGCTATAGGGATACTCGCGCTTATGACCAAGCTGAAAGAGATAACTATGCGGGGGATGATGGTTATAGGGATATCCAGAATTACGATCGCGAGATGTCTCAAGGCCGCGGCCGAGGTCAAGGAGAAAATCCGGAAGGAGATCAAGGGTGGAACCAAGAGATCATGGTGATACCTGAAGGAGGACAAACTGATGCCCAAAATACTAAACAACAACAGATTCCTCCGGGTGGAAATCAGGTAGTGCCACCTCAACCTCAACCTCAAGAACCACAATCCGATATGCAGACTATCCCCGGCGTGGGAACCTTTAATGTGGATGATCTGAAGAAGTTGCTCACTCAATTGGAAGGAAGGGTAACGACAACGGCCGAAATTCCTTCGCCATTTTCTGCGGCTGTAAGAGAGGCTCAGTTACCGGTCGGATACCGTAACACAACTAGCGATCTCCGGTTCCATGGAAGTTCAGATCCTATGGAATTCTTGGGTCGATTCAATATAGAGATGGACGCGTATCAAGTTCCTGACTTGGCCCGATGCCGACTCTTGGCAGCAACTTTTAGGAAAAGCGCTTAGCAATGGTTTCAAAAGCTTGGACTGGGTGTAATCACATCTTGGGACCAAATGAAAACCTTGTTCTTGACCGAGTTCTGGGAAGCTGTGAGATATGCTCCGTATGTCACTACTCTGGCTAATGTTAAAAAAAGGGAGAACGAAAGCTTGACATCTTACTTTAAAAGGTTCAATGTTGAGTCTACCAGTGTAAGAGGTACTTCAGACGAAGCTTTAAAAAGTTTTTTGATAGCAGGGCTAAGGGTTGGCTTAGATTTCTGAAAATATTTGCAGGGAAAAGATTCGGCTACTCTGGGGGATGTCTTTGCTTTGGAAGAATCATTCAAGGCCATAGAACAATCTTTGGCAGAAGTTCAGCCGACTTTGCAACAAGCCAGAGAGGCAGAGCAAGAAAGAGAGATAGGTCTTCGAACCCAAGATATCGAAGAAGTAGTCAAAGCCCGAATTGGGTGAATGCTGCAACTTTAAGGAGGGAATGGTGCCCTCCCTCAAGCTATGTCAACAGGACTAGAGGGTACACCCCTTTGGCCGCATCGATTGAGCACATCTTTGTGGTAAACAAGAACATGGGACTTTTCAGAAAACCAGAGGCTCTGTCATCTTGGAAAAGTAAAGATAAGAAGAAGTACTGTGAATTCCATGAATCATCCGGACACAACACACATGAGTGTCGGCAATTAAAAAATGAAATCGAGACTCTAATCAAGGAAGGATATCTTCGTAAGTGTGTAGTGAAGGAAGTAAGGAGGCATAAAAATGGTGCAGACAAAGTAAAGGAGGAAGAAGGTCGTACCCCTCGGGGGTCTAACAACGAAACTCTGGAAGAAAACAAGTTTGTCAAGGATGGCAGTATCCGAGCAATATATGGAGGAGTTTCTGGGATGGAATGCAGCAACAGGGCCTTGGCAAGATACGCAAGAGAGGCACGGTTTTGACCTCTGACTGACGTCCACGGAGTGGAAACTCGGCCACCTAAAGTGTTCAAGGGAGAATCAATGGATATCACCTTCAGAGAGGCAGATGTCAGGTGGGTACATCACCCCCACAATGATGCCTTGGTCATTTCTCTCCAAATCGGAACTAAAAACGTCTATAGAGCCTCATATGACTTCCGGGAATGTTACAGACAAGCCATGAGGGGTTTTAGAAGAAAGGATGTCCAGGTCAGCAATACCTCAGATGATGAACTGGAGAGAAGTATCGAACAGCCAATCGAGGAGATTCGTGTCCATTATTACGTTGAACAAGAAAATGAATACTCCTCCGAGTTGCCTTCAACAGTGTTGTTCTTAGAAGACACTATCAGGATTGAAATTTTGGAAGAAGAAGAGCCCCCAAACATAATCCAAGCAAATTTTAATGGGGAACGGCTCGAAGAAAGGTTTGATGTTATACAAAGCCTTAGAAAAGATATATATAAGGTGGATGCCCCTCTTCCTGAGGGCGCGCCCTTATCTTCAAGAGTTTCAGAAGAACTTGATGTCCCTATACTTCAGGGCGCGCCTTCTCCCATCCCAAACCTAAAAGAAGTTGATACCCCTGTAATGCAGGGCACGCCTTCGATCAGAAAAGAAGTCAATGCTCCTCCTCTAGAGGATGCGCCTTCTCAGAATAATAATGAGGATCATAATCAGCTCGACTTGGATCCTCAGATACCAATGCCAATAGAGAAAATGGGGTCAGCAGAGGATACGATTGAAATTCGAATACAAGGAAGATCCAAGCAAAATTTTGAGGATTGGATCTCATCTAAATTCGAGGCTGAAGGAAGGGCTTTCAAAATTTCTCTTGGTGAATCTTGATGTGTTCGCTTGGAGCCACTCAGATATGGTTAGGATTGATCCAAAAGTCATGTGCCATCGATTGAATATCGATCCTAAACACAAAGGGATTCGACCAAAGTGCAGGGCTTTAAGTTGAGAAAGGGTCGTAGCCTTGGCCGAGGAAGTGGATAGACTCTTGGATGTCGGATTAATCAGAGAATCTTTTTACCCGGAGTGGTTGAAAAATCTGGTGTTAATGAAAAAACCTAATGGGAAGTGGAGGACTTGTGTGGACTTCACAGATCTAAACAAGGCTTGTCCAAAGGATAGCTTCCCTTTGCCAAGAATTGATCAATTGGTTGATGCTACGGCATGGCATGCTTTACTAAGTTTCATGGATGCATACTCTGGCTATAATCAAATTCCCCTGTACGGACCTGACCAAGAGCACACTTCTTTCATCACTGACAGAGGTCTCTATTGCTACATCGGAATGCCATTTGGCTTAATCAATATCGGGGTGACTTATCAAAGGCTGGTAAACAAGATGTTTAAGAAGCAGATTGGGAAGACAATGGAAGTGTATGTAGATGATATGATTGTGAAGTCTAAGAGAGCAGAGGATCATATAGCAGATTTGGCTAAAATGTTCCACATTCTGAGAAGGTATCAAATGAAGTTGAATCCTCAGAAGTGTGTATTTGGCGTGGAATCAGGGAAATTCCTAGGGTTTATGGTGAACCACCGAGGAATTGAGGCAAACCCTGCAAAAATCAAAGCTCTGTTGGATATAAAATCTCCTACCAGCGTTAAGCAAGTACAAAGTTTGGCGGGGAGAATTACAGCTTTGAATCGATTTGTTTCAAGATCTTCAAATAGATGCAAAGAATTCTTAAAGGCAATTAAAGGCATGGGAAAGGATTTTGTGTGGACCTCGAAATGTGAAGAAGCTTTATAGAAAATCAAATAGCAGTTGGGGAATCCCCCTATGTTCACAAAGCTAGAAGACGGGGATAAATTGATTCTCTACCTGGCAGTCTCGGAATACTCCATCAGTGCGGTTTTGGTAAGAGAGGAATGGGGCCAATAGGCACCAGTGTACTATGTGAGTAAGAGATTGTTAGATGTAGAGACTAGATACACTAGCATGGAAAAATTAGTATACGGCCTCATTCTTGCAGCACAAAAGCTAAGGCCATACTTCCAAGCTCATCAAATAGAGGTCCGTACCGCCTATCCTTTAAGGCACATCTTGCATAAACCTGAGTCATAAGGAAGAATGCTAAAATAGGCAGTAGAATTGGGATAATTCGATCTGGAATATTGCCCTCGTACAATAATTAATGGGCAGGCATTAGCACATTTCATACTTTAGTTTGATTCTGAAGTGGATGAGAAGGCTATAGTGTTGGCAAAACCTTCCTCAGAGAGGGGTGTCCCTGACCAAGTGAGAGAAGAGTTCCCACACCATTGGTGGATTCCACATGTTGAAAGGCTGTGAATAATAACGGAGTTGGGGTCGGGATTGTTTTGATTACCCCGGAAGGACATCACTTGATGAGTTCCATTCACTTCAAGTTTTATGTCTCCAACAATGACACCAAATATGAAGCCCTGATCAATGGTCTGAAGATAGCCGTAGAAGTGGGAGTTGTAAATATGATAGACCGGAGCGACTCAAAATTGGCAGTAAATCAAGTTAATAGAGGGTTCCAGGCCCAAGGCCCTCAAACTGAGTTATACATGAGGAGTGTGCAGTGTTTACTCCAAAGATTTGGAAGCGCGAAGTTGGAAGGCGTGCCAAGAGAAGAAAACAGAAATACGGATACCTTGGCAAAAATGGGTTCACAGATAGACAACGTGTCGCTATGGCGAATTCCCTTGGGAATTCAAGAAATTCCAATTATTCCATAAGTGTGTTTCAGATGCAAGAGATCCCGTAGGAGACTTGGATGACCCATATTCACAAATATATCCGAGCAGGGACTTTGCCGAAAGATAAGCTACAGGCTCGACACATTCGTTATCAAGCTGCGAAGTACGTAGAGTATGATGGGGTGCTATATAAGAGAGGGTTTAATCAACCTCTTTTACGATGTGTGGATCTGGAAGAAGGAAATTATATCCTGATAGAAGTACACGAAGGTATTTGTGGTAACCACTCGGGAGTGGTTCGTTGGCATTAAAAGTCCTTAGACAGGGATATTATTGGCCAACCATGAAAGAAGATGCTTTCAAGTTTTTAAGGGCTTGTGATCATTGCCAACGATTTGTTAATTATTCAAACGCCCCGACAACATCCATAACTTTATTGGCAAGTCCTTGTCTTTTCGCTATGTGGGGAATTGACCTCATTGGAGAACTACCCAAGGCCAAGGGGGGTGTGAAGTATGTCGTGGTGGCTGTTAATTATTTTATAAAGTGGGCGGAAGCTATGCCATTGGCCACAATCACGACTAAGAAAATCAAGGATTTTGTCTTCAATTCTATAGTCTGCAGATTTGGTATTCCATATAAACTCATATCCGACAATATGAAGCAGTTTTACAGTAAAGAATTGAGGAAGCTTTACAAAGACTTGAACATCAAGAAAGATTTCGCTGCAGTCTATCACCCACAAAGTAATGGCCAGACGGAGGCCATAACAAGATTATTAAACATACTCTAAAGGCCAAGTTGGAGGAAAAGAAAGGAGATTGTCCAGAGTAGATGCCAATGGTCCTTTGGTCTTATAACACAACTCAAAGGTCGACTACGGGCGAGTCTCCTTTTATGCTAACCTATGGGTATGAGGCTATGATACCTATAGAAGTGGGAGTTGGATCATTGCGAAGGGATTTGTTCATTGAGGACGATGCAGAGGTCAGTCAAAGGCTCCACTTGGATTTGTTGGACAAGTCTAGAATGAATTCTCAGCTGAAACTTGTTGCATATCAGCAGAGGAGTACAAGGTATTTCAACAAGAAGGTGAAGTCTGTACCTTATAAGGTAGGAGACCTTGTTTTATGAAAGGTCATGCCAAATACTAAAATAGCTCAGCATGGAGTGCTTGGAGCTGATTGGGAAGGACCATATAAGCTCAAAGCTATACTTTGGAAGGGGACTTATTACTTGGAAGATTTAGATGGTCAGCTCATCATTTAAGCTTGGAATGCAGAGCACTTGCGAAAGTATTATCAGTAGGGTGCGGCCTTGGTCCCCCTCGCTTCTATGATTGAGTTTTTATAATAGACTAGTAGCAAATGAATTCCTCATAGCCTAGAGGGTAGTATATATGACTACGAACCTTGGAATTATCTTAAGGATAAAATTTTCAAATAATTTCCCCACAGAGCATAATAGTCATGGGACTGGTGTAATTTTTACACTAGAGCATATTATTAATAAAAGAAAAAGATATTTAATTAGATGTTTTTTCAGAATATCGTAGTAAGATTGTGCATCAGGCGCGCCCTAAGGGTAGAGGCACCTCAATAAAATTTACTCATCATACTTTTACTCAAAAGGTAAGAGGGCGCGTCCCATGACAGGGGATGCCCAGACAATATTTATTTTGCAAAAATATGAAACTCATAAGGCATGTTACAAATTTATAGCAGAAAAAGTAAATAAATATTTTAAAATATGACAAGCAAGCACGCTTTCAAGATGAAAATATTTCAATCAAGTAGAAAGCCTAATGTTTATTTACAGGCGCGCCTTGAATCGAAAGTGTCCTAGTAAATGATGAGGACGCGTCCTATGTATGGAAGTATTTTAGAAAAATTTAATTGGGAAGTTTATAAAGGGAAAGTAAGTAAAGAATTTGCAGAAAGAACTAAAGCAAAAATCAGCACAATACAGGGGGCGCCCTACCGGTAGAGGCGCCTTGACAGTTTTATCTTGGAAAATTTATATGCAAGAGTAATTAAAGAGATTACTTCTAGACCAAATATTTGTTATCTATGATCTAAAATGTTAATACACGCCTTAAAGAAAGGAGTTCTATAAACTATAAGGCGCGTCTTAACCAAGAAGGCGCCCCATACGTCTGGTACTTGGAAACTTTTGCTTGCAAACGAAATTTTTTGCCCCTATATACTTATTAAAAGACATGAAATTGGAAAATATAACTCCAAAAAAGGGTAAAGCCAAATGATTGTCATAATGCGAAACAAGAAGTAGTAAAATACTTAGTCTTACAACTTTGCACAACATCAAAAGAGGGCTGGCTCCTCAAAGTATTAATGGATTTAGTTCAAAAATGATTTAAACATAGCAGAGAATCAGTGCGCGCCCTGAGAGTTACTGGTGGGAACAATTGTTGGGAGAGGAACTAAGGGATCAACCTCAGGCGCATCCTTGGCAGGTTCATCGGTAGGCGCGCCTTCTTCTTCTTCCAGGACAAGTTCAACCCTCTTCTCCTGAATTTCCTTAGCAAACTCCTTCCTGAACTCCGTCATTTCAGCAACTGTCTCCTTTCCAAACTTTTCGAAAGTATACTTAGGATTTTTTGCCACGAATCCAATCTTGTAGAAATCGAAACCATTGGCGAAGGCTTCATTTAATATCGATCTCATCTCCTCTATCTAACCATTCTTATCTTGATCCTAAAGATGATCCACTCTCAGTTTTGTCTCTGCAAGCTCTGTATGGAGAGACTCAGCTTTGTTATTGGCAATGTTGAGTTGAGAGGTCAAGTTTGCCACTTCACCCTTGAGAAAAGAAATCTCAGAGTCCTTTGCCTTGATGTTCTTGGAGTGGAGGAAATCTTTGTCCTTGAGAGTGTTCTGCAAGATATTGTTATCTCCTTGAAGCCTCTCCAGGCACGCTCTCTCCTCCAGGAACCTGTCCACAACTTGGGATGAATAAAGCATAAGTTGGCAGGAAGCTTTGACAAAAGCTCTGATGGATTCCTCCAAGCTCGTGTCTTGCCATTTCCTTACTTCCTCGTCAGTAACATAAAGTGATCCTAAAGGGCCGAGTTGGTTAAGCACAGAAGAAGAGTCAGTAGGCACCCCCTCCATTTGGGTCCTCTTGGGCCCGCCTTGTTTCTCTGTCAGGTCTACCACCGTCCTCTTGGGAACAGGAGTAGGCTGAAGGACAGGTGTCGGAGCTGGGATAGTTGGTTGATTTTTGGTAGTATCCTTCTTTGTTCCCTTAGGTTTGGACTTGTCCCCAGGGTTGCGCTCCAAATGATTTGGGAATTCTAGGAGGAGCCATGTCTTCACAAAAATCATGATAGTAATTAGTGCGACAAAAGCAAGAAACACTTTATTAAAAAGGCTCGCCTAAAATTTGAGGCACGCCTAGATAGAGATAAAGAAATGTGTTTATGATATGCAAAAGTAGAAAATAAATGCAAGTACAAGGCGAATAAAGTACAATGTGCAGCATATGAATAAAGAAATGAAGACAACAGTAAAGGAAGTGGACAGAAGGCGCGCCCAAACAGATGTTAACGGTATTTAAACCCGAGGGGGTTTCTCCTTGAAGGTTGCTGTCTTCCAACTCTTCTTCCTCCACTTCAGCATCTTCATCACTGTCTACGTCGATGACTCGAGCTACGGGATTTCCTTTCCTGAATTCCATATACCTACATTCCATCCTTACTTTATCAAATGGAATCCCTATTCGCATTAAATTAGTCCCCGTCACAAGTATTTTCAAATTCCACCATTCTGCGGCCACTCTAAGTAAGGCTTTGGCTCGTCTTTTTGCCGCGCCCTCAAGTGCTTTAACAGATAATTTTTCTAACAGTGGGAAGATTAAAAGCAAAGATAAGGAAAGCATGTAAAAATTGGAAGGGAAAAAAGGAAAGGATAAAGTAAGGTGCGCCCTTACTTGGGGAGGTGTTGAATCGAATCCTGATTCTGGGAACATCGTACAAGTAAAAGAAATTCTCTTTACAACCCTTCTCGTGGCTTATTTTTTTCCAGAAGAAAATCCTTTTTTGTTGTGTCGTTTATCCACAACCAAATAGTAATAACCATGATCAGATTTTCTTAGGCTAAAGAAATAGCTTACCTCATCCATGGTTGGTTGAGGAAAACCCAGGTCCAAGTACAGGATGTACATGGCAAGAACGATTTTGTAGCTATTTGGGGAAAGTTGGGGGGTGCCAAATCATACAGTTCAATGACTTTCTGAATATAGGGATGAAGTGGAGCGCCCACTCCTAAAGAAACCACTTCGGGTTATCACTATCCTTGGAATTCTGAAGTTCCTCCCATAATCTATATATCTATATATCTATATAAAGTAAAAACTCAGGAGAATGACGTGGCAGTGCTCAATATGCTCCAAACCAGTTTCTCTCATTTCACAGTTTGGCTCTATTTGGGATATTTTTATATAAAAATCATGATCGGGTGTTTATTAGATCCAATCAATTTCAACTTTTGGCTTTCCATCTCCCTGACTCAATCAGTTTAGGGTTTTCAGCCTGCAAAATTCAGATGAATTTGCAGTCATGAGTTATGCACTCCAAAAGCCAGGCTAAAAGGGGATATGGAAAAATATCCTTCGATTAGATTTGTTTCTTCTTAATTTCAGTTGCTTTTGGAGACCTACTTACTTATCTTGTATGATGTATGATATATTGATAGTTGTTCACTGGTGTTTGATTTTCCGTCTGCTAAATTATTCAAGTAGTTATCTATTCTAAAATTTGTGCATTATATTTGTCGATTATAGAATATCTATTTTAAATTTGACCATCTTTTTTCGATAGCAACTCCGGCCACTAATATAGACACAATATATTTTGTTATCATTTACTGGTTTGTATCTATTTCCTGTTATTTCAGGGCTTGCTATCAAATTCAAAGTAGAGAGCTGAATTGCAACTCCTTATGTGCTGGTTCCATAAAGGTATAAGTATTTTGTTTGGTTTATAATATATGACCTTTTTGCTATAATTTGTATCATACTATGTAGCGCCCCCAAATCCGGGGTCAGAGGATTTGGTCGTCACTATAAAACTTCAATCCAAATTAACCTGTTAAATCAATAATTAAATGCAAGCGGAAGATATTTATCATAAATGATCCCAACTAATCCAAGATCTTTTAAGGTTACAGTTCTAGAAACAAGAATTCCAAATTCCATAAATAAATTTTTTTCTTTCTTTTACTTTTAAAACTCTTTTCAACAAATACCAACTCAAAACTAAACCCACTAGTATAACTTCGAAATGAAGTATACTAGACCCAAATAAAATAACACAAATATAATACAATATAATATAAACAACTCTATAGAATAAAACTTACACTAGCCCGCAAACCCTGGACCAACCACCTTCCAAAAGCTTCTTCTTTGCTTCCTCGAATTTCGCAGCTAAGTAGCGCAAGCTAATCCTCACTGGAGGTTAAATTTAAAAAAAGGCAAGTATGAGCGAAAGAAATGCTCAGCAAGATCATTATGACATATATAGGGTCGTTTTGATATAAAACCGACATCTGCATTAGAGCAGAACATTTAAAATCATAATTGCTGAATCATAAAACTCTTTTTGATATTTTCAAGTGAAAAGCTTCAGCAATACTTTGAAACTTGACGAGAATGAAACTCGTAAAACAGTGTTTACGGAAATATCGTAAACCACAATAATAAGAAGCAGTGATTATGGATTGAATCATAAACTTTATTCCAAACCGAACTCTTGATATTAATACTTATTTTATTGTCATATCAAATTAGATATCAATACGAACTTTGATGCTCACAACATTCCATACTGAAGTCAACATCAATCATCTATACTAATACCACATTTGATATTTAACAACAAAGTAAGTATCAGCATAAATCAAAATCTGAATCGAAACCGCAATTCACTTTTAATCCAAAACAGAATCAGTACTTTTAATCCAAAACTGAATCAGTACTTTTAATCCAAAACAGAATCAGTAGATAAATCATTTACTCTATGATTATCAAAACAATAAAGAATTTAGATATCAATTTAGATTGGAACTAATAACATTTCATGTTGTTCCCGATGATCAGTCGCGAAACAACACGGTATCCCGCAGCCATACCGTAAAAATAGGTACTACCCGTATCCCGAAGGCATACGGTACCTATAGGGCGCCAGAAAACGCATAACTAGCCTTGAAAGATATTACAGCTGGACCGATATCTCGATCACCTATGCTGTAACCAATAACCAGTAACCAATAACCATTCCAATCTTAAAAACCTTTTTATTGAAAAATGAGCCGAATCCTTCGACATTCTAAATAATTTTTATTCCCCAAATCACTTGGGCAGGAATTCTCGCAACAAAATCATCTTTCTCAAAATCCAAAATATTTATAAATCCGGTAATTTGATAAGTAAAATCACTTGACTATTCTGATCATAGAACAGCAGAAGAATACTTGCATAAACAGAATCATTTAATTCAGCGATATATAAAATATTTATCGATTCTAACTGAGAATAGGGAAAGCAATACTTGCATGATAAGATTCAAAATAAATATCACTTGAACAATAAGTGATGATAGAAATACTTGCATAATATGATTTGAAATAAACATCACTTGAACGATAAGTGAAGTTAGGGGTACTTGCCTTTGGGTTTTTAGCAGTTAGTCACACTCGCAAAACCGCATCTATTCTGACATTCTGTCTCAAAATATCACCGTCTTTATTTTCAACATTTTACTGATATGCTGCTCCTGCGATTGCTAGAAGCCAGATACCCAATACCATTCCATCTCATTCTTTATCCAACGTCTTGTCCTGATCAACCTGAAAGATCCGCATCTATAATTAAAATATAGAACTTTAATCGCCCAAACGATAATCACTCAACGAACTGCGTGTCAAAAGCCTATCGTCTACCCATACGATAGCCCACACATAAAGAAGATAGTCAAACACAAGACTCTTGACCCACGTACACACATAATTCACATAGCACATAATCACATAACTCATGTAACACATAATTCATATAACACAGGACTCGGTTCATCAGAAGGGTCGACTCGGTACGTTTAAAACAGAAATCGGGTAAAAAATATGATTTATCGATCAAAAATCGACTCAGAATGATTCGTAAAACAAGCGACCTTTCGAAACAAAAGAATTTGGGTCTCAAAAGTATTTTTAATGAAAGCGGAATATTTTTCTGAGTCTGTACGCGTTCGTTTCGTATTAAACGGACGAACGGTTTATTTATAAAAATATCTTGTCCCAACACGTAATTAGGTTTTGTAAAAATTTAATTATATAACCTCGTTCGACATCTCCGATAATTATGGGTCACGTTCCCGTATTTTCGGAATTAATTTCCCGAAAATCGGGCAGCGTCTCCTTTGTTTATCGGCTTACCCGTCGAACATCCCGATGTCAAAACACAAAAACACAATCAATCGAAATCCAAAAATCCAACCATCAACTTCAGTCAACAAAGTCAATTCACAATTCCACCAATTTCCATTAAATACAATTAATAATCGATGTCATCCGTATTTTTATGTTTTGATCCGTATTTTACAATTTGTATTTATATTTTATATTTTAAATCGTAGGACTCAGAAATATTCATCATAGTCCACCGTCGGCTCGCCGAGACTCATTGCCGACGGCGGCAAAATTTATTGGTACCCGATACTATTCGGTTTTCCAAATAAATTTCACCGATTAATTAATTCCCGCACGAAAATTATTTATCTTACGAAATTTACTCAAATATATATAAGAAATTCCCAAATTAATATATACATAATAATTTGGAAATTATTTAAATGGGAAGTAAAGTAACAGTCAAACAATGGATGCACAACACAGCAATAACACGGAAAGCCGGGACCAACAACCGGAAAATATAAGCAAAACAGCAGACAACAATCGGAAAGAGGTACAACACAGACGATCACACACAACACGTACACCCGTCACCTGCCGTACAACCAAGACAGCGGCAACAGGGCGGTGGCAAGTAATTGCCGGAAAAATAGGGGCAAATCGGGGAAAGACAAAACCAGGAACAAAAACGAAGACAACCAGCCGGGAAACAACCAGAATTAAACATCACAAAGACAACCCGAGTAGCAGTAACTTGTAAACGTGTATATATATACACACGTATACACACATCTGAGAAGCCAAGAACGGACAGACTGGTTACCGGAATACGGCAGCGGCCTTCCCCGGAAAAGAACAGCGAAAGGGGGAAACACAGAATGGGAAGAGAAGAGGTCAGGAGAGCAGAGATATAGAAAAGGGGAAAAAGGATGAGAACAATTTAGCTTATTCCCTTTTTATTATCTGTATTTTTACTTTCAATTTACAACTAAATGGCAGCTACGAAGCGTAATTTCATTTTGTATCGCCTTTTTACCTGCTGGCGGTACAACATTGTGAATAAATATAAATCGAAAAAGAATTCCGAAATAATTCTAAAATTCTCTAAATATCCCGAAGTAAATAAAAACGTAATTCTCATAGATTCAAAACAATATCTGAAACGAAATTTTGTACCCGCTTTTATCCATTAACGAATCAACGTGCGGTTAAAATTAATCCCAAAAATTCCAGAATAATTTTAAAATTCTCATAATATTTCAAACTTAAATAAATATGAGTTTCATAATTTTTAAAAAATTCTGGAATTAAATATGGATTTTACGAATAAATACAATCAAAAATCACTCAGGGCTAAATTAATTAATGAAATATTGATTTCTAAATTTTATAAAATCCCAAAAATAATTATTGTAATTATAAAGTCATAAAAATAATTTTAAAGATAATTTAAATATTTATGAAATTAAATTTTCCATAAAATTATTTTTTTTAAAGGCAAAAACAAAATGATACGACTCATACAAATAATCCTCAATCACAACTGAGTCCCACACAATTAATATTACACACAACACATAGCAGACAGAATATCCATCCAATCCCTAATATTACTAAACGAACCCAATTTACCGATATCAATAAAATGATCGGTTTTCAAATTAACTTTAGAAAATAATACATTTAAGTAAATATTTTGAGAAATTAATAAAGATCAATATAACACTTTAAAAATTAGCACATTACCATTTAATAATACCAACTCGTCCAACAGGAATAAAATATTCAAAATTTTATTCCTTATAAATCATAAAGCACATATATAAATATTCAAATAATATTTATAATAATTCTAAAAATACTGGATATTACATACTATCTTAGAAGTTACATAGAATTTCTTTAATCTTATACAATTATCGCCTACCATGACAGTGTTTTTATAACATTATTCACATGACATATTTTTTCAGCAAAGTTGGGTGGATCTTCATAGTTTGGTTAGACTGATGTCCCGTAAAATGCTTGAGATCTTCCTTGAGTGTTTGAGAAACTGTTATCATTTTAGTTATTAACCATTAACCACTTATGCATAGAGAACACCTTGCTGGGAGGCATATGGACGAATGCTATTAATATAGCATTTCCTTGACTATTTCCATAATTTTAGATTTAGAATCCAATATTAAAGTGATAATCTCATTTAACATTGAACTGAATTTATACATAATTGCATTTTAATATTAGAATACAATTTTTCTTTTCATATTCTGATTGTTAGATTGTTTGTGTACTGTTTAAGTACGTGTGTAGCCATCTTAGATAAATTGCTTTCACATATAATGCATGGTATTGTTCATCATTTTGGCTATTTCAGGTTAAGTTAGATCTTTCTAAACCTTTGAACAATACCTGCGAATATATCTTTCGCTAGAAAAAACTAATACTGAGTCAAGCACCCTACTAGAAGTGCTTGTTTCGTCATCTTCTTCACTCTCGAGGTTAGTCTAGAGTTCAGCACCGGATCATGTATTCATTTGATGCAACAATGTTCAAATAATTTTTCTTATACACATTTGTAAGCCATAAATTTTTAGATTTTTCTATTAATTCGGCAATTTCTATACTGAAAATTTAATATAGTTCATTATACTTGATTATTTTAGGTCATTCTCACTAACTAGGTACAATATTTTTTATTGTTCTTAGTATTTAGCATTTAGCGATTGGAAGGATAAAATTTTACCCGCAGAAATTGAAAGGTTTTGATCTTGATTGTTTCATTTCGGTTATGGAGTACTAAAGGTCTCAATGTGTTAAGTATATAATACAATCATGTCATCAAATTTCTATCTCTATCTCTGTCTCTATTTATAAAATAGAAAAAAAAACTCAGTTGTGCGGCATGGCACCTCCCATACTCTTGGTCTAGGTTGGTAACTCTATCTTTGTCTCTATTTATAAAATAGAAAAAAAAACTCAGCTGTGCGGCATGGCACCTCCCAGACTCCTGGTCTAGGTTGGTAAAATGCTTCAAAAACACATTTTCACCTGTTTTCTTCTTCGTCTGACTACTGAGAAATGGTACTCAGTTATGGTTGCCCTTACCTATGACTTTTTAATTAAGGAAAGATGGTTATCCACATATGAGTTAATTGTAGGTAGGGGTGCGGAAAAAGTCAAGAGAAGCCCATTTTTCTGCTCCTGCATTTCAAAAAACATTATTAATGATACCATAGTTAGCATGACAATAAAGAAATAGAAATGTTTAGGTTATTTTGTTTAGAGTGGGCTCTGCACTTTTACTGAATTCACATGTTCGTGTTAAGTAATTAGCTAGCCGAATGCTAGGTTGCTACATTAATAATTATTCATATGATAATGGTAATCTTTGATGCGAGGACAATAGTTATTGCATGAGCCAATACATATTAACTTTAGTGTATTTAGTATTTCATAATATTTTCCCGAAATCTGAAATATCTGTTAACGACAATATCTTATAATCAAGTAGAATTTATAAATTTTACATAATTTATTTACAGCATTGCTATGCAAGATTTATGACGGGGCTGAGATTCCAGGTGATTTTACAAATGCGTACAGGTTTTTTTAGTATACTGAGGTAGTATGCCACCAAATCTATATATATCTTATCTTAATATATATAAAGAAAAACCCCGGGAGTTTCAGAATCGCTCGAATCATATTTATCTATTTTTCTAGAACTCCTCTATTTTACATATTAAATTTAAAACTTCCTTTTTTGTCTCCTATTTTTCAGATAATAAAATCGAAACTTTTTTTTAATTGGATAAGAGATATTAATTATATTCTAATAAGTATAGAATTTTCTTTAAGTCTATATACGAAGACAAATTGGTTGTTTTTAATTTTGTTTCATTCTGTATTTTATTTTAGGATTGTCCTGCAATTTTTTTAATTAATTTTTGGTCTTTTTCGTCAGGCATGAACGAGCGTTAGTTCAATTATATGCAAGTCGGTTGAATCTTACTTGCAGTTTCTGTCATACACACGAGTTGTTGTTCTTCATATCCAGGTGAATAGTTAGATTTTTATGATAGTTCCTCATATCCATAAATAGAATGTGCATGATTTGTTTATAATTTGTAATTCTTCTTGCAGGTATCTGTTTGGGTTGAAGAATGTTTACAAAACTGTGGTATAATATCTAAACCTTTTTCTCTTAATCAAAGTTTCTGCGCGAATTTTATTTGGCTCGATTTTGTTGTTTTTTGCATATTCCTTTTATTTTGGTGTTGTTTCGTTGACACGGTTTCAAGTAATACCTATTCACAATCATTCTATAATTGATTTATAGGGACGATCTCCTGTTCACAAATCTCATCATCAATTTATTATTTTCATTGTATTAATTATTTTGTCTCCTTTTTTTTGTGTTAGAAACATGTCGATGGGAGAAGAAGAAGCACATTGAAATTTATGGTTTATGAAGCCAGCAGGTATCCTTATCAATTGCACTTCACCGTTTTTTAAATCACAATTAGCTTTTTTATGGAGCTCATGTAATTTAAATATTAAAATTCAAAACATCCTTATTTATGTCCTATTTTTTAGATAAGAAAATAATTAAATTACATATTTGAAATAAAAAAAATTAATTCAATTATAAATATAATCGAATTCTATACATAATTGACTATATATATATGTGTGTATATATATACTTTAGCTTTTTTATAAGCATATCTAATTTAGTTTACTAATTTATTGAATAAAAACAAATTTATTTTCCTAGATCATAAGTTTTAGATAAGAAAATAATCAATTTAAATATTTGAAATAGAAAAGATATACAAAATTCTTTATAAGAGAAATTAAAATTTATAGTAAAAATTATAAATTGAATCTTATTCTAATTTCATAATTCATTATACTACTATATCAATCCACAAATAAACAGTGCGCTTTTTTGTGGTATAATCTTATTTTTCGGTTTCGATTATGTTTGGATGTGTGGTGTGAAGTTTTATTTATTACGCTTTTTACTCTCTAACCATACCTTCGCATGTTTTTAGTGACCTTCTATTTTGATAATTTTACGCGTGATTATTTTACAAGAACTGTTCTTTCTTTATGTATTTAACTAATTTTTTTACGAGAATCGTTCGCCTGAAAATTATTTATCTATTTTTTTAGAGTTTCTCAATTTTAATTCAATAAAAATAAAATTTTCTTTTATACATTCGAATTAATAGAGAAGATAATAAATATTTAGAAGTCAATCTTATTTAGAATTTGTTTATTCAAATTTTTTTGAATTAATAGGGAAGATAATAAATATTTATAGAGCTTTTGAGTGTATATAAAGATATCCAATACAATATTTTTTATTTATAGAGCTTTGCATCAATCTGTTATTTTTTCAATATTTAAATATTTTTTGTGTAATTATAATAATTTTTTATTAGTATTGTATTTGCCGGAAGGACGGATCAACCTAAATTTTATATAAATTATAATATAATATTTTTAATTAGTATTGTGTTTGACGGTAGGGCAGATCAACTAAATTTTATCTAAATTTAAATAACATTTTCATTATTATTGTATTTGACGGAAATGCGGCACAAACTAAATTTTATCTAAATTTTAATAATTTTTAATTAGAATTGTGTTTGACGGGAGGGCGGCTCAAACTATTTTTTATCTAAATCCTAGTAAATTTTTAATAGTATATATTGTATTGGATGGGAGAGCTAATCAAACTAATTTTCATTTAAATTAAAATATTAGTTTATATTAGAATTTATCTAATTAACCTTTTTTTATTACAATAGGCGCCGGCCTAACAAAACCTCATAATTAGTATGATTATTATCGACTTATGAAGACGTGATATAAACTGGTATCATGAATAAAAATGTAAGCCATTTTGTCATGTTATCTATATTATAATGTGTATCGACCTAACAAAATGTGACACAAAATGCGCAATAATTATGAATAATTATTTTTTTAATTATAGTTCATATTTTTCTTAAATAATCTTCCCATTAAAATTTTTAAGATTTTTTTAGGGTCGCTGCGCAGGGCGGCTTTGTCGACTAGTATCTATATAAAGGAAAAACTCGGAAAAACTCGTGTGTATGAAGTGGCAGTTCTCACCATCCTTACATTCTGCTGGTCATTATGTTCTATTTTCCGTACATTTATTCATGTACTGTATATAGAGTCTTACAGTTGTATAAGCTATGCTAAAAAGGAGAAAGAACTCGCTATATATAATTCACAAATGCGGGGGAAATTCTGCTCAATTTCAGCTCACCCTTATAAAGATATATACATATGATGTGTGATATACATGCACGGAATAGTAATCCATGGACCAGAATTTGGGAACATCTGAATTATAATTACATTTACAATATCCATTATGTTGGTTCTACAAGGTATAAATTTTTTGTTTGGTTAGCAATATATGGCCTTTTATGCTATGGTTCTGAGTCACTTTACATTTTATAGTGCATTGCTTTGAGTTCTTACTTGAATTTTGATTATTATGCACAAGATAGGTTTGTCAGGGGTTAAAATTAATAATATAGAAATTATAAAATACTTCAAAGATACCTTTTCACATATCTGCCTCTTTTGTCAATAAATGGAAATAGTGTTCGGCCGTGGTTGACCCTACCTAAAAGTTTTAAGCTAAAAATTAATGGTTACCCATGTCAAAGTATATGGCAGGTGTGCATGTGAATAAAAACAAATTCATTCATAGATTAGGAACCCATTTTTCAGCACCCTGGATATTAAAAAATCATTGTTAATGATAGTTAGGATGGAAATAGTGATGCATCAATGTTTAGGTTATTTGTTTAGTTGTTTTGAGTGAGTTCTGCACTTTTACTAAATTCACATGTCTGTGCTACGTAATTAACCAGCCGAATGCTAGATATCTGTATTCTTTTTTGTACATATGATCGGGGTGTTGTCTCTAGAGGGCTTGGAGATCTGTAAGCAAGTGATTGATTATGAACCATCATCCAGGTTTTTGTATAACAATGTATACTTGTAGCCTGGAATTTTGTAACAATTACAATATCTCAAAATTTACATTTTATATTTGCAACATGCTAGACTAAGAGGGTCTAGACCCACTTTTGGGGGGTGCTGACATCGGCAAAAATGAAAAAATAAAAGAGTTTCAGAGTCCTCTTTGAACTATTAGTATGAGTACGAGAAATTTGAAAACTCCTGCTATCTGTTGAGGATCTATGGCATGAAGAGGTACCTTAAATTTCTTAAAAAACCAAGATTGTTGGGTCGGTATAATTCCTTTTATAATAATTTATCAAGTTACAAAGTGTGAAAATTTCTTGGGTTGCAATGTTTATCGTCATTCATCTACTCTATAGTGCATTGGTGGCTGTATGTACATTTTGGCAGCTAGAAATGCAGGGCTAATGCTCTTGATGTATCTGATTCGTTTCTAGATGTAGTGTGTAATTATTATAAGTAAATTGTGCCTAATGATAATAGTTGCTTCCGTTGCATATACAGTGGTTGTCCTGATTATTCCAATAATGTACAGCTATATGATTTTGTTCTAGAAATGTGGTGACATTTTTATCTTATCATATTAGTTCTTAAAATTTAAGCTACTACGTTGTCCTCCATTTTATGTGGTCCTAGGATATCAGACCATTAATGTATATACTATTTTTGCTATTTATGTTTCCTTTATACTATTTTATGAAGTTTGAATTAGCTTAGTTGTGCTGTTTAAGTTGTGATTTAATTTTAGTTTTTGTTACTATTGTGGTATCATATTCTTCAAAATGTTCTAGATGTTAGATGTTATTCCCTGATAAGGTTTACTGTGTGCTGGATTTGCAACATTCTTATATGTTAGTGGTATTTAGCCTTTATAATCTGTATAAATAACAGGACTGCATAAACCCAAAGTTTTTACATTGATCTTATATTGATACTAAGATATTCATGTTTGTTTTTCTTAATTTTCACAGCAGGTGATTAAGGGGATTTCCCTTAAAGGCATTCATGCAAAATAAGATTAGATGCACTTTGCTGAAATCTTTGGCAGGTTTGGGACCTTCATATCTTGGATCAGATTTAAAAAGTTAAGATGAGGGTCTGTTGATCAAATTTTCCATTCTGATGGAATAAATGTGTGATGTGAGAAATGAAAGGGTAGTTGCAAGATAAATTAGTGAGACCATAATGCTCATGCAAAACAAGCAGAAAGAGGAATGAAAATTTAGCCAAAAAAATAAAAATTAGTGAGATTATTTTATAAATGCACTTGTAGGTTCCAAAGTAGATATCCATAATGTGTACAGGGGAGTAACAAAGTGTTTGGAGTTGAAATTTATTATTTTTTTATATTGCTAATACTTACTTATAACTTTTAATATTGCTAACACTTGTCGATTTAATATTCATAACTTTTTTAATATAAAATTAAATAGTAGTATAAAAGAGGAAGTATTCTTGAATTTTGCTTAATATATGTCTCTTAAAACTTTACTTTCGTTTTTAGAAAAATTCATGTGTATGTAATATGTATCTTATGTACATGTACTTACACTTTTAAAAATTTTGACTAAAGAATTTATTAAAAATAAAATTTTTATAAATTTATGACGCGTGTCCAATAAGATCACATATCATATGTTTTAATTCTGTAATCATACTATAAAGCATTTAGAAATATAATCACTTACAGTACTAACTTTTTTTAAATATTCTTTCTATGTTTTTTAATATTTTTTATTAAAAAAATTTGTTCAAACCGCGCGAAGCGCGGTTTATCCACCTAGTTAAAATATGAGACCGCATCATGCTCAGAGTGTGCGCCCAGATGCCCTCCATGTCATAAAACTCCATTAACCATTTCAACTGCTCATCTGAACATGATGATGGCAATCCAACGCAAAACAACTTGCCGTGTTCCTTCCGGAACCATTTCTTCACTGCTTCAGTGCATGGCTCGTACTTGCTCCATTCAAAATCTATCTCGCTGTCAGAAACTTCTCAGTGTTCAAAGGGAATGGGTGAGGGTTCAGGAGAAGTTGAAAATTGATAATTATCCTCAACAAAAAAAGTTTGCTTCTTCTCTCAAGTCAGAAAGATCTTCATCAGGCGCGCCTTCAGAATTAGGAGAGGAAGATGTGCCCTATGATTATTGTGGGCAAAGACTCGGAGAGATCGCCCTATAAGAAACCTTGGACGGTCATGCACCAACATTGACGCCAATTTCGGTACTTCTGTACATATTTACATTGAGCTCTTCTAGCCAGTCATCAAAATATGTGGCAATAGGGGCTGGTGACCTTTTTTTTTGGATTAGCTTTTGCTTGCCCCTCCTTCGAGATAAAGGAATGTCATCCATAGAGGAGCTATTCGAGGAATCCGCCATCAATCTGCCTTCCTTGAAATCCTGGATAAGGCACGCCACACGGCCTAGAAATTCAAGGGTATGCTGGGTGTTTAGAGGTTGTGGTTTAAAGTAAACGTTGGGAGGAGAATATATCTCAAGATTATAAAGGAGTTCCTTGAAGGGATGAAATGGAGAAGACGCGCCCTCGTCTTCCAGCTGTCAAAAGAAAAGCAAAAATCATTGAGGGCGCGTCCAATTCAGAAAGAAGAGAAGACAACATGAATATCAAGTAATAGAAGGCACGCATTGAGAAGGTAGCATGCCCCAGTCAGAAGTTACATTTGTTGATTTAGGCTAAAAGCATCTATCCTGATTACCTTTAAAGGTGCGCCCTAAAGTTAGGGTAGAGCGCCAAGTAATAATTTGTGTTTCTAAAATTATAACACAGCAAGAAGAATACTAAAAAGAAAAGGGAAGGCGCGCCTTAACGGGGGAAGGCATGTCTAAAGCTTAAAATTTAAGTACACTATTAATAGTAAAGTGGTATGGCGCGCCCTAGATAACCGGGATGGCGCACCCTAATCTGTTGACATGCCCCGGATAAATTTTACAATATACGCACTTTAAACCCAAATTGGACGTAGAATAATAACAGTTGAAATTCTCAAAAACATGAAATTATAATTCAAAATCCCGAAATTATGGATCTAAATTTCAGAATCCATATATGTGCAGATATATATATATATATATATATATACAGATACATACACATCAAAAGATGATTTATGACCAAAAAGTTGAACAGACTATTTGGCATGCACAATGATCTACTTGACAAAACTTGGAAATGTAAAAAGCTTTGTGTACCTTTTTGATTAATGAGAAAACTGACCAGAAAGGAACTTGAAAACAGCAGAGGGACGCGCCCTCTTGAAGGCGCGCCTTCTTTGATCATTACCGTAATTTCGAATAAAAATAGTAATTTGGTCCGAGGCACGCCCTGTTGAAGGCCTTCCCTATAAGATAATATTGATGATAAATAATTTTATACAAATTTTGACAAAGACGAGTAAAAGTTTCAATCCTATTTTCATAGCATATGGAATTTGGGGGTAGTTGTTATGCCCAAAAATTGGTATAAACATTATTCGGGTCAAACTCCAAATAGAGTGGTCAAAGTTGAGATATGAATATCTAAACTTAAGGAGAAAGTCAAGCAAATTTCCTTCGTGAAAAGGGAATAGGTGCGCCCTTGAATAAGCGCGTATTTTCTTTATGAAAATTGTTGGATAAATGCCTGCAGTTGATGGAGACGCGCTCTCATAATAAGAGGATGGCGCGCCCTGTTATCGAGAAAGAGGCTGAAAAAAATTATGTGCATGTCCCACACTTGTGGGAAATATTAAGGCACGCCCTAAGCAGAAAAGAAGGTTTAGATGAGATTTCAACATGGTCTCTTGGACGGATTCTTTGGATGATTCAAGGAAGATGGAGGTTATTATTACTAATGTATTTGCTGCAGGTACTCTGTTAAGAACTCCTTCCTGTAATGCAACCACAGGAAGGCGGTGTCCGTGATCAGGGACCTCCAGGGGTATGCCTGGACGGAAGGCCTCATCCTGTAGTCAATGAGTGTCCTCATTGCGGATGTGAGATAAACTTTGGTGTGTGCTTTGGGAGCTCTGTCTCTGTAGTCAACGGGTGTCCTCGTTGGGAGATTTTGGAGTATCCTGCACTTTGCACCCAAAAGTTTGGGATCACTTGTCCTGCAATCTGGTAGGGGCTCCTTATCCGGGGGACAAGGATGCGTTCGACATTTGAGGTGAACCACTGTAATACATGCATCCACAGATTAGAGAAACAGCTGGTAGCAGAGGGTTATCCTTGGCCAGGGAGATGCCTTATCCGTGAAGTCTCGAAGCCGCTGACGAGCTTTGGGTCTTTGTGGTTGGGCCTCATCGGCAGACATTCCTAAGGCTAGTAGAAGACGGTTTTCAGTAGGTTTCCTATTGGGCCTCGGGACAAGAGATCTAAGCACGTTAGGTTTCTTGTTCCCCAAGAACTACGTTGGCTTGATTCCCTATAAATAGGGATACGTAGGCAAATTGTAAGGGGTAAGAAGCGAGAGCGCAAAGGAGCCACCACTAATCGTAAGCAATCTCAACCACTAATAATCACAAACATCAAACACTGTTGCTACCAAATTCCTCCGTAAATAATGTACTGCTTGAAGGAATCAGTATTAGGAAGATGAAGTCCGGGAGTGGCTTTGTGCAATGGTTGATCTTTGATGAGTCAACTTGAAAAAGTTTGTAACTTGCTCAAGTTTTATGGTGGAAATTTCTATTTAAAAACACTAAGTAAACTCTAAAATGAATGCATATTGGGCTAAGCAATGACCCTAGTGGTATGATCCAATATTAGTGCCTTATTATTTTTATAATTTATAAAGTATATATAATTGAGAGGGACATTCAAAAAAAGTATATAAGAATGAATGGGATAAAGGGAATAATCTAAAACTCGCATAAGATATTATCGACACACCAAGTTCACAGATAAACCCGTAGAGAGAATAAGAAAAAGAAAACGCACAAGGAGTGAGTTAATAGTATAATTCATATTTTTTTTGAAGTACAGTTTTATTAAAAAAATTTGCAAATTTTGAATATGTTATCATGTAAATATATAAGAAAATGTCGCAGTATTTATAAATTATCAATTATGTTTTCGTGGATTTCAGGTGGTTACATTTTCGTTTCATTTGAAATTGAGGCAGTATTAAGAGCACGAATTTTGCAGACATTGGCTTGCCCTTCTTGTTTACGACAACAGAACTATTGTGATTCATGTACTGATAATTCTTGGCATCAATACAAAAACATGGATCAAATTAAATTTTATGTACACCTTCACCTCTGAGCTTCCATTTCATCTTCCTGTTCTGGATGAATTGAGTTTGACTGTACTAACTCATGCCTACTTCATTTCTTGTTTTACGAAATCCCCAAAATGTAGTTCTTCAGAAATAGTAGATATTACTTGATTGGAGCCGGTCCGTGGCAACTCTTTGCCAGGGACCTTTTTGGATCAACCATCCAATAGTTCTAAATTAAAGAAAAACGACCTCAACTCTAGACAATATCCGCGGTACTGGACAAGAATTCAATATTTACCCTAACCACGTACAACTGACATTGTCCGAGTATGTACATGTTCATACGAACCAAATACCTTCAAAAATTTCCATTAGGTCTACTCATTCTTCGAGACAGCTATTTTATGTGATTATTCAAGATTACTAAAATGTAGAATTTATCTGATAATTAAATGCGAGGATAACTGTGGATTTCTGCATAAATTAAGTACAACCCTGAGTATGAAGCTGAAAGCTACTCTACTGAATCACTGCATTATCACAGGGTTAGGGAGTCAGCTAGCTGTTGCTAGGAAACAACAAACTCATGGCTCTGTTGTTCGAAGGAAATACTTGTGAGTTGTAATATGATAACGACTTGGTATCCTCCGTAAGTCTATTGATTCTTGGATTTACATCTCTTTCCTTGATTTACATCTCTTTTCTTCTATTCAGTTCATCATGTATTATGCATATTATAAAAGATTATAATCCAATTTATTGGAACGTTACACAAATTTTCACATATTTCAATTTAGTCTGGTTCCTTATATTGGGAATATCAAGGTGATATCAAGAATGTAGTTATACAACCGATATTAACTAATCAAGAATCCAGGACGTGGTTGGTAAGTGATACTCTTAATCCACACTATATAAAAGATTTTGAAGAGCCTCGTCTTGAAACAATCAGAAATTACACACTGCCCACATTTCGGAATAATTATAGTTGCCCTTTAGCATGATAACGGGTACAAAGTATTAGAGCAAGTTCAACAGTACCCTAAATTTATGTCCTAAATTAAACTTTGAGGCATTTTGTATAAATAAGTGTTCCAACAATGTCCTAGTGATGCCTTAAAATACTAGGACATTTATCAAATACCTCATTTTTAAGGCATAGTAGGCATGCCTTATTTAATTTATATCAATAAAAAATTCATTTCCATATTTTTTTACACATCTATTCTCTCTCATCTTTTCTTTCCCTCCAATTCTAATTCAAATATAATATTATACTAATAATAAGGCACCATTATAAGGCATATTGTTGGAATTAATATGCAAAGTCATGTCTTAAATCACTGAGACATTATATTTTATTATATTTATAAGGCATGTAGTAGTACATTGTTGGACTTGCTCTCGGCGTCTGTGATAAAATTGTATACTAACAATTAATTACAAATGATTACTTATAAACTATTTAATATATATTATTAATAAGAAGGGACTATTACAATGAGGACAATATAAGAATAGTCTCCAAATTATACTAGTATACTACATGCAAACTTACAAACAAACACAGCTTAGCCTAATTAGCTTATGTTTGGATGTGCTTTACCCCTTTAGCTTGATTTAATAAGGTAGAGTAATGATAAAACTAGACCAAACACTCCCTAAGGCTTGTGGTGCTGAGTATAGATGTAGTCCAAGTGAACCTCTGTAATGGCCCTTCTCTTGAAGCACTCTTCGTCTCCATTTTTACATTCTTCCAGCCCCATCAGCTCCTATAGAAATTTCATAACCAACAAAAAATCATTTTCTCGAAAGCAAATCTTTTTAAACAACTTGAAGAAATAATAAAAGAACCTCGTCTCTGTTCTATTTTATACTAGGTCGTTTAAGGTTTTCCAACACATAAAGAAGCTCATAATTATTAAGGTAGAAATAACTTGCCTCAAAAGATTCAC
This sequence comes from Apium graveolens, assembly GCF_009905375.1. Classification (NCBI taxonomy): domain Eukaryota; kingdom Viridiplantae; phylum Streptophyta; class Magnoliopsida; order Apiales; family Apiaceae; genus Apium; species Apium graveolens. The sequence continues at coordinate 169,988,476 of NC_133657.1, forward strand.
CGCCTTTCATATCTAGATTGTTTAACTTTAGTTGTTCTTGCGATCCTGCAAAATATATTTAAACATAAGATACATATATTACACAGATATCCTGCGGGACGAAAACAAGTGTGTTTGGTTTAGTGTAACACACACAAAGTAAATATGTTACATGAAAACACTGATTTGGTTACCTTGGTTGGTTGTTAATAAGAAACGGGCAGATGTTTGTGAAGCTATGAGAAAAAGAAGCAAAAGTACAGAGTAACATGAAGATTGTTTCATTGTTTTAGTTGTGTGTGTGTAACTGTGTGTGACAGGGATGAGAGATTATGTTTTTAGGAGTTGAAGGTGATAATAGCGGAAGTGGTCTCGCGACTATATAAATAAGTACAGGTAAGGAATGGCACTTCATCCTTTAATTAGTACTCACTACTTATTATATTTCCATTGAGCTACCCAAGATAAGGCACAAAATACAACTTTTATTTTTTATTATTTAATTAATTGAGTGCGTTTGCAGAATATTTTTAAAGTTAATATTAGATGAGGAAACTTAAATAAAGTTCTTGTGAATCAAATATTAGTAAATATAATATAATAATAAGTAAGTTTGTATAATGTTTGAAATGTTGTGCACCATACATCACTGAAGGCCTGCAAATTTTATCAAGACACGGTAGATGTCAAAATATTCTCCATACAGACCGTGTTTCATTAGAGTTGCAATAAATTAAATAAATTTTAATTTTAATCGACACTTACAAACAAACACTCTCTTACAAAATATTACTATAAAAAGTTTAAAAAATATATATTTGGATATAGACGGCTAAACATAACTTGGTAATAACAAAACATAGTAAAACTTGTTAATATTTTGTGAAAATAACAATTTTGCGAATAAAATTTTGTTAGCCCATAATAAAAAAGTCATTAAAATTGGGGGCATCTGATTCTTTAATAATGTGCGGTCTTTGAGATAGAGAATCTGAAATTGGGAAGTGATAGTGGTGGTAGGCTTTGGTCATTGTCAAAGTAGTGGACTGGTGAGAATGCAAAAATCAATGTGCTATAGTGGCTGACAGTCATACCCAAAGTCAACCGACTACATTATCATATGACAACTGTTTCCCATTACTTCCTTTATTTGTCATCTCCCACTCTCTCCTCTCTCCTTGTCACAATGCTTTAACTCATCATTTTTATATGTGAAAGATATTTTTACATCGGTTTAGTTATCGGTTTTGCTAGGTGCTATATTAAACTTTCAAAAACAAATTTAACATAATTTATTAAAAATTTGTTAATTAGAATAGGATTATTATTCCTCAATATTAATTAAATATTATTTTTTGTATATTTTCTTATTGTTGGTGTATATAATTATATTTTACTCATACTTTAAATAGTGATTAAACAACCATTTAATATATATATATATATATATAATATTGTTCTATTTTTGTGGGTTTATAATTTCTAAAGAAGTATTGATCAACTAATTACGTATTATTGATCAATATCTTTTAAATGAAATGCACCCCAAATTTATATATACAATCCCCTTGATTAAAAGATTTCATGAATTATTTACTAATAAATTTAAGATAAATTTAAGGGTATGTATTGCTCATTTTATATAGTTGTAAGGGATTAAGGGGTCAAGAAGATATACACTAATACAAGTAGGGCGGATGCAGTAATTATATTTGGGGACACCAATTATAATTTATATATATCCCTATATCTTTTAATTTTTCGGGAAGACACTTTCATATATTTTCAAAAAAATTAATAATAAAAAATGATAAAATATTATTTTAAGGGAGACACACCCTTTACTTTACTGATCATGCGATTCCAAGACTGCATCATTATTATTTTTACATGTCACGTGCATATACAGCAGCTAGAGGTGGCCAGACGGTCGGGCCGTCCGGGCCGTGCCGAGTTTCAAGCGAGCCGAATCAATTAGCCAGTAACTCGTGAACAACACGTAGAAGTGAACGAGCCGAGCCGAGTCGTGCCGGTTTGATAAAGTGATAATCCGAGATCGGCTCGTGAATTAGGCGAGTTTCCCGAGTTAGGCGAGTTATATGAATGCGAGCCGAGTTAGGCGAGTTACACGAATACGTCCGGTTCGTTTGGCGAATTCAGGCGAGTTAGCTAGTGGAAACTGGAAAGAGGATGGTACCTCTTACCTATAAGAAAGATCTTGAACAAAACTGAATGAGCGAAATTGAGAAGAAAAAACAACACTTTCTTGATAAATACAAAGAAACAAGATAAATCTTCACAGACCCATCTTCCAAGATTTGATTTTGGCAATGAATTTAGAACAAGAAATTGAAAAGAAGAGAATGATAAATAGATAAGTTTGGATTATGGCGTTGAATATTTATGTTTCTTGCTTTTGCAAGATTCTTTACTTTTTCTTATCAGGATATGTAAAGGAAATATAAATATAATATTTATTAAGGGTGGTGGGTGTATATATAGAAAGGGTGAAAGAAATCTAGAATGTTTCTCGCGGGCCGAGCCGTGCCGGTTCGTGCTTGCAAATTCGTTGGCGGTTAAAGCGTGCCGGACCGGTCTGGTTACGGGCCGGTTACGGTTTTCAGATTGTTAACTCGTGCTCGGTTGGTTTTAATTACCGGTTCGATCCGAATAGTGACTCGGCACGTCTCGAGGCAAATTGTACGAATTTCTGGCGAGCCGAATACCGAGCGGGCCGATCCAAACCGCTCGTTTGGCCGGCTCTAACAGCAGCCTCTCTATATGCAAATTATTCGCATGCTCATCTATAATATTATATTCACCTTTACAAAAATTATTAGAAATTATAAGAATTTGAAAAAACTTTAGCTTTACTTGGTTGCATCACGGATAATTGATGGTGTCCTCAGTCCTGCTGTTTTTCTTTATGATGACATGCTGCATGCAATTCCAAACACAGTGTGAGCACCACTACTATACAAAGTGGATGGCTGGTCCCTCTTTTGTTTTTTTCTAGTTCATAGTAATTAATAGTGTTAACAAAGTTTAATTGTGTGCGCTATATAATAAAATTAATTAATATTATTTATTAATTATATGTGTACTTGTGTTAGGGCAATTACAAGAGTAGCTAATATTTAGGTCAAAAATCTTAGCTTAAATTTGAACCCAAATAATTTTTCATTCTAATAATTTGATTTAAATTTTGATCCAAATTCATATATCAATATTTTATTTTTTCAACTATTTATATATTATAATTTTAAATTTTGATACTAATTTGCATAACTAATAATTATATTGGACCCAAAATAAATGAGCTATCATATTAATATAAAACTTAATAAATTTATTAAATTATAAAAACATTACATTTAACCAAACAAAAATAAAAAATAATAATAATATATTCAACTAACTAAAAGAAAAATAATAAATATTAAAAATTAATCTAAAACTACTTGATAAATATATATTATAACATTTCATCAACAAACTAATAAATATATAAAATATAAATGATTAATATTTTATTGATAAAAAAATTTAAATCGGTGAATAGTATTTGATATGCACTGTTAGGTACAATAGATGAGTAAATTTAGACGAAACTAGTCCAAATTTAGGTTAATATATGGGTATGCTAACATCCTTCAATGATTTTATTAAATAGTTTGAGATTTTTTATAAATAATTTATAATGTATATATTTTTTATAATAGATAGCTTGTAAGTGCAGGCTAAATGGAATCTATGTGACGTTTGAAGTTTTTAAAAAATGGTACTTATCACTTAAAAATTGAAAATTTTCGTATTATAAATTTATAACTTTAAGTATAATTTACATTATAAGTTGATAATGTATTTCGTAAATCATAACTTATAAATAATTTATAAGTTATATTTTTTTTGAAACAAAATTAAAATATAAATTACAAAGTATTTGAATTAATAATTTTGATATAAGAATATAAAATTAAAAAGATAAAATTTAATAACAAAAATAATGATCTCGATATAAAAGTATATTTCATCTGTCTCATTCAATTCTATACAGCGGTAAAATTTTATAATACAGAATTAACTATATCTTTATAAATTAAATTTTGACTGTCTCACGACTTTACACATATTTCTTAACTTTTTTACTAAATTACATTGTTTTAACCTTTGTACACAAAATATTCATATAGAATTTAACGCGACATAATGAGAGTATAATATACACTATTTATCTTTACAAAAATAGTTATACTATTGATCAGGATAAAAAATAAAATATAATTAGATTGATTTAGTTTGATCGTTATAATGGTTTCGCTTTAAAATAAAATTATAAAATTAAAATATGCTAAAAAAAATTAAAATTAAAAAATAATTAACTGTCATTTAATAATTTTAAATAAACAAAATTTTAAATTTTATATCAGTTTAAATTTGGGAAAATAATTTAATATTAAAAATATGTATAAATCGCACAAGTTTTAAATTAATACAAATTAAATAAATAAAAATAAGAAAGAAAATAAATGAGATCGAATGAAAAGGGAAAAGGAAGGGTTAAATGTAAGGATTTGTATTTGAACTCAAAAGTAGTTACAAGTTTCCTAAAATATGAAATTGCCAGGTGGGGTAAAAATGAAATGGGCTTAAAGGAAGAATGAGTTTTGAAAATGGATATCAAACATACACTATATTTTAATGTTAAACCACGCATAAATACTATGCTTCACTTTGAGGGTTTATATTTATTTCAATATTATACAAAACATAGATATTCAACATGTTTGAGTAACAAAGATTTTAACTTATATGGGTTTTTTGACCCGTTTCACTTTGCACCAGCCTGTTGGGCAAAATATATGAATGATCATATTTAACCCATTTTAGTTGATAAAGTGAAAGTTGGAAATGCTAATTTTGATTGTTTTATTTTTTTCTCCAAGCATGTTCTTATCTTACTTGTGAGCTTCCTTTACTTCTGTCTTTATTTTATGTATATTTGTATTTTTTTTTTGAAATATCTGTTTGTGCTTAATTTTGTGCAATTTTTTATATTTAATTTTTTAGGGGATTATTTATTTGAAAATATGCTTAAATATGCAAAGTAGTTTGCTTATAATGTACATAATTTTTAAAACTTCACTTTAACAATTTCTTTTTTATAAATTTATTACGTTGCATTTATTTATTTTGACTTTATTATGATATTTATATTATGTAAATGTTGTAATTTTAATTTACCTTTTTAGTATTTTGTATTTTTTTATCGTAAAGAACCCACAACCGCTACCCTTCAGATTCGCATTGGGAAAACCCTGCGGACACACGGATATAGCCTGCAAACCTCGTGAACCAAGATAAACCACATTTAAGCGATTCTGGATCAGGAGACATAATCATAAATTCTTCTCTCGTGGGATTTGAACATGTCATCAAGAGAATAGTTATCCCGTATTTAACCGACTGAGCCAACCCTTGCGGGTTGTATTTTATATTTTAATATTGCTATTTCAAAATTTGTCTTTTGAATTTAATATTCATGTATTACTCTATTATATTATAATTGTATATTTTCCTTAAAAAAATATAACTTATAAGTTAGGATTTACCAAACACGTAAATAACTTATAAATTACTATATTCATGTAAGTTATATGACACTTTTCAACTTTAAGTCATGATTTTTTAAAAAAAATTCCAAACGGGCCCATTATATGCTTCGCTTTTACGAGAATACAAAATCTTGCTATGGTGGCTAAAAGACTACAATTAGTGGTAATATTTTTTCTAATATTTGTTTTGAGTGAATGTTCATTTGATACAAGTTATAAATCAATGTATAGCCGTTATTTTATTCTTCTTATAAAATTAGTGGATTTTATTTCAATACACTGGAAAGGTCCTTTTCAAAAAAAAACACACTGGAAAGATAAATTAACTTGCAAGCACCTCTGTTTACTTTATTTTAGAACATGCTGATATAGATTTTACTGTGTCCAAGTCTTTAACAAGTGGGTAACATTTCATGACTAAAGCCCGAAAATTTAACCGACCCATATAAGCCCCAATATGGGCCAAGAAACAAGTCAGGAAATGGACAAGGTTTAAGCCCATGCGATGCAGGGAAAACTATCGCACCAAGGAATGCAAAAAAGTAATGCTTATCACGAAGAGGGACGGAGGTTTTCCCGACGGACTACCATTTCTGTAGTGAGTCTATTAATATAGGTACCTTAAACATATTATATAACAGGTAAATAATAAATTTTAAGCATACTAGATTTTTTAAATATTAGAATCTCATCATCTATTAACCCTAGGGAAAGAAGAAATATAGAAGGTATTTTATAACTGCACAAAATATTAAATAAAATTAAATTCATTTTTTAATTTAAATTTTCCATAATTTCTAACCAATTCTAATATCATAATCACAAAATTAATCACTTTATCAAAATTTTAAATAGTAATTTTTAATTTAGAATATTTACCTTTAATAGAATTTTAGATCACTGGAACTCTCAACTCACCGTGACTCCTTACTCCCTTTTATTACATCAGCTGTGGGATTTTGGCCTAGGCGCTATAAGTGCTCAACATACTTCTCCAAAATATTATTTTAAGATAATATTTTCTAAACTTATAAATACTAAATATAATTTCATAATAAAACATTTCTGATTTTATGATATTGTGCTTGGCGGAAATTATGGAAAAGACAAGTGTTTTAGCTACGCATGAGATATATATATGAAACTGAAGATTTTTATAGCAAATAGCATATGTTTTTATTTGTTACAATGAGACTCCTTATATAAAAATCCTCCTCATTATTGATATATCACTATACTATTTCACTACTTATCCTTGTGGTCTTCCAGCATGCTAATATCCATATTATCTTTATCGGCCATTGTCATCTAACTTGCCTTTTTCTTTTTGTCTTCTAGCATTTCGGCATTTCCACCTTTTTTTTGTAGTCTTTAGCTTTCCTATAATCCAGCTTGCATCTTTTCTTCTTTCTTTGAAATTTTTGGGCTTGTAATATAGTAACATGTTGTGCCTTTTGTAGTTAAACTACATTGGTCTATAATATGGTATTATTGATGGGCCTTTTGTAGTAAAACAACATTGGGCTTTACTATTGAAATGGATCAGTACATTTTTCTCCTTTTATCTTAATAGGGATATTATTTGTATTATTTGTACTGACACTGATCACTGGTCTCTTTCTTGGACTTGTTAAAATATGATATTGTTCTATGATTTCTTTTGCATGTGTGTGTTGTAGATTAATAACTTTGTCATGCAGTTTTTCAAGCTCAATAAGATCTTGGGACAGAGCTTCATTGTCGTAATATAGAGTAATAATTGTAGGATTTTATACATCACGGAAGCATGGTAAAACAATTTCATGATATAAAATCCAAATAAAGGTATACAAATCGTGAGTAAATTATATGAGATCGTTTCTAACCTTTAAAAGCGATCCAAGAACGACGAACGAGGATCCCTAACAGTTGCTCCTCAAGTGTGAAGCACTCCACCGGTATCCACCAAGAGATCAATGTAATGGAGGAGGAAGAGGTGGGAGAATTAGGGTTTGTTTAACTTTTTAGGTTAAGGCAAAATAAGAGTTTATAATAGTATATTTATAGGCAAAATTTTCAGCTGAAAATTTTCCCAAAAAAATATTATTATTATTAACCCTTTATTCTTATTAACCTATTAACTAATAATTAAAACACCTTTTCATTATTAATCCTTTTTCTAAACAGTTTAGAAATAATTCTCTCACTTGATTTAATTTTTAAAATTAAATTCTTAATTAATAATATTAAGAACTTTTCTTAATTAATTTATAATTAATTAAATCTCATTTAATCAATTATTAAATTTGCTAATTAATTATTTATTTCACAAATAAATAATTACCAGCCATTATTAATTAATTCCTCCACTTTTAAATCATTCTCTTTTATGGTGTGACCCTGTAGGTTCAATATTAAGCCGGTAGTAGAAATAAATAATAATAAAACTATTTTATCATTATTTATATAAAGTCTCTAATTCATTAAATATGATTAATTAATAAATTAATCATATTTATTCTACATCGTGAGGGATATTTCTCAACATATCGTGACTATCCGGATAATACGAATTCACTGCTTAGAATACCAAGAACCCATTCAGTGAATAGTTACCGTACAATCAATTCCTTCTACCCTGCAATGTCATGATTAAATACAAGGCATGGAACTCGTGTCAAACCTATCTTATTTAATCATATGCTTTCCCATTCACTATGCTTAGTTCTAATTAATATGAATTAGAAACTCCTTTCTAATTTCATTCACTCTGGCCAGAGATTCCTGAACTAGCATAAGTGGATCAGCATTGAACATTCTCTTCCTTTCAATGGAAGGGGTAGATCCTTTATTGATCATACACTATCTTCGTGTACAAATTCCTATACCCAGTAGAGCCCTTATTATTGTCCCTGGAGACTAAGAACTAAACCAAAGTATAGTTCAGTGTACACAAGATGACTATGATGACCTCAAGTCTAAGGATACTTGTACAACTATCACTATGTGAACATCTGCTGACACGTGAGTGAACTCCATCAGTTGTTCAGCTGTGTGAGTCATGTTCAGTGAACTTATTCTATAATAAGCACCTAAATACTAGCTATAGTGTCACCACACAAATGTCTATGAGAACAGACATCCTTCATAATGAAGCAAGCATAATATGTACCGATCTTTGCGGATTACTAATTACCAGTTAGTAATCCTACGACCAGGAAATATTTAAGTTCAGAGTTATCATCTTTTAGGTCTCATTATTATGATCTCATCATAATCCATAAAAAGCTTTACTCTAAACTATGATATATCTTATTTAAACACTTAAATAGATAAAGCCCGCAATAAAACAAAACAAGTCTTTTATTAATATCAATGAAATCAAAACAGATTACATAAAAGTTATTCCTGAATCATCATACATGATTGGACTTAGGACACATCTCTTTCAATCTCCCACTTGTACTAAAGCCAATCACTCTGGTATCTTATACCCATCTTATCTTTATGATGATCAAAGTGACTTTGAGAAAGTGGCGTTGTTAAAAAGGGTCTGCTATGTTGTTATGTATGTCACCTCTCTTGACGTTGACATCTCCTCTTTCAACAATCTCCCTAATCAGATGAAAGCGTCGCAAAATATTTCCTATAAGAAGTATGTCATCCACATACAATACAAGAAATGTTACCGAGCTCCCACTAACCTTCTTGTAGACGTATGGTTCATCTATATTTTTGATAAAACCAAACTCTTTGATTGTCTCATCAAAACGGATGTTCCATCTACGAGAAGCTTGCTTTAAACCACATATGGTTCGCAGCAGCTTACACACTAGGTGTTCATTTTCCCTTGGAAAGAAAATCCCCTGGTTGTGTCATATACACTTCCTCTTCAAGTTTCCCATCGAGGAAGGCCGTTTTCACGTCCATTTGCCAGATCTCATAGTCGTAGTAAGCAGCAATTGCAAGCAAAATCCGAATTGATTTTAACAGGGCTACAGGTGAAAAGGTTTCATCAAAGTCAATCCCTTGCCTTTGTTTGAATCCTTTTGCCACGAGCCTGGCCTTATAGGTCTCCACCTGGCCATCTGCTCCAATCTTTCTTTTGTATACCTACTTGCACCCAATAGGCTTAACACCTTCAGGCGCCTCAACCAGAGTCCATACTTGGTTGGTATACATAGATTCCATTTCGGATTTCATGGCACTATGCCATTTCTCTGAGTCAACACTACTCATAGCCTCATTATAGGTCACAGGGTCGTCATCATCAATGATTGACATCTCATTGTCATTCTCAATGACAAGGCCATAATACCTCTCAGGTTGGCGAGACACTCTCCCTGACCTACGAATGGGCTGTTCCACAGAAGGTTGTTCAGTCTGAACAGGCGTTTCCACTTGATCCGTAGTAGTTTGTGCTTCTTGAACTTCATCAAGTTCAATTTTGCTCCCACTGTTTCCTTCAAGGATAAACTGCTTTTCCAAGAAGGTAGCATGTCTGGAAACAAACACCCAATGATCGGTGTAAAAATAATACCCTAAAGTCTCTTTATGATATCCCATAAAATTACATTTTACGGATCGAGATTCCAGCTTATCTGGGTCAACTTTCTTGACATAAGCTGGACATCCCCAAACCTTAACGTGTTTAAGACTCGGTTTCCTTTCTTTCCATATCTCATATGGAGTTTGAGGAACAGATTTGGAAGACACCTTATTCAGTAAATATGCTGAGGTTTCCAATACATAACCCCATAGGAATACTGAAAGATTCGCATAGCTCATCATGGACCGAACCATGTCTAACAAAGTTCGATTTCTCCTTTCAGATACCCCATTCAACTGTGGAGTATATGGAGGAGTCCACTGGGAGACTATACCATTTTCTTTGAGATAATCTAGAAACTCTCCATTCAAGTATTCACCACCTCGATCTGATCGAAGAGTTATAATACTATGTTTGGTTTGTTTCTCCACTTCATGCTTATATTCTTTGAACTTTTCAAAGGCTTCAGACTTGTGTTTCATCAAATACACATATCCGAATCTAGATCGATCATCTATGAAAGTTATGAAGTATGAAAATCCACCCATGGCTTGCGTAGACATTGGTCCACATACATCTGTGTGTACCAATCCTAGCAAATCTGCAGCCCTCTCTCCATGTCCACTAAATGGAGATTTGGTCATTTTACCCAATAGACAAGACTCGCATGTAGGATATGATTCAAAATCAAAGGGGTCAAGTAACCCTTCCTTATGTAATGTCCGCAGTCTATTTTCAATAATATGACCAAGTTTGCAGTGCCACAAGAAAGTGAGATTTTCATCATCCCTTTTTCTTTTATTAGTTTGTTCAATCTGAAGTAAATTATGCTCTACGTCACATACATACATACCATTATTTAAAGTACCACGTCCATAAAGAATATTTTCTCTAAGAATAGAACATTCATTATTATTAATAATAAATGAAAAATCATCCAAATCCAACACAGGAATAGAAACAATATTCCTCACAATAGAGGGAACGTAATAACAATTATTCAAAATAATAGTCTTGCCCGTAGGCATATGTAAACTAAATGATCCTACAGATATGGCGGCAACCCTTGCTCCATTGCCCATACGTAGAATCACCTCATCTTCTTCAAGAGTCCTACTTCCCTTTAGTCCCTGCAACGAATTGCAAATATGAGAACCACAGGCGGTATCTAATACCCAAGTAGAAATTTGACTTAGTGACATATTAACTTCGATCATGAACATACCTGAATCAAAAGCGGTAGTCTCACTACCCTTCTTCTTCTTCAATTCTGCAAGGTAAACCTTGCAGTTCCTCTTCCAGTGCCCCACCTTGTTACAGTGAAAGCAAACAGCTTTGCTCTTGGGGTCTTCAGTTTCTGGTGGAACCGGCTTTTTCTCACCTACTTTCTTCTTCTAGGAAGGGTTCTTCTTCCTTTTCTTAGGATTGGAACCTTCACCAATTAGAAGAACAGAACTCTTTTTAGGGGGAAATTCGATTCCGCAGTCTTCAACATGTTGTGGAGTTCAGGCAGGCTGACATCCAGCTTATTCATGTGAAAGTTCACAACATACTGCGATAACGAACTCGGATATGATTGCAAGACCAAGTCTTGGCTCAGCTCCCCATCCATGGCAAAACCAAGTTATCCAAGACGTTCAATCAAATTGATCATCTTAAGTACATGGTCATTCACAGATGATCCCTCAGACATCCTACAACCGAATAGCTCCTTCGATATCTCATATCGAGCTGTCTTCCCTGCCACATCATACAACTCTTGTAGATGCATGAGGATAGTGTGAGCATCCATATGCTTATGCTGAATCTGTAGCTCAATGTTCATGGAAGCTAGCATGATGCATTGAGCAACATTTGCATCATCTATCCACTTACGATATACAACATGTTCATCATTATGTGCATCGTTAGCAGGTTCAGTAGGCTTAGGTGAGTCAAGCACATATTCCAGCTTCTCAACCCTGAGAACAATTCTCAAGTTTCGAAGCCAGTCAGCAAAATTAGGACCAGTCAACTTGTGAGCATCTAGTATACTCCGGAGTGATAGTGTAGAAGATATAACGTATATAGTAAATCTATAAATGATGAACACATAACAATACTTAGAAAATATTCAATTTCATTTCAAGACACTATATGAATCGGGTCTTTATTCATAAGTGGCTCCCACTAGTTTATCTAATTTATACAACCCCTAAGTGAAAATTAAGCATTCATAATGCTAGTGGGAATAGGGATCCTACATTCCATCACACAACCTCGGCTATAGCACGAAATGTCATGTGATGTTCAATAGGCAGACAACTATTGTCAATTACATCTTATGTTATTCCCTAATAAAACTTTAGCCTCTTGAATAATTGAGTCACGGCTGTAGCACGATAGACTCAATATTCTAAGTCAAGTTTAACCCAACATTTCGTACAATTGAATCAGTCTCCAATGGCCCACGGCTGCAGCATGTAACGACCTTTAGATTCTAATTCAATGTACACATCTCTATGTAATAGACAAGTATTTCTTATTTCGAAATCAAAGCCCTCGGCTGTAGCACGAAACGACAATGATTCAAAAATAAGAACTACTTTCTACCATGTTGGAAGGCTTTGACCGACACAAGCCCGTTGTGTCATTGGCCAATTACTACTTGATATTATTTAATTTTAAAGGGATTATATTACGTTACAATCATAATCATATTATAAAGAGATTCTTCCTATTGAATTAAATATTTCAAATCAATAATCGATAATCAAATGATTCCCAGATCGGGGGGAGCATTGTCAAGAGGCGTCACTTAATACCCCTTTCTTACAAATAGAAATCTGTTGTTGACAGAATCATCCTTTCTCTCAATATTGAAAATTCATATTCAATTACGTGTTTCATAAACACAAGAATCTCGTGATTGTATTCATAATATTTATATTAAGTTCATGAAATAATTTCACTATACTAGATTGTCTAACATACGCCTTATGTTAATTAAGTTCACCTAAATCTATCATCGCATGATAAGTATAGGCATATATCTCATACATAAAAATAAATAAATAAACAAGTAAGCATGCAAGCAATATCATGTCACACATTGATATAATGATGTATGAATTTATTATAGCATTTAAAAGCAATTAAAATAATTAAAACATGCTTTAAAACACTTTCGGGAATATAAACAGTTCAAAACTTTTATATAAAAAATATTTGACCACTCCATTAGATCCGTCTCGGAAAAACGAATCCAACGATATATTGCACGCCCAAAACGGAGTTACGAAACTCCCAGAAATCAAATTTAAAAAATAACAGATGGGCTGTAACGCATTACAGGAACGCGTTACAAGCCCTGTAACGCATTCCGGTAATGCTTTACAACCCTTTTAAGCCATTAAAAGGTGTAACGCATTCCGTGAATGCGCCACAGGGTGTAACGCATTCCCGGAATGCGCGACACCCCTTCCCCGCGTCAGACTTCAGCCGCCTGTCAGCTTCGAACGTCGTGCAGCCATCAAATCAGTACAGCATATTCTTTTTCTTTATTCCAGCAGCAAACATATATATATATATATATATATACTTTATATACATATATTTATTTACGAATTTTAATAAAAACAACTTTAAAAAATCATAATAATTAATCCACACATCAGAAAATTATGAAAAAAATACCCAGACGATCTACAACACTTGTAGAACCCAGATCTTTAGTCAAAACAATTTTGAGAAACAATTTCTAATCAATCATAATTAATCCATGATATAACTTGCAAAAATCATAATAAATTCATACAAGATCATAAAATTCTGAAATTTTTATCACAGATCTATATGCATACAACCTATGCTCTGATACCATTGTAGGATTTTATACATCACGGAAGTATGGTAAAACAATTTCATGATATAAAATCCAAATAAAGGCATACAAATCGTGATTAAATCATATGAGATCGTTTCTAACCTTTAAAAGCGATCCAAGAACGACGAGCGGAGATCCCTAGCAGCTGCTCCTCAAGTGTGAAGCACTCCACCGGTATCCACCAAGAGATTAATGTAATGAAGGAGGAAGGGGTGGGAGAATTAGGGTTTGTTTAACTTTTTAGGTTAACGCAAAATAAGGGTTTATAATAGTATATTTATAGGCAAAATTTTCAGCTGAAATTTTTCCCATAAAATATTATTATTATTAACCCTTTATTCTTATTAACCTATTAACTAATAATTAAAACACCTTTTAATTATTAATCCTTTTTCCAAAATACTTTAGAAATAATTCTCTCACTTGATTTAATTTCTAAAATTAAATTCTTAATTAATAATATTGAGAACTTTTCTTAATTAATTTATAATTAATTAAGTCTCATTTAATCAATTATTAAATTTGCTAATTAATTATTTATTTCACAAATAAATAATTACCAGCCATTATTAATTAATTCCTCCATCATTAAATCATTCTCTTTTATGGTGTGACCCTGTAGATTCAATATTAAGCCGGTAGTAAAAATAAATAATAATAAAACTATTTTATCATTATTTATATAAATTCTCTAATTCATTAAATATGATTAATTAATTAATCATATTTATTCTACATCGTGAGGGATACTTCTCAGCATATCGCGACTATCCGGATAATACGAATTCACTGCTTAGAATACCAAGAACCCGTTCAGTGAATAGTTACCGTACAATCAATTCCTTCTACCCTGCAATGTCATGATCAAATACAAGGCATGTAACTCGTGTCAAGCCTATCTTATTTAATCATATGCTTTCCCATTCACTATGCTTAGTTCTAATTAATGTGAATTAGAAACTCCTTTCTAATTTCATTCACTCTGGCAGAGATTCCTGAACTAGCATAAGTGGATCAGCATTGAACATTCTCTTCCTTTCATTAGAAGGGGTAGATCCTTTATTGATCATACACTATCTTCGTGTATAAATTCATATACCCAGTAGCACCCTTATTATTGTCCCTGGAGACTAAGAACTAAACCAAAGTATAGTTCAGTGTACACAAGATGACTATGATGACCTCAAGTCTAAGGATACTTGTACAACTATCACTATGTGAACTTCTGCTGACACGTGAGTGAACTCCATCAGTTGTTCAGCTGTGTGAGTCATGTTCAGTGAACTTATTCTATAAGAAGCACCAACATACTAGCTATAGTGTCACCACACAAATGTCTACGAGAACAGACATCCTTCATAATGAAGCAAGCATAGTATGTACCGATCTTTGCGGATTACTAATTACCAGTTAGTAATCCTACGACCAGGAAATATTTAAGTTCAGAGTTATCATCTTTTAGGTCTCATTATTATGATCTCATCATAATCCATAAAAAGCTTTACTCTAAACTATGGTATATCTTATTTAAACACTTAAATAGATAAAGCCCGCAATAAAACAAAACAAGTCTTTTATTAATATCAATGAAATCAAAACAGATTACATAAAAGTTATTCCTAAATCATCATACATGATTGGACTTGGGACACATCTCTTTCAATAATGTCTTCAGCTTGTCCTCCTCGACTTGATACAATAATATTAGTTTTTCTTGCTCTCAACGTGTCTTGTATCTTGATTTTTAAGGTTATAAGACCAATTGCTCTTTTTGTAGAAATTCATTCTTGGAAATTTTCTATATTACATGGGATAGGTAGTTTCAAATTTGCATTGTCTCCACTTACTGTTATTTTTCCAATCTTGAATATTTGACATATGACTATAGGCTTTCCCACCAAATCTGTTGAAGCATCAAATATCTGGATTCCATAAATTCCGTTTCCCATATATTCCATGTAGGCTTTTGTGGATTCCACAATTACTGTAGGTGATTTTGAAATGCTATATAATGTGTCATCAACTAATATTTTATCAATAAATCCATAAGTAAATAGCTTTTCTACCACATCTGGGTTTGCATTTATTTGGCACAAATATCTTGGATATTTACTTGTTTTAATGCCTCGTACTATTTGATCATTTGACTTATAGTCGTAATATTTCATATTTTTTTCGTATGTTGTTATGATCTCATATGAGAATTTAACCCTGGCACTCATGGAAATAGGTGGAGATAATTCATGTGAGTTTGAAGAAGAAAGCATAGTTGCAAGTTTAGATGTAAAAGTTTGTAGTTTGGTAGAGGGTGCAAGTGGGTTTTGTATAGTTTTCACTGTTTGTTTATCTTTTATAGCATTTGATAACTGTTTCAGAAGATGTGTATTTTCTTGGACTAAAATTTTGATGTCTTTTTCTTACTAGGCGATTATTTCATATTTTTGGGCTATATCTTCATGGTTTTTTGTAATAATTTTTGTAACATCACTGATATACACATCAAAGTTGTTAGTCGTCATACTTGTACCTGCTAAGAAAATTATCTAGAACATTTTTAGTACCATATATATTTTTAACAATAAAATCATAACAACAGAAAAATGTTCTTTTATTTAGTTCCGGCAACAAATCTATTTTGTTTGTAATAAAAGCCATTACTTGAGTATTGTCTATTCTAATTATAAACTTTAATGGTAACAAATGATAATGATTTTTTTTAATTCCGAATTTTACTGCCAATAATTTTTTTTCATTTATATGGTAGTTTAGTTCATTTGGTTTCCACGTTCCTCCTGCATAACCACATATAAGGGGGTTTTCATTGTCAATATCATTATTTTCGTAAACAGTAAGAACAACTCCCCATCCTATAGCACTAGCATCAGTAAAAAGTTCTAATTTATCTGTTTCTATTGGTATCCTATGTTTTGGTAAATTACTGACATTTTCCAGTTTTATCATGTTCTTCTTTCCACTCAAAAGGTTTATTTTTTGTTAATTCTTGTAAGGGTTTCCTTAATTATGGTAAATTTTTTATATGATCTGTTGCATAATTAATTATTCCTAAAAATTGTTGGACTTCTTTCTTATTTTCTAGTTTATCTTTACAATTTTGTATTTTTTAAATTACATGGTTTTGTAATTCTAATCCATCTTTATTTATTATATATCCTAGATATTCTATTTTATTTTTAAAGATTTCTGATTTCTTTTCAGAAAGTAGTATTCCATATTATTTTACGGTTGTTATAAATTGTTCTAGGTATTTTATATGACACTCTAAAGTGTCACTATATATCAATATATCATCTACATATACGATGTAAAAATCTATTAATTTTCTAAAAACTTGGTCCATTCTTCTCTCAAATATTTGTGGTGCATTTTTTAATCCAAAGGATAATATTATACATTCATAATGTCCTTGTGGTGCACTAAAAGCTGTTAAAGGTCTATATTCTTTGGTCAACTTAATTTGCCAAAATCCACTTTTACAGTCAAATTTACTAAACCATTTTTTATTTCCGAGTCTATTAATAAGATTTCTTTTATATGGTAAGAAATATCCATCAAATATAGTCTTTTTATTTAATTCTCTATAATTTATTACCATTCTAACTTTGCCTCTTTTTTGTTGACTATGTTTTTTTA
Source organism: Apium graveolens (assembly GCF_009905375.1). Classification (NCBI taxonomy): domain Eukaryota; kingdom Viridiplantae; phylum Streptophyta; class Magnoliopsida; order Apiales; family Apiaceae; genus Apium; species Apium graveolens. The sequence continues at coordinate 170,006,114 of NC_133657.1, forward strand.
CTAAAAAAGCTGGACTACTACTTTCTTGTATTATTTTTAGTTTTAATAATTCATTTATTTGGATTTCAAATTCTTTGAGGCTATATCTAATAGGTTTTGACCTGATTTTATCGTTTGAACATATCAATTTTACCTCAGCATATATTTTTTCTTTATCACATAATTGCACTAGATTTTCTCCAAATTTTGATTTTAGTAAATTATGATATGTTTCCGTTAATTCTTGTAGATTATTGTTTCTACTTATTATCAAGTTGTTTATACTTAATGTGTTTATGGATATTATTCTTTTTAATATTATCCATTTATTACAGGGTGTTTGCAAACTTAACGTATTAGAAGTTACAACTTGTGTTTTAAAATGATTTAAAAAATTATTTCCTAATAATATTGGTTGCTTCATTTTATTTTCTTGATAAATTAAAGATAATTTAAATATTGTCATATTTAATACTATTCTCATGTTTTCCGCTTTTGTATCTAATTCTTTTCTTTGTTCATTAAATCCTGTTACTTTATTTCTATGTATTTTAGATTTTTTCCATTCATGTGAAGTTAATACTTCTTCTCTTGCCAAGCATGCTCCGCTATCTATAAATATTTTTTGTTTCATTAATTTTCCAGGTTTATGTTCTACATAAGCTTCTATGTAAATAGCTACCATTAATCTGAATAACTTTCACTTGAAGAATTATAAATTAAAGATTCTGATCCACTATCTTTATCAGCTTCACTAATATAAAGTAATTCGTATTTATACCAGTTATCATTATCTTCTTTTATTTGTTCTAAATTCATTATGAACTGTCATGTATTTATATATTTTACTCCCTTTTCTTTTAAATTAGGGTATTTATTTGCATAATGTCCTTTTTCATTACAATTCCAACATTTGCATTCACCAATTTTTCTTTTCCTTTATTAAATGGTTTTCTTCTAAATTTTCTTCTATTCCTAAATCTTTTCCTTATGTTAGAATTAATTCTGAATTTTCTGAAGTTTCTTCTTTTAAATTTGTTATAATATGGATTGTTGTTCCGATTGTAATTTTGTCTTTTATCAAATCTTTTTATGTTTTTTCTTATATTTTTTATTTGGTTTTTCTCTTCTTTCATCATCACATCCAAATACTAATCTTTATTCAGTAAAACCACATATTTCTTTTAATCCTAGTTTTTTTTATCCTTTTTAACCGTTTGTTGAACTTGGTATTCTTCGCATTTTCTCATAAGATATCCTCTTAATGCTCTTATTCTTTCTCCTAAAGTATTTTCTCTTGGTTCTAAATTATTATATTCTTTTGTTATTTCATTATTATATGGTTTTGGAAGATGATCATAATATTATTGTTGGTAGATTAGGCTTTCTTCGGGTTGAAACCTAGCTTCATAAAAGAATTTAGTAAAACTTATAGTATATTCAGGTAGTTTATTTATTTTACAACATTTCATGTTATTTAAATTCATTATTATTTCTATTTTTCTTTCTACCAACACTCGATCTCTAAATACTATTTATGGTTCTCCTAAAAATTCTCTTTTTAGTATCATATCAAATATTTGTAACATAGATTTCCAATCTCCTACATTGCGCATTAATTCTGTTTTCAATTGGCATGCTATAGATTTTGCCCAGTAGTAATACAATTGTTTAAGGGGGTTGGATACAATTGTATAAATGTTTCGAACAAGTATAAAAATATAACAATTCTTTATATTTCTGATAAAAACTGTTACAAACTCTCTCAAGAAATACTGATGTTCTTAAGAGCTGCTAGGTCGTACAATGCTCGAGTTAATCATTATGTGATGACCTAAACTGTGTTTATATAATACACAGCTACTACAAATCAGTCTAAGATATGCATTATCAATTACTAACAGAAAATGATACATATCTTTAACTGAATATACAAAGTCCTATCACTCAGAACGTAACAGATATCTATCCCTCAAAATAAGGAACATAATCAATCTTCACAACAGACTGCCTTCAGATGCTAATGTTCTACAGATACTGATGATGCATCAAATCCTGACGATACATCAAATACTGATGACGTCCAAACACGGTTAGATCCTGAGCTCCTCCTGATCATTGAGAATCAGCACGTAACAATCTCCCCTAATTTATGCTTAATGTAATGAAGCACAAATTACATTCTTAATGATGCCAAAACTAATTACAAAATGTATAAGGAATAAGGTTTACTTCAGTATCCTAAGATAACTGACAATTATTTCCATAAAATTGTTCAACCTTTCTTCCTCCTTGTCTTGAAGGACTTTGACAAGCTTTTTCTTCAACTCTCTCTTCTCTTCAGTATCTTCTCCAAGCTGATAAATGGCTGATTTTAGTTTAGAAATCGAACTTTTAGTTATTTCAAGATCACCAATCAACATAAAGCTTAAGCTAACATCTTCATGATCAGGACTGAAAGATAACTGAAGAGTGTTGAGAAAAACTTTTAGAATTGCAGCCCCCTTTTCCATCTTCATTTCTTAACAAGTATAGGGTCTGTACGTAGGAACATAATCACCATTGTATTTGTCTTCTTTGTTCATGACTCTTCTTCTAATACTCTCAAGTATCATAGAAGACTAGTTTCTGATGACATTGTCTTAAACTATAAGAAGATAGTGTATATATTTCAACTCTGCCACAGTCTTCATCAAGAGTTGTTGCAATGTAAATCTTTTCACTTTACCATCTCTCAAGAAGTACAGAATCTCCTCTCTGACATCATCAAGATTTATCTTCCTATATACAATCTTTACAGCTTCAACCTTCTCAAGATGTGAAGGAGTAACTCTTTTACCAAGATTGTCAGTCAGAATATCTGTGTCCAGTAAATTAGACATCAGAGTTTCCATTCCAGAATGACCAATACCTCCTCTAGTACGAGTTTTGATAAGCTTTAGCTTTTCATTATATTCCACCCAAGAAGGTTTCTTGATGGACTTATCAAAATTCTCTTATTCTGAAATAGGATCCCTTAGTCCTGCTGACACAAATTCAATATGCTTGAATCCTTTAGTATAACTAAATGAATAAAAATATTTACATCTTTTATCCTTCTTGTTGAGAGGAGCATACCCTGTAGATAAATCATGAATCTTCCCTTTTGTTTTATGCCATAGCTCTCTCCTTGAATTTAGAATTCTTTGCACATAGTCACTGCATGCTCGATCAACTCTCCTTCTATCAATTCTTTCTTGTTCATCAAGAATCGATTCATCCAGTACTTTGATCACTCTTTCATCAGTGTCAAAATCAGCTATCAGGTTCACAACATCAGGATATGCTTTTTCCTCAGAATTTGAGTCTGCTTTAAAAGACACATTTGCATTAGTTATATCAACTTGAGCAATGTCAGCGATTGATTTCTTCTTTCTTTAGACAATCATTTCTTCAGTATTCTTAGCTTCTTCTGCTAAATCATGTCCTTGTACAGGAACAAAACCTTCTCTGAATAGAACATTCAAAAATGCAGAATCAATTGCAGACACTTGACTTGGTTTAGAAATTATTCCTCTTCTTCCTATAGCTCTTGTAGTTCTTCCACCTCTTTTTCCTGTTCCTTTAGAGGTGTTTGCTTCAGCTTCAATTTGAGCCATTAACTCCTTCTATTGTATAACTGTTTCTTCAGTTGTTAGATCATAAAATTCTTTAATTATCAACCCAAGAGCACTCCTGACATTCTTTTGCTCAAACCTTTTATCTTTATAGTACAGAACAATCTCTTCCCCTGTTTCCTTATGTCTGTAAGGAAATAATAATCCTATAACATCTGCTAGGTTAGAGATTGTAAAATCACCGGTTTCAGAAGCATCAACATTAGTCTCGTGCTTAACTCCATGAGCACCAGTAGACTTTCCTTCTCTTGAAAAACCAGATCTTTAGAATGTTGAGGTTGTTGAGAAATAGGAGCAATTTGAACATTTGTAACCGGATTTTTATCACCATCACCATCAGCATCTTTATCTTTCAACTGAATAGAGTCAGGTGTACATTTTATGACAGCTATCTTCTCCCCCTTTTTGGCATCAGTATTTAAAAGAAGAGAAAACATAGCATCGAGTTTATCATCCATTGAAGACACTTTATCTTCCAAGGAAGAAAATTGAGTATCCATGCTTTGTTGAGATTGAACCACAGCTTTAACAGCCTTTTTCACACTTATGAGTTCAGCTGAAGTAAGTGGATTAATCATAAATGCATCAAACTTGTTCCGTAAACTAGTATGAGATTTCTTCATATCAACAAGTTTAGAGAGAATTCCTTTAAAAGAAATGGTAGAGGCCTTAAGATGCAATTTAAGTTCAGGGTTGTGAAGTTCATCATAGGCCCTGTAAACATGTTGCATACCAACAGATGAAAAGATAGAAGTATGTGCATCTCTCCATGCAAAATTCCATTCAGTCTTTCAAAAATGCTCAGCATCAGCATTGTAATAAGAAGGATTAGTATTGAAATGTGAAAAAGAACCAACATTGGAATTCTTAGATGCATCAATAACAATCTTAAGCTGAGCTGTGTCAGAATTATCAGGATAACTATCTTCATCAGAATCAAAGCTAGACAGACCCTCAGAAGAATTTGCAGAGCTAGGCAGAATTGTTTTGCCTTTAAGAGGATCCTTAGCAATTGGTGTATGTTCCTGATGAGATCCTAAAATATAAAACAAGGTAACACCTAAATCTCTCTTTTATTTTCAAGTGATCTCATCACTTCTCACACAATATATTACTTTTAAGAGGAATATGTTTCTCACATAAGAAAGTTTATAAGTAAAGAAATACTTATAAAATTCTTTTCTCAAATTTACCTTTCCTTTTGCCAGTATAGGAGACTGCCACTCAAAATTTAATTTTCTCACATAGTATTTTGACACATTCTTACAAAAAGCACAATCACACATTTTGCAAAGAAATAAGAGATAGTTGAGAGGAGTAGTATGTTTGTCATATAAATAGAGGTAACCTCAAATAAGAGACTATTTATAATCATACAAATATGAAGAACAATAGAGGAAAATATACAATACCTGAAGGTGAGTCCTCAAGTGGAAGTGATGATAGTGGAGGAACAAACAATGCATCAGGATGCTTTTTCAAGCTAATTAGCAGCAAGAAATCATCAGTAGAAGCTGCTTGAATGAACAGTTGATCCATATTAGGATTTTTTGTAACATCAAGATTTTGATTTGTCAGGAGAATGAACTAGGTCAACATCAGTACTTTGAACTGATGGTTCTTGTGGGGCCTGAGGAATATAAGCCGCTTCAGCAAGGATTGATGAAGGTTCTTGTGTACTCTCCTCAAACATAAGATCATTAATAACTGCATCCACCTTTGATAATACATCATGATGAGCCTTCTTTTCTTGTAGCAGTTGTTCGGAATCAGCAAGAAGACCACCTTGAGCAAAGTCAACAATTATTTGTGCAGCCTTTTTGTCTGCATCTTCCCTTTGAGAAGATGGTTCTTGTGTGACTGGATGTGTCTCAGTTGCTAAATCCCTTTGAGACTTAGGTTCTTATGGACTGACATTCATAGAAGAGGACTGAGCCTTTTTCTTCTTTCTGATGTACCTAACCACAGCATCGACTTTTCTTTTCAACTTGCTCTTGTCACCTGTCTTGGGCACAACAGTTTCTTTGATTATCAGAATCTGTTTGATCAAAGCACTAGCATCAATAGTTGGCTCCTTAGTTCCAGTTATTTCGACACAGTCATCAGGAATTGCAACTGTTGATTTCTTTATCGTCACCCTTGGCCCAATGGGCATCTGATCATTAGAGTTAGAAGCATCTTGCATGATCAGCCTTCTTTTCCGGATTGGAAAACATTCTTCTTTCTTCCCACTCTCACTCAGTGAGGCCCGTTGAGCTCTCTGTTTAGATTGAATAGATTTCTTAACCAGCCTTTTCTTTAGAACAACTGATGCCTTTTGAGAGACATCAGAGGAGGCTAATTTAGAAGCTGGATTGGAGTTCTGTTTAGAAGAAGGGATGCTTGGGTTAGAAACAAGATGGGTAGTGTCTTGTTCCACAGCATCAAGAAATTTTACAGAGGTGCCATCATTAGGATTTGCAGGCACTTGTGAAGGAGTAGGTCTATTTCTCAATAGAAATTTCCTGAGGAAAGGAGGTCCTGCAAACTTATTCTTTTCATCTCTTTTAATATGATCAGTGATAGCCTTCTCATAAATTTGAAACACATGAAGCAATTCATCGTTAGCAAATTCAGCATTAGGGCATAGAAAATTAAAAATTAGTTGAAGAAATCTAGTATACCCTATTACTCCTGATGTATCTGTTCTCCTAGCAATTATGAATTGAAGAATGGTGTTACCATAGTCAAAATTATCAGAATAGAGAAGAAAGTACCCAATTTTCAGAGAAGTAAACGGAAGAGCATCAAAATTTGTTATCTTATTCAAGAGACATTTGCTGATGCAATCAAAGAAGAAATTCCATTCTCTCTTTAATTTTGTCCTTGTCAATTTTCCAATTGTTGTGATGTCACCTTTGTAGTTCAGATTTTTGAGCATATCAAACAGCTGCTCAGTTGCATAATTATCAGGAGCAACATCACAAGCAGGCAACCTCAATGCTTGAACCAGAAGATCAACATCAACCTCATATCTACATCCCTTATATTCAAAAGAGAAAGCAGTATTTGTTTCATTAACTAGAGTTGTGTTCCATACCTGCATTACAGCCATGTATGATACCTTAGTAGGATTTGTGAGAGCGTACCCAATTGGACATTGGAGTAAGAAATCCTGTATATCATAAAAAGTTTGAGGAAACTGCTGATGTGAAAGCGGAGCCAAGTAGTTATTGGTTCCAAAAGTGTTGCCATGAATAACGGTGGTTTGACTGAAGAAAGGTGAAATTTCAGAAGATGACATAATGTTTGTAGATAGTGAGGAAAAATATTCGTGAGATATGAATGGTGAGGCTGTGTGTATGATGATTTGTGTCACAGAAGTTCTTGTACAAATATAAGTTTACTAAGCTTAGTTGAATGTAACATACACGGAGAAAGAAGCTTAGTGAATGAGACTTCTGATAGAGGGTAATTACTGAAGAAGAGGAGTGAAAAGCGGAATAATATACGGAATTAGCAATAAAAGATGCACAGCTCTTTCAGTAAATTACTGTGTAAATTTGTTTAACAATTTATTCACTTTTAAACAATAATTTAGAAGACAATCACTTTTCAGCATTAAATAATTCAGAAATCATTTTTCAATAATATTCTAAATTAAAACATGTTGACCTGTCATCAGTATTTGGAACCTTTTATCTGTCAGGATTTGACAATGTCAGGATTTATCGATTCAAAATCATCAGTATTTGTCAAAACAACTCAAACTTATCAGAAAACCACAATTTTAATCTCAAGAATCAACATAAGAAATATGTTAATTGTATGATTTAGAGATTAACAGGCTACAAAGAAGAACGAGCACATGCATACACAACTAAGGAACATAGATTAGGTCTTGTAAGTAAAACAAACAAAATTTCATTAATAGTTCAAGAGAGTACATTTCATGAAATTTTTGATTACATGCATAGGTGATTACAAGATAGTCCTAGTATAAGAGAAGAACATCAACAGTCGTAGTCGAAGAAGCCCGACAAAGCTGATGATGAAGAGAAACAGCCAGAGGGTGTTTGCTGGGAAGACTGAGGCGGTGGATGATCATGGCTTCTGTAACACCCCCAGATCCGGGGTCGGGGATCCGGGTTGTCACGGTCTTTCTTTCCACAATATCACTTCACTCAATTAATAATAAATAACCTCATACTGTGACCCCACACTAACACACACCACAACCCGTTATAGTCTCAGAGATGAAATTGAAATAAGTACAAGTCTTTGAATCCACAATTTAAAATTATTACAACCCAAAATGATTACTTGATAAATTTACAGTTAATTGCCATTATCTGCCGCAAGTTATAATTATACATAATTTGATTCTCAAAAGTAGATGGTCTGAACTACAATGGATCTACCTCTGCAGCTATAGCAGCTACAACATCATCGGGAAGACGCGGGGCGCTTCCCACGCGCTTGCGCTGGGTCTGCTGGAGTCTGGCCATCTCTCCTAACTGTTGTTGTGTGATGAAGAAATAAAGCAAGAGTGAGCCTTACAGCTCGCAAGATAATATGTATAGTGATAACAATAATATAAGTATCTAAATGGATACTTAATAGCATCTCTATCATATGCAAGATAATTACTTACTAGATATAAGTAAAAACAAGGAATGAAGTTACCAATACTTCACCACACTTATATCATATATAAAGCTACTTGAACTGCCACCGTTCAAAGTATTATAGGTTTTAAGAAAAACATCCCATAGATGAGACCACAAGTTAAGACTTGAATAGATTCAATCTTTGAAAGATTATTGAATGAAAAAGTTATGAGATGCTTTATTTAGTCCCGGTATATATATATCCACATATATATACCCCTTTAAATATTTCCTGGAACCTCTGCTATGTAAAGTATGAACAGAGTTTGAAACATCCAATGAATTTTGGAAAGGAAAAGAATTTTGGCATAAACCCGATATCTTGCTGATCAGGCAAAGATACCAATAAGTAACCTTTTCTACTGTAGATGGATGAATTCCTCACCGGTCATCACCCTGGCCGCATTAGGACCTCGCGCTAGACCGTACCCCGGCCCCTCACGCGTTGATGGACTGCCACCCAGCCACTTACACAATAATAGACCGTACCCCGGCCTGTCGCTTATGCCGACTCAATCAAATGGACTTACTTCCCGAACATTGGGCAAGTAATCAAATTGTTTTCTCAAAACAGCAACCTCGTTGCGAATATAAAATACACCACAGAGCCGGATTCCCCAGGTTTTGAGCGAGTATTTAAATCCCCTTAAAAAGGAAGATCTTAAATATAAAAATGAGTTTTGGGATCCGCTCTGACTTTAAAAATCATTTTGAAGACTCGAAAACACTTTAAAGAGTGTTTGGAGAAAAGCTGATTTAATGAAGTAAATCAGTCCCCAGAATATTAGAAAATATCTGAATATTATTAATTAAATAATATTCCCATAAAGAATAATCTTTATAAAAAAAATAATTGAAGTAGAAGTATTAAAATTTATACTTGAAACGAGTATTAAATAACCAAAGATATACTTATATGAAAGTATTATCTTTATTTGAATAATCGAAAATAAGTTTGATTATTAACACCTTATTCTTTAATAAAATAAAGAATATATTTCAGCAAATAATCGGAGTCATAGATCCTCAAATGAATATTCAAATAATATTCATTAAATAATATAAACTGAGTCATAAGCCTTCGAATGAATATTCAAATAATATTCAATAAATAATATAAAAGAGTCATAAGCCCTCGAATGAATATTCAAATAATATTCAGATAAATAAATAAAAGGAGTCATACGCCTTCAAATAATATTCAAAATAATATTCATTAATAAAGTAAAAGGAGTCATAAGTCCTCGAATGAATATTCAAAATAATATTCAATAATAAAATAAAGTTAAAGTTATCGAATAAACCTTATTCGATTAATAGTTTTAAAAACTATATCCATATATATATATAAATAAATATATATATATATAATATACTCGGGAACATCGACTCCCGGTTTAGAAATATGTTCACCTTTTATCCCCTATACTAAGGGTATACGCAACTACTTGCTTATTTCTAGCATAGGTATTATGCAACTATAAGCATTGAAATCAACAGATAGATAACCAGATTACGAAACAGACATGCATATATACCATATTAGCATGCTCCAATATATCGCAAAATTTGCTAATAACAATCATGCAATATCACAAGATAATGCATATACATATATTTACATCACAGCAACAGTATAACGGGTAGAAAACTTGCCTGAGCGACTGGGGGTTACGAATGGCTCGGGACGAGTCTGGTAACCTATAAGCAACAAGTAAGTTGGAATTAAACCAAAGTCACTTGTAAATCTATACTTTAACTAACTTAGACTCTAACGCTTGTTTTGCGCTCACTGATTCGCTTAAGTCACTCGGGTACCCTCGGCTCCACCATTTTTAATAATTTAACCTTTACGAGTTTTAAGGCGATTCCTTCGCGAGTGTCTTACCAACTGCCTAACACACTTACCATAAATGTTTCATACATTAATTAACCCTTTTTGGTCTTTAACCTATGTTTCAAAGTAAGGCGAGGGAAAAAGTTTCGTTCGCGAAACGCCGTTACTTGAAACGGTCGTTTCTCCTAAACCATGCATCGGAATCGAACGTACTACATATCAAAACGAAGCTCGTAACATGAGCTATCTAAACATGGCAGTGGTCATAATCTAGCAGGGGGTCCTCGGGTCCTAATGTTATGCACAAAACAGTCTAAAGAAAATCGGACGTTACGACGGCTATATTTACGCGATTTCCAATTTTTAAACCATCCACAATCAACCCAAATCAACCTCAAATCCAACATACAACCATCCTCCATCCTTATCACATCATAACCACCCCAACCAATTCAATTTAATCTTTCATACTTATGCTTAAACTTAACTTTAATCATTCTTAAGTTCTTTTAAATCAAAACCACAATAATTACCATTCCATTTACTACCATACCAAATCTCAAACTCTAAATCATAACAACAAGATACAATATCAACCCACTACTCAAAATCACCTTATAATATATATGAACCTAGGGTTTGGAAATGGTATACCTTCCTTGAAGTGGTGGGTGGAGCTAGGAAGCCTTAAGAAGCTTTGAGAAGCCTTAGGAAAGCTTGGATCTTCAAGAAAACAAGAAAAAGTTCAAGTTAAAAACTTGAAAACACTATTCATTGTCTTCTTCCTTGATTAAATGAAGAAGTTAGAGAAAGAATTAATGGCTTAAACTCATGATATAGCCATAACTAAGCATAAAGATGATTAGGGAATTTTCTTACCAATTTAGGATGCTTGGATCTTGATTTTTGAAAAATCTAGCCTTTAAAAATGTAAAAAGCCGAAAGCTAAGATGAAGAACAAATGCCTTGGTTGTTTTTGATTTTTGATGAAATGATTTTGCTAGCTTGGTTGGCTTGATTTGTATTTGATTTAGCAAATTACTACCTTGCCCTTGAATTTGTGTGGTCCTTATTCAACCACACCTCCTTCCTTCCCTATGTCATGCTTACATCACATTGCTATGTCATCCTCCCTTCCTTGTCCTCTTCTCATTGGTTGGGTGACATCACTTCCTCTAATCCCTTTTCTTAACTTCCTAATTGTTTGCCTAATGACCGCTGATCTGTTATACGGTTCGCTTAACTTTCGTTTTCGTTTATCGTTTGAGGGATCATACCCGGGATCTTATTACTTAGGTTCCCTTAACCTTTCTCAATATATTATATTCCTTTTATGATCCTCTCCTATAATCCTTTAATTTAAATCCTTTTTATCCTGTTACCTTATACTCAATTCTCTCCGTTTCCAGTGGATTTCCGGGAAAAATCAAAGTGTTCGGATTTGGATTCTGACGATCTTTACATACACTTATATCCCATATAAAGTACTAATAAAATCTCAGAATATCCATATCAGAACCCCTACATAGTGTGGCATGAAAAGTTTTCTCATTCAGCAAAAACACTATTCATAAGGGTTTCAAAAATTTTCCAAAAATTGGGGTTATTACAGCTTCTTCATGCTTTCAATAGAGAGGATAGCAAGATGAATGGTTCTCTCTTGCTGTCGAAGAGTGTAGAGGTGAAGATCTTTTTGGAATCCCATAAGGTCATTTTTGATGACTTCTGGAAGTTGAATCCAGATGTCGTTTGGAATGGCATTGATGTGATATGAAGTTTGCATTCCTTCATGGAAAATTGTCACAATATTAGTGAAATGGTTGTAGAACCAGTTGAAATGCGCCATTGTTTGAGAAGAAAGAGATATGAGAAATGATAGTGAGGAGAGCGTTTTGTGTTTAGAAAGAGATGATTTGACTAGATGATGGGTGATGGTTTAAATAACCGAGAGAGAGAGAGAGGGAATATCAAAAGACTAGGGGTATGATTAATAATTAAGTGCAGAGTTAACTTAATGATTTAACCAAAAAAATATCTTATTAAAGCGCGTCTTCCTAGACTGATTTGCAATGATGACAATGATATATTTTCATACATGCACATTTAGCAAAAAAATTAACTTATTTTATCATGCATATAATAAAATACATTAAAAATTCCCAGCTTAATATCTTGAACAGTATTTAAGACATATCGGGATTTGATCAGTATACATCAAGATTTGATCAAATATAAATTTAAAAAATTTATCTGTCCCAACTAACCATACCAAGTTCATTGACAAGCTTTGTAAATGCTGCTTCAGGTAATGGCTTTGTAAAGATATCAACCAACTGCTGATTAGTAGGAACAAAATGAAGCTCGATCGTTCCTTCCATGACTGTTAGTCGCTAAACACGCGCTAATATTACACGCAAGTATATGAGTTCGCAAGTAGTATAAAATATAAATCAGATTCGATCCCACATAGACTGTATTGGTTAACTATCTAAATTACACACATAAGCAACAATGTATGGTTATTATTCAATGCTAAGACTATAACAAATTAAGGTTGGTTAACTAATATTAACTACGAGAATTAAACACTTAAATTAATCAATATTAAATACACATGAGACCCTAACTTCATTACTACTTTATTCAATAGTTATTGTTATCAACCTTAGCATGTAATGGTGATGATATTAATCGAACAACACGAAACTGATAATCGCCAACTTTCGTTGTACGAATACCATTCAACCAAACATCCATAATTAAGATAGAAGTTTAATAGGCATCAATTATGTTGAGACCCTATATGTCTACAGAATTTGACAACATAACGATTTAAGCACAAGTTATTCATGATGATTACACTGGGCAAGTAAAACGGTTAGAGTTACCCACTGATCATGCATACAACACATGAACCTATGCTAGCATGGTAAATTCTAAATCTCAAGATCCATAGTCGCTTCACAAGAGATTAACAGGCTATCTTACATATTCGCGACGCATATAAGACGAATAAGCACAACCTATACTAGATATCATACAATTACCATATACCAAGTTATTAAACAATTAACTAAAGAATTCCATAGTAAATCCGCTAGAATCCCATGATCACGATTAGCCCATAATATAACTCATTGTCACCATGGGTTCATATGAAAGCATGATAATAACACAACGATATAAGGCTGAAAAATACTTAATAAATAATGAAGTACGTCACAAGAGTATTAAGGTTAAAAGCATAAAGAAAACTAGCATCCACTGTTATAACGAATTAAAAGAATCACAAGATAAACTTATGTTTCCTCTTCTTCGTTATTGCGTGCTAAAACGGTCTTCTCAATCTTCTTGCCTTCGCTCTGGTTGAAGAAAACGTCTTCCCATAAGGTTTATATAAGAGTCCAGGAGTCACCGCGCCAACAGAAGCCCAAACAGAATTGAAAACAAATAAAACCAGAATCTGAAATTCTGCACGCACGCGGCCGCTTGCTCCCTCCACGCGGTAGCTTGCTGGCACGCGGTCGCCTGCTCCTAGCGCGCGGTCGCGTGCTACCCTTCTGGAAAATTCTCTATTTTGCTCCTGTTTATGCTGATTTCTCTGCTCATCACCCCTAGACTGATTCCAGGCACTTTCTTAAGCTTTATTTGATGAAAACCACCTATCTAAGCAAGTTATACACTGAAATATAAAAATACTAGAAAACGCGTCAAATACACAAAATACTTGAGTCCAAGATACCAATTCAAGTTGTTATGAGACGCTCTAAGTGGTATAAAATGCCACTTATCACACCCCCAAACTTGAATCGATGCTTGTCCTCAAGCATCACAGACTCAAACTCAGAATAAAACATGCATGAATGCAACTATATGAATGCGGTGATCCCCTCGCGATGACTAAACCAACCAACACATGACATATCAACAAATGCAATTATGCTACTAAAGATCAATCAAATCATGCAAGCTAACATACAACTAGAAATGTGGTGTGTGCGAATGCTTAACAGATATGCTTCGAAACTAGATCAATCATTATAACTTAATTATCCTCAAGGAAATCACACGCTTATACGAAGAATATATTCTAGACACAAAATGACATATAACACTACAAGATTATTGGAGTTTATTACGGATTTATGCTTTTATTCAACACATAAAACAAATTCTTACTTGATCGTGCATTGAGTGAGGTCCACAAAAGACTTATGCAATGGTACCCATTTAGCGAGCGTTAGGTTAGCGGATCACAGACTATTAAAGCCTTAGGTCACTAGGCACAAAGTCCCCTACGAACTTAATAACTCGAATACCAAAGAGCCCACTCGTGATCAATTGTGCATTAAACCATTTTTTTTCTTCTCTTTTCTTCTCTTTTTCTTTTTCACTCATATATTTTTTTTCAATTTCTGAGCAAGTGCGTTTCGCTCCATCTTGCTCGACCCTAGACTACTCGTATACAATACGAGTCGGCTACTAGCCAATTGACGCCTAGCCACAACTAGCAATGAATTCCAATTTTTTATCTCTAATTTTTTTCTTTTCATGTCTTTTATCATTAAAAGCCTATCATGCATTCTAAGTATAAGCAATAGATTAACCTCAAAAACCATCAAACCATGACAACGATCTAGTCCTTAAGCATACTCTAAGACTTAGTGAAATTACAAGTGTTACTAGTATGCATATCAACCTAACAAGATTCAACATCACTCTAACGCTATCACTACACTCGCATCAATATAACATATTAATCGATAAAGCAATAGAAAAGGGATCATGGTATATGCATGAGCTATATGACATGATAAATAAAGTTATAAATAAAAAAACTATATGGAAAAATATGCAACTATATGAACTAAACTATCATAAATATGCAACTACATGACACACACACAAATATGCTCCTTAACTACTACCCCCAAACTTAAAATCTACACTGTCTCCAGTGAAGGTAATAGAAAGAAACACATGGAATACCTACTCAGACGAATCATCATCATCACCCTCAGAGGGTGGAGTGTCAGGAGGTGGATAAGCAGAATCCTCACCAAAAAACCGGCCACTGGATGTTAGCTCGAAGGCCTCTAAATGCAGTCCCAAGTGCTTGGGTGAGCTCCTGCGCAAACTGACTCTGTGACTCATACATCGCATCCATCCTCCTCGAAAGCCTCCTGTACTGGACATCAGCCAATCCTGAACCATCTCCTCCCTGGGCTCTCGAAGAGCCTGCCTCTCCCTGAGCCTGACTGGGCCTAGCCATGGTAGCACTAGTTGTTGGAACTCCTCCTGGAAGGTGATACCCCAAACCATGTGGATCGGGCTCTCCACCCGTCCACTCCTGCATCGCACGCAAAGTCAAATTAATAGGAGCGGCCGACATCTGCAGCTGCTCATAAGAAGGCCACTGGACTCCAACTGCCTTACAAAGATTCGTGACAATATAGGAATACAGGATAGAGTATTGCGATTTCTCCCTCAAAAACTTCAAAATCCCTTGGTAGATGTACTCACCAAGGTCCACGTAATCATCATTCAGAATCCCCCACAACAACCTCGCCCTCTCCACAGTAACCTCATGTGCATGCAAAGAAGGAAGAATATTAGCACATATAAACGCATTCCAAGCACGAGCATACTTGTTCATCGTTGCTACAAGGAAAGTATGATAATTGTTGGATCCCTTTTTGAACTTCCATACTGTGCCCGACCGACAGAGCGTAGCAACAATCAAGTCCGAATCAAAGTCTTCCAGTGCTCCTCATGTGGTTCCCTTTGTCGCTGTCCAATCACACGGAAAATCGCCTCGGGCTGTTAATCAACAGTAAGCCCACGAACAACAGAAAACCCATTCTTGTCGGCCTTGGCGTTCGCATAGAACTCACGAACAATCCTCATCGGAACCGCCTCAGGTGACTCGTAGAATGTAATACATCCCTTCCCAGCAATCATCGGCAGCAACTCACCATCCCTCCCTGATGGCAAGAACCCCCTCTCCCTCATAATAGGCTTAGTCAGAAGCTTGGCGTACTCTTTTTCAGCAGCCCTATCAAACAATCGGGGCCTCACAGCAGTATTCCTCGAAGAATCAGTAGCAGTCGGATTGGTGCTGCTGCGCCCACAGTCTGTGATCTCTTTGGGGCCATGAGAACTGAGAATAAGAGTTGGAGAGTTTGTGTTTGGTGTGTAGGAGAGATTTTGTAGAGTTGAAAGTGTGTGGGATGTGTATGGAGAGGTTGCATGTATTTATAGGGTAAGATTAGGGTTAGAATTTGATTAGGAGTGGGGATTGTGGCTAAATATGAGAAGAATTTGTGGGTTAATGGGTGGTATAGCTTCTGGAACACTCTTGATAAAAACATGATTTTTTTAAAGTAAAAACGATTTTTCAAAAGTCAGGGTCGGACGCGGTTGCGTGCTCCTAGCACTGGGAAAAAAATTCTGCTACTGTTTTCAGATTGTTTTGGGTTTTTGGATAAAGTACTATATTCTAAGGTGTCATATGGTCTCATATCTTGGGTTGCCTCCCAAGAAGCGCTTCTCTTACGTCATTAGCTTGACATGGTGTTATGCGATCAAGTTGACATTAAAATGACACTAACCACTTCACGGTTTGACGTATCCCCATAATAGTGCTTCAATCTCTAACCATTTACTTTGAATGCTTGGCCTAGATCATTCTCAAAAATCTCCACCGCTCCATGTGGAAACACAGTTTTGACGATAAATGGTGTAGACCACCTTGATTTCAACTTTCCAGGAAAAAGTCGGAGATGAGAGTTGAATAGAAGAACTTGTCGCCCCAGCATGAATGACTTAAGCGATAGCTTCTTGTCATGCCACCTTTTTACCTTTTCCTTGTATATTTTGTTTTTTTCGTACGCTTGAAGTCGAAATTCATCAAGTTCATTTAACTGAAGCATTCGCTTCTTCTCAGCTGCATCTAGATCAAGGTTTAAATTCTTCAATGCCCAATAAGCTTTATGCTCAAGCTCCGCAGGTAAATGACATCCCTTACCATAGACAAGTTGAAACGGGGACATCCCAAACGGAGTCTTGTATGCTGTTCTATAAGCCCAAACAGCTTCATCGAGCTTCAAAGACCAATCTTTCCTTGACGGACAAACAACTTTCTCTAGAATGCGCTTGATCTCTCTATTAGACACTTTAGCTTGACCATTAGTTTGCGGATGATAGGCAGTAGCAATGTGATGATTCACATTGTAGCGTTGCATCATAGAAGTTAACTTATGATTGCAGAAATGCGACCCTTTGTCACTTATGATAACTCGTGGCGTACCAAACCTTGTGAATATCTGTTTGTGAAGAAAACTCAACACTACCTTTGCATCATTAGTCGGTAGAGCTTTGACTTCTACCCATTTTGAGACATAATCGACTGCCATCAAGATGTACTAATTATTGTAGGATGAGATAAATGGTCCCATGAAATCGATTCCCCAAACATCGAAGACCTCAACTTTAAGTAGCACATTTAAAGGCATCTCATCCTTTCTGGAAAGATTCCCCACTCTTTGGCAACGATCACACCTTAAAACGAACTGATGTGCATCCTTAAACAACGTAGGCCAGAAAAAACCTGCTTGAAGAATACGAGCTGCTGTCTTTTCACCACCATAAGCTGTGGAATGAGAGTCTCGTAATATCCCCTCCGTCTCACAGAATTTGATACATCTCCTGATGATCTGGTCAGCTTCCTGTCTGAACAAATATGGTTCATCCCACATGTACTACTTCACCTCATGCAGAAACTTCTTCCTTTGAGCCGCATTCATATTAGGAGGCATTATATTTCTAACAAGATAGTTCACAATGTCTGCGAACCATGACTCTTCCTCCTGAATTGTGAACAGCTGCTCATCAGGAAAAGATTCGTTGATCAATATCTTATCATGTGAAGTAGAATCGGGATTCTCCAATCTAGAGAGATGGTCAGCTACTTGATTTTCAGTACCTTTTCGATCCTTGATCTCTAACTCGAATTCATGTAGTAAGAGAACCCAATGAATAAGTTTAGGCTTTGAATCCTTCTTTGAGACCAGATAGCGGATGGCAGCGTGATCAGTGAACACTGTCACCTTTGTCCCAAGTAGATGCGATCGAAATTTCTCAAAACCGTAGACAATAGCTAAAAGTTCCTTCTCCGTAGTAGTATAATTCAGTTGAGCACCATTTAGAGTCTTACTAGCATAGTAGACCATATGAAATATGTTGTTCTTCCTTTGCCTAAGAACTGCTCCAACTGCATAATCACCTGCATTACACATCATCTCAAAAGGTTCATTCCAATCGGGTGCAGTTATTATAGGTGCCGAGATTAAACTCTTCTTCAATGTCTCAAACGCTGCAAGGCACTCGTCATCGAATTTGAAAGGAACATCTTTCTCTAGTAAACTGCACAATGGCTTTGAAATTTTCGAGAAGTCTTTTATGAAATGCCTGTAGAAACCCGCGTGACCAAGAAAACTGCGAATTCCCTTAACAGAAATAGGTGGAGGAAGATTCTCAATGACCCCCACCTTATCCTTTTCCACCTCAAGACCCTTATTAGAAACCTTGTGCCCGAGAATTATGCCTTGACGCACCATAAAATGACATTTTTCCCAATTGAGAACCAGATTGGTCTCAACGCACCTTTTGAGGACGTGTCCAAGATTTTGTAAGCATTCATCGAAAGAATCTCCAAAGACTGAAAAGTCGTCCATGAACACTTCCACATTCTGGCCAATCATGTCAGAAAAAATGGCCATCATACATCGCTGAAAAGTGGCAGGTGCACCACATAAGCCAAAAAAACTCTACAAAAAGCAAACGTGCCAAATAGACAAGTGAATTTAGTCTTTTCTTGATCTTCTGGTACAATGTAAATCTGATTGTAGCCCGAATAGCCATCCAAAAGATAATAATACTCATGACCAGCCAACCTGTTAAGCATCTGATCAATGAATGGAATAGGGAAGTGATCCTTCCTTGTGGCTTTATTCAACTTCCTGTAGTCTATGCATACCCTCCAACCTGTGACTATTCGAGTGGGGATGAGCTCGTTCTTCTCATTTGCTACCACAGTAATACCTCCTTTCTTAGGTACACATTGCACGGGGCTCACCCAAGAACTGTCAGAAATAGGATATATGATTCCTGCATCCAGCCATTTTAGAATTTCTTTCTTCGCCACTTCTTTGATGATAGGATTAAGCCTTCACTGTTGCTCAACAGTCGGCTTGCTACCTTCCTCTAGCAGAATTTTATGCATACAGTACAAAGGGCTGATCCCTTTTATATATGCTATATTCCATCTGATGGCCGATTTGAATTCTCTCAGAATCCTCAAGATTTTGTCCTCTTCACTACCTGAAAGGTCAGATGCAATAATAACAGGAAAAATAGATGCCTCACCTAAAAAAGCTTACCTCAAGTGTTCAGGCAATGGTTTAAGCTCCAAAGTAGGTGCTTCTTCAATAGAAGGCTTGAGGCGTTTATGAGCCTTACTTAATTCTTCCATTCCAAGAGATTCAAAAGGCATATCAATCTTCCTTTTCCAGGGAGACGCATTCAAATATTGCAATTGCTCATCTCCTTCGTCATCTTCACTGTCTGAATTTCCCAACAAGGCTTTTTCTAAGGCATCCGACCTTAGCATTTGATCAAGTTCCGATGTGACCACCGAATCGACCAACTCAACTTTTAAGCACTCCTCATTATCAGTAGGAAATTTCATATATTGAACACATTGAAAGTCACATCCTGATCCAACACTCGCATTGTAAGCTCACCCTTCTGCACATCAATCAAGGTTCGGCCAGTTGCCAAGAAAGGCCTTCCCAAGATTATGGGAATCTTCTTATCCTCCTCGAAATCAAGAATAATGAAATCAGCAGGGAAGATGAGTTTATCTACCTTGACCAAGACATCCTCCACAATACCTCTCGGATATGTAATAGAACGGTCGGCCAATTGCAAGGTCATGTAAGTTAAATTGGGATCAGGTAAGTCCAACTGCTTGAAGATTGACAAAGGCATCATATTGATGCTAGCTCCCAAGTCACATAGGCATCTGTCAAAAGACACCTTCCCAATAGTACATGGAATAGTGAAGCTTCCTAGATCTTTAAACTTTGGAGGCAACTTTTGCTGCAGCACAGTACTGCATTCCTCTGTGAGAGCGACAGTCTCTAAATCATCTAGCTTCACTTTCTGAGAGAGAATACCTTTCATAAACTTTGCATAACTAGGCATCTGCTCGAGAGCCTCGTCGAAAGGTATGTTGATGTGAAGTTTCTTGAACACCTCCAGAAACTTCTTGAATTGCTTAACCAGCTTTTTCTTCTGCGGCCTTTTAAGAAAAGGTGGTGGAGGATAGATCTGTGTCTCTCATGTATTACCCTCAGGAAGAGTGTGCTCAACAGTAGTCTTCCTTCGTTCCACTTCTTCATCCTGCTACTCTACTTCTTTCTCAGCTCCAGCTTTCTCAGCCAAATCTTGAGTTTGTCCGGGATTAGCAACCTTCCCAGACCTCAAAGTGATTGCCTTTACCTGCTCCTTAGCTTCCTTCTTCCCTGGCACTTAAGTGTCACTAGGTAGTGTACCAGGTTGACGATTTAGCAAGGCATTGGCAATTTGCCCAATTTGATTTTCCAAGGTCTTGATAGAAACAGCTTGGCTCTTGCACATAAGCTTCAACTCCTCTTATTCTGATTTTTCATTAGTTTGTTGCAGCTGAAGTTGTTGTTTTGGCGCATTCTGCGGTTGCTGAAAACCAGGGGGGTTGTACTGCTTAGCTGAATACTGCTGATAAGGCTGTTGAACCGCATTCTGAGCATTGCTCCAACTGAAATTATGATGATTGCGGTTTTTTGGATGATAGGTGGCTGGCACAGGTTGCTGCGATCATTGGTAGTTGCTCACGAACTGAGCCGATTCATTAGAAATTGTGGACTGATCAGTTTCATGGGCACCAACACAAAGTTCACAGACACTAGTGATTTGATTAACTCCATAATTAGCCAAAGTGTCCACCTTCATTGTCAAAGCCTTAAGTTGGGCAGTGATAGCAGTTGCTGCATCCAACTCCAGAATTCCTGTAACTTTTCCCTTAGTCAACCTCTGGGTAGGATTCTGGTACTCATTAGCAGCCATCAGTTCAATGAGTTCATAAGCTTCATCGTAGCTCTTAGCCCATAAGGCTCCTCCCGATGCTGCATCAAGCATGGGCCTAGAAGTAGGACCCAATCCATTATAAAAATAGTTGATAATCATCCAATCAGGCATGCCATGGTGTGAGCACTTCCATAGCATCTCCTTATATCAATCCCAAGCCTCACACAGAGATTCTCCAGTTTGCAGCGTAAACTGGGTAAGAGCATTCCTGATTGCTGTTGTCTTCGCCATGGGAAAGAATTTAGTGAGAAACTTTTGAGCAAGATCTTCCCAAGTTTCTATAGACCCTGCTGGTAGAGAGTGTAACCAGCACTTAGCTTTGTCCCTCAGAGAGAATGGAAAGAGTCATAGCTTGATAGCATCTTCAGTCACACCATTAAACTTGAAAGTGTCGCAGATCTCGATGAAATCCCTGATGTGCATGTTGGGATCTTCGGTAGGAGAACCCCCAAACTGAACTGAATTCTGTATCATCTAAATCGTGCTTGACTTGATCTCAAAAGTGTTAGCCGCGATGGCTGGTATAATGATGCTAGACTGAATGTCATTAATCTTAGGCTTAGAATAGTCCATCAAAGCCTTCAGATTTGCTGCTTGATAACCCATAACTGCTATAATTGGCTCTTCAACTTTCTCTTCTTCTTCTACCTTCTTTTCTTCCTCAGAAACTTCCCTGCGAATTATCATAAGTTCTTCCTCGGCTTTATCCAGTGTTCTCTTACGAGTACGCGAATGCGTATGCATACACCCTCGCTAGATCACCTGAAACAAGACAAGGAAACAAATAAGTAACAATGTCCGAGTCAATGAACTTTAACGACCACTGATGGAAAGCACATAAACTAATAATTAACACTGCAGTCCCCGAGTTCGCAAGTAGTATAATATATAAATCAGATTCGATCCCACAGAGACTGTATTGGTTAACTATCTAAATTACGCACCTAAGCAACAATGTATGGTTATTATTCAATACTAATATTAACTACGAGAATTAAACACTTGAATTAATCAATATTAAACACACATGAGATCCTAACTTCATTACTACTTCATTCAATAATTATTGTTATTAACCTTAGCATGTAATGGTGATGATATTAATCGAACAACACGAAAATGATAATCGCCAACTTTCGTTGTACGAATACCATTCTACCAAACATCCACAATTTAGATAGAAGTTGAATATGCATCAATTATGTTGAGACCCTATATGTCTACAGAATTTGTTAACATAACGATTTAAGCACAAGTTATTCATGATGATTACACAGGGCAAGTAAAAGGGTTAGAGTTACCCACTAATCATGCATACAACACATGAACCTATGCTAGCATGACAAGTTATAAATCTCAAGATCCACTGTCGCTTCACAAGAGATTAACAGGTTATCTTACATGTTCACGACGCATATAAGACGAATAAGCACGACCTATACTAGATATCATACAATCACCACATACCAAGGTATTAAACAATTAACTAAAAAATTCCATAGTAAATCCGCTAGAATCCCATGATCACGATTAGCCCATAATAGAACTCATCGTCACCATGGGTTCATATGAAAGCATGATAATAACACAACAGTATAAGGCTGAAAAATACTTAATAAATAATGAAGTACGTCACAAGAGTATTAAGGTTCAAAGCATAAAGAAAACTAGCATCCACTATTACAACGAATTAAAAGAATCACAAGATAAATTAATGCTTCCTCTTCTTCATTGTTGCATGCTAAAACGGTCTTCTCAATCTTCTTTCCTTCGCTCTGGTTGAAGAAAACGTCTTCCCATAAGGTTTATATAAGAGTCCAGGAGTCACCGCGCCAACAGAAGCCCCAACAGAATTGAAAACAAATAGAACCAGAATCTGAAATTCCGCACGCACCCGGCCGCTTGCTCCCTCCACGCGGTAGCTTGCTGGCACGCGGTCGCCTGCTCCTAGCACGCGGTCGCCTGCTCCTAGCGCGCGGTCGCGTGCTACCCTTCTGGAAAATTCTCTATTTTGCTCCTGTTTGTGCTGATTTCTCTGTTCATCACCCCTAGACTGATTTCAAGCACTTCCTTAAGATTTATTTGATGAAAACCACCTATCTAAGCAAGTTATACCCTGAAATGCAAAAACACTAGAAAACGCGT
Organism: Apium graveolens; assembly: GCF_009905375.1. NCBI lineage: Eukaryota > Viridiplantae > Streptophyta > Magnoliopsida > Apiales > Apiaceae > Apium > Apium graveolens. The sequence continues at coordinate 170,029,567 of NC_133657.1, forward strand.
CAAATACACAGAATACTTCAGTCCAAGATACCAATTCAAGCTGTTATGAGACGCTCTAAGTGATATAAAGTGCCACTTATCAATGACATGCTCTTTAATAAAGTAATATATGATGCTGATATGTTTAGTAAGAGAGTGTTGCACTGGGTTTCCTGTCATAGCAATAACACTTTAATTATCATAATAAATAGGAATTTTAGAAAATGATAATCCATAGTCCATAAGCTGGTTTCTTATCCATAACAACTGAGCACAGTAGCTCCCAGCTACAATATATTCAGCCTCTGCAGTTGAAGTGGATTTTTGTTTCTTACTGAACCATGAGACTAATCTGCCTCCCAAAAACTGACAGTTCCCAGATGTACTATTCATGTCTATCTTGCAGCCAACAAAGTCAGCATCTGAATATCCATATAATCTGAAATCAGCTTCCCTTGCATACCAGAGACCAAGTGATACAGTACTCTTGAGGTATCTGGAGATTCTATTCACTGTAATCCCTAGGATTTTCCTGAAATCTTGCACACAAACAGGTGGCAAACATAATGTCCGGCCTACTAGACATTAGGTACAAAAGAGAACCAATTATACCTCTGTAGTGTGTCACATCAACTGTTGTACCTTCATGAGAATCAAGCTTTGTAGCAGTTGCCATATGAGTAGTTGTAGTTGCACTTTCTTGCATATTAAACCTCTTCAACAGATTCTTTGTGTACTTTGACTGATTAATGTAGATACCATTATCAGTCTGTTTAATTTGCAATCCCAAGAAGTAACTCATCTCTCTCATCATGCTCATTTGATATCTTGATTGCATCAACTTTGAGAACTTATCATACAGTTTTTGATTAGGTGATCCAAAAATGATATCATCCACATAAATTTGAACTAAAAGCAGATCTTTACCTTGATTCAGATAAAATAAAGTTTTATCTATTGTACTTCTTTTGAATCCACTTTCATACAGAAACTAAGCAAGGGTCTCATACCATGCCCTGGGTGCTTGCTTTAGTCCATAGAGTGCTTTATCAAGTCTGTAAACATAATCAGGATGTTTAGGATCCAAAAAACCTAGTGGCTGTTGTTGAGTGGCATTTATGACACTTTATAACGCTCCATTAAGCTTTCAATTGGTGTTTTTGTACTGAAGTTAATTGTGTTTTAATGTGTTTTCTAGTGTTTTTGCATTTCAGGCATTAATCCGGAATTCAGGTGAATTAGCATTGATTTGATGCTAATATGGTGTTAGGATGGTGTCCAAGGAATAAATGTCATGAAGACTGACTCATTGCAGCAAGAAAAGAAGAAAAAAGAATTTTCTCTAGAAGGTCGGCGCGCCCGCGCTGTCATAGCGCGCGACCGTGCCCGAAGAACAGAGACACAACGCGCCCGTGCTGATCAAGCGCGCGGCCGCGCCAGCTCAGGATTTCTGAATCCCGGTTCTTATAGGCTTTTGATTGGAGGACTTCTACTACGTATGGGCTGCTATATATACCTAAATAAAGGTCGTTTTTTAGAAGGAAACGTACCAGAGCACAAGGAGAAAGCGTAAGAAGACCATTTTAGCACAATTCAATGAAGGCGAAGAAGATCTAGTTTATACTTGTGATTCTTTGTTCTAAGTTGTAACTTTGGATGCTAATTTTCTTATTCGTGAACCTATACTCTTATTTCGTACTTGTTTTATTATGTATTCAGTATTAAGACTACGTTTATTATACCATGCTTTCATCAGAACTCGCGTTGATGATGTGTCCGATTATGGGCTTATCGTTATCATGGGGTTCTAGCGGATTGATTTATGGATTTCTTTAGTTAATTTGTTTCGATGCTTTAGTGTGTGGTGATTGTATGATAACCTAGTTTTGGTTGTGCTTATTCGTCTTATGAGCGTCGCGAACTTGTAAGATAGCGTGTTAATTCTTAATGAAGCGGAAGTGAATTTAAGGGTTTAGAACTTTCCATGCTAGCATAGGTTCATATATTTGTTATGCATGATTCGTAGGTAGTTTTAACCATCTTACTTGCCCTATGTAATCACGATAGATAACTTGTGCAATAAACCATTATGTTGTCAAATTTTATAGATATATAGGGTCTCTATATAATTGGTGTCTATTCAGCTTCTATCTCTTTTTTGGATTTCTGATAGTATGGTATTCGTACAATGAAAGTTGGCATTTATCAGTTTCGTGTTATCTGATTAGTGTCATCACCATTACATGCTAAGGTTAAGAACAAAAAGTCTATTGAATGAAGTATTTAATGATGTTAGAATCCCATACTGTATTATATATTATTCAACTCTCTTTAATCTCTTAGTTAATGTTCTCTAGGATAATTCTCAATAGTTAATCATAGTATAATCAAAACCCAAATTGTTATTCGTCTTAGCATTGAATAATAGCCATATCATTGTTGCATAAGTGCATAAATCATAAAGTTAACCTAAACCAGTCTCTGTGGGAACGAACTAGAAATAATTATATATTACTTGTGATCACGTATACTTGCGTGAATTATTAGCGCGTGCTTAGCGACTAACAAGTTTTTGGCGCTGCTGCCCGGGACTCCGTGTTAACTTTTATTTTATGTGTTTGTCATCAGTGATCGTTAAAGTTCATTGACTCGAACATTGTTACATACCTACTCTTTTCCTTATCGTGTTTCAGGTAGCGAGCGTGCATGCATACGCGTTTGCGGGCTTATAAGAGAACTCTGGATCAAGCCAAGGAGGAAGCTGTAGTGATTCGAAGGGAAGTTTTTTAGGACGAAGAGAAAATAGGAAGAAGAAGAAGAGAAAGTCAATGAACCAGCTTTTGTAGTGATTAGAGATCAAGCAGAAATTCCTAAGGCGTTGATGGACTATTCTCAGCCTAAGATCAATGATATTCAGTCAAGCATCATCAGACCAGCCATCTCGGCTAACACTTTTGAGATCAAGTCGAGCATGATTCAGATGATACAGAACTCAGTTCAGTTTGGGGGTTCTCCTACAGAAGACCCCAATATGCACATCAGGGATTTCATCGATATGTGCGACACTTTCAAGTTCAATGGGGTGACTGAAGATGCTATCAAGCTGTGACTTTTTCCATTCTATCCGAGGGATAAAATAACGTGCTGGTTATATTCTTTACCACCAAGGTCTATCACCAAATGGGAGGATCTTGCTCAAAAGTTTCTCACTAAATTATTTCCTATGGCGAAGACTGCTGCAATCAAGAATGCTCTTACTCAGTTTGCACAGCAAACTGGAGAATCTCTGTGTGAGGCTTGAGATTGATATAAGGAGATGCTAAGGAAGTGCCCACACCATGGCATGCCTGATTGGATGATTATAAAATGTTTCTACAGTGGTTTGGGTGCACAGTCTAGACTTATGCTCGATGTAGCATCTGGTGGAGCCTTGTGGGACAAAAGCTATAATGAAGCTTATAAGTTGATTGAGCTCATGGCAGCTAATGAATACCAGAATCCTATGCAAATAATGTTGTAAGGCCAGGTAGCAGGAATTCTGGAAGTGGATACAGCTATTGCTATAGCTGCTCAACTTCAAGCTTTGACGATGAAAGTGGACTCTTTGGCTAATTATGGAGTTAATCAAATCACTAGTGTTTGTGAACTTTGTGCGGGGCATATGAAACTGAGCAGTGTGCTATTTCTAGCGAATCAGCTCAATTTATGAGTAACTTTCAGAGATTACAGCAGCAAGCTCCAGCCACTTATCATCCTAATAACCGCAATCATCACAACTTCAGCTAGAGCAATAATCAGAATGTGGTGCAACAACCTTATCAACCATGCACAGCAAAACTGTATAACCCTCCTGGTTTTCAACAACCGCAATATGCCCCTAGGCAACAACTTCAACTTCAGAAGTTACCGCAAGCTAATGAAAATCTTAATTGGAGGAGTTGAGGCTCATGTGTAAGAGCCAAACTGTTTCTATCAAGATCTTTGAGAAGCAGATTGGGCAGATTGCTAATGCATTACTGAATCGTCAACCTAGCACGCTTTCAAGCGATACTAAATGCCAGGCAAGAAGGAAGCTAATGATCATGTTAAGGCAATTATATTAAGGTCCGATAAGGTTGCAAATCCTGAAAAAGTTAAGACTCCAGAATCTGAAGTTGAGGCTGAAAAAGAAGAAGTGCAGATGGAAGCAGAAGTGGAACCAATGAAGACTACTATTGAGCACACTCCTCCTGAGGGTAATACAGAGGAGAAACAGATCTATCCCCCACCTCCTTTTCCTAAGAGGCTGCAGAAGAAAAAGCTGGATAAGCAGTTTGAGAAGTTTTTGGAGGTGTTCAAGAAACTTCACATCAATATACCTTTCGGTAAGCTCTTGAACAAATGCCTAGTTATGCGAAGTTTATGAAAGCTATTCTCTCTAGGAAGGTGAAGCTTGATGACTTAGAGATTGTTGCTCTCACGGAGGAATGTAGTACTGTGCTGCAACAGAAATTGCCTCCAATGCTTAAAAATCCTGGAAGCTTCACTATTCCATGCACCATTGGAAAGGTGTCATTTGACAAATGCTTATGTGACTTGGGAGCTAGCATCAATCTGATGCCTTTGTCAATCTTCAAGAAGTTGGACTTACCGGATCCAAAGCCTACTTATTTGACTTTGCAGTTGGCCGATCATTCTATTACTTATCCACAAGGCATTGTTGAGGATGTTTTGGTCAAGGTGGATAAACTCATCTTTCCTGCTAATTTTGTAATTCTTGATTTCGAGGAGGGTAAGAAGATTCTCATAATCTTGGGAAGACCTTTCCTGGCGATCGGCCGAACCTTGATTGATGTACAGAAAGGTGAGCTCACCATGCCAGTGTTGGATTAGGATGTCACTTTTAATGTGTTCAATGCGATGAAGTTCCCTCCGAAAATTGAGGAGTGCTTAAAGGTGGAGTTGGTTGATTATGTGGTTACTTCAGAACTTGATCACTTCCTAAGGTCTGATGCCTTAGAGAAGGCCTTGTTGGGGAATTCCGTTAGTAAAGATAATGAATGGGATGAGCAGTTACAATTTCTGAATGCTTCTCCCTGGAAGAGGAAGATGGATATGCCTTTTGAATCTCTGGGAATGGAGGATCTGAACAAAGCTCCTAAGCGCCTGAAGCCATCTATTGAGGAAGCTCCTACTCTTGAGCTTAAGCCTTTACCTGAACATTTGAGGTATGCATTTTTAGGTGATACATCTACTTTTCCTGTTATTATTGCATCTGACTTTTAGGTAGCGATGAGGAAAAACTCTTGAGAATTCTGAGAGAATTCAAATCGGTAATTGGATGGACGATAGCAAATATCAAGGGAATCAACCCTTCTTATTATATGCATAAAATTCTACTAGAGAAAGGTAGCAAGCCTATTGTTGAGAAACAAAGAAGGTTAAACCCTATCATAAAGGAAGTCATGAAGAAGGAAATTCTTAAGTGGCCGGATGCAGGGATCATTTATCTCATTTCTGACAGTTCTTGGGTCAGACTAGTTCAGTGTGTACCAAATAAAGGAGGTATCACAGTCATTGCTAATGAGAACAATGAGCTCATTCCTACTCGAACAGTCACGGGGTGGAGAGTTTGCATGGATTATAGGAAGCTGAACAAGGCCACGAGTAAAGATCACTTCCCTCTGTCGTTTATTGATCAGTTGCTTGACAGATTGGTTGGGCATGAGTACTACTGTATTCTGGATGGCTATTCAGGCTATAATCAAATTTGCATTGCTCCAGAAGATCAGGAGAAGACTACTTTCACTTGTCCATTTGGTACTTTTGCCTTTAGAAGGGTTTCTTTTGGGTTATGTGGAGCACCGACCATATTTCAGAGATGTATAATGGCTATTTTCTCTGATATGATTGGTCAGAATGTAGAGGTGTTCATGGACGACTTCTCGGTGTTTGGAGATTCATTTGATGAGTGCTTGCAGAATCTAGGCGACGTTCTCAAGAGGTGTGTTGAGACCAATCTGGTTCTCAATTGGGAAAAATATCACTTTATGGTGAGATAGGGCATTATTCTTGGGCACAAGGTCTCTAGTAAGGGTCTTGAGGTGGACAAATCCAAACTGGGGGTCATCGAAAATCTACCCCCACCAATTTCTGTTAAGGGAGTTCGCAGTTTTCTTGGACATGCGGGCTTCTATAGGCGGTTCATCAAGGACTTCTCAAAAATTTCTAAACCTTTGTGCAATCTTCTGGAGAAGGATGTCCTGTTAAGTTTGATGACGAGTGTTTGGCTGCTTTTGAGTTCTTAAAGAAGAGTTTAGTCACGACACCTGTCATAACTGCACCTGATTGGAGTGAACCGTTTAAAATAATGTGTGATGCAAGTGACTATGCAGTTGGAGCAGTTCTTGGGCAGAGAAAGAACAACATATTTCATGTGGTCTACTATTCTAGTAAGACCCTAAATGGTGCTCAGGTGAATTATACTATTACAGAGAAAGAACTTTTGGCTATTGTCTATGGTTTTGAGAAATTTTGATCTTATATGCTTGGGACGAAGGTGACAGTTTTTACTGATCACACTGTAATTCGATATCTCGTCTCAAAGAAGGACTCGAAGCCTAGGTTGATTAGATGGGTTCTTTTGCTTCAAGAATTTGAGTTAGAGATTGAAGACAGGAAAGGTACTAAGAATCATGTCGCTGAAATATGATCGATGTCAACGTGTGGGTAATATGTCCAAGAGGGATGCGATGCCTCTTAATGTGCTTCTTGAGATTGAAGTCTTCGATGTTTGGGGAATTGACTTCATGGGGCCATTTGTCTCATCTTGTAACAATCAATATATCTTTTTGGCGGTCGATTATGTCTCGAAATGGGTTGAAGTCAAGGCGTTGCCAACAAACGATGCGAATGTAGTGCTTAATTTTCTTCATAAGCAGATATTCACAAGATTTGGAACTCTGAGAGTCATAATCAGTGACGAGGGGTTGCATTTTTATAATCACAAGTTCACTGCTATGATGCAAATATATAATGTGAATCATCGCATTGCTACGGCTTATCATCCTCAGATGAATGGTCAAGCTGAGATATCTAACAGAGAGATCAAGCGCATTTTAGAGAAGGTTGTGTGTCCATCAAGGAAAGATTGGTCTTTGAAGCTTGATGAAGCTGTTTGAGCATATAGAACATCATACAAGACTCCATTAGGAATGTCGCCCTTTCAATTGGTTTATGGTAAGGGGTGTCATTTGCTGGTGGAGCTCGAGCATAAAGCGTATTGGGCTTTGAAGAAGTTGAATCTTGATTTGGATGCAGCTAGAAAGAAGAGGATGCTTCAATTGAATGAACTCGACGATTTTCGACTTCAAACATATGAAAACAACAAAATGTATAAGGAGAAATTCAAGAGGTGGCATGATAGGGGTCTAGTGCTCAAATCATTTGTGTCGGGGCAACAAGTTCTTTTGTTTAATTCTCGTCTCCGTCTTTTTCCTGGGAAGTTGAAGTCAAGGTGGTCAGGGTCATTTGTTGTCAAAACTGTGTTTCCACATGGAACGGTGGAAATTTTTGAGAATGATCAGGGCCAAACATTCAAGGTAAATGGTCATAGGTTGAAGCATTAATATGGTGACACGGCAAACCGCGAGGTGGTTAGTATCGTTTTATTGTCTGTTTGATCTCGCAATTCTACATCAAGCTAACGACGTAAAGCAAGCACTTCTTGGGAGGCAACCCAAGTTTATTGTACATTAGTAGATAGAGGAAGAAGAAAGAAAGGAGAAAAACAAAAACAAAATCAAAAAAATAAAAGAATTTGGGGCCAAGTACAGTGGCACGGAGCGCCCGCGCTGAGGAAGCGGGGCGACCGCGCCAATTTTCCAGAAACAGAGCGCCCGCCGGCCTGGTGGGGCAGCCGCGCTGAAAAGTCAAAATCACGGCGCGCCCGTGCTGAGGTAGCGTGCGGCCGCGCTGCCCCCTAATTCTGATAAAAAAATAAAAGGCAGAAAAAGAACGCGGGAGTACACAAAACCTCGATCACGGGCTAACGTGCCACCAACACTGACAGGTACAGTCTTAGGCATCTCAGACTCTGGCTCAGAGGCAGGGGTCTCTGAATCTGGCCTCAAGGGTGAAATCTGCATAGGGATCTCACTACTCTCAGAAGCGTCTTCCTCTGGGTCTGAACTAACATACACAGGCTCCTCTGGAGAGGGTGGAATGGGGTCCACTGGGGTACCAGTCAAACTAATCTCTGAGTCTGAGTCACTACCACTACTAGGATCCTGAGAGAAAACACAAAACAACAACCAAAAAACAATGTTAGGGTTAAATAAAGCTTCCAGATAACTCACACCCTAACTCTAGTTTCCACTTCACCAATAAACACTTTCCTTAGACTATACCTAATAGTCTAACTCAACTCTATATGAGTCGAACTCTCTCGCGATATACATATATTCCCAAAATACCCTTTTTATTCCTAACTTGTCTCAAGGACTAGATCCTGTAGCTCTGATACCAACTTGTGACGCCCTCAATCTCGGGGTTAGGAAATGAGGACTCACACACCTTTACTCATAATAATTAAATAAGCATAAACCCCGATTAACTACTGACAGGATCAACAGGATAAAGTATGAGACAAGATTACAACTACCAATCATTAAATATAACTTACAACCCCAAAATACTATTAAATAAACAATATCGATTCCGGCTGGGAACCGACAGATAACCCATTGTATCTTTACAGATTTACTTCTAGGCGCGTGCTCACTCAAAAATACCACTACCTGCTCTGGCAACCGGAAGCCCTCAACACGGTAGGGACCACCAGTTACGCTCTTACGAGCAGTGCGCCTAAGCCTGGCCATCTTCTTGCTTAACTGTCATGGTTAGATTAAAACAAAACATATGAGTATAAAATTCAGCAAGTAACTAGAAAGCAGTTCTACGATATCAAATCACAATATACTTTACCAAACTCAGGGCATTCTACTTTATTAGTTCTAGGTGGCAGATTTCCAGCTTTTGGGTTAAGGAAAGGTTTTGAAGGAACAATATGGAGCTTTTAAGGAACAAGGCTCAACGTAGGTCGAAAGCCGACATTTATCACAAATCATTAAAGGATCAGAATAGATCTTTCAAAAAGATGAAAGCAACAATATTTCAATATATGGAATCAATCATATGATCAACAGATTTAAGAATCAGGGTTCTCGAGCTTTAAGCTTCATATTGACATAATCTACTCTTTTCAAAACAATATAAACCATTTTCATTTTTCAAGAATCAATTTACTGAACAGAAAGTTTCAGTTCCCTTTTAAATAATCATTTAGAACCCTTGATTGGATCACTTTATCTTTCCATTCTATTATAATACGGGTGATCAGCCCGTACCGACCTCCATCCGCTCTTTAAGGAACCAATCGGCATAATTTCAGCCTTAAGTTGGACTAGCCCCGCTAGCCTCTTACCATGACTAGACTAGTCCCACTAGCCTCTTACGTCCCAATCCAATCCATCAGGAATTCATTTGGAAAACCTTGAGTTGGAAAAATAAATAGGATTTCTAAAATCCATTTTATCATTACCAAGAATATGAAATCATTCGGACTCTTTCGAGTCGAAACTCATTCTTAAGTCAGATTTTAAGATAAACAAAGTTGAGGGAGTGATTCAAAGATAAGCAAGGAACAATTCTTAAGGATTCTGTATCAAGGATAACAATGCACTTAAGTTAAAAGGATCAACATCTGTTTAGGGATCAATAGGGTGATCAGGAAATAAGGTATCATTACACAGGGTTCATAAGGATAATTATAGGGTTCAATACAATTCATGGCCTAATAAATAACTTGAACAGAAAGGACAGATTACCAAAGGGTTGAATCAGTAAGCTTATCAATAACAGTTTATCAAGATCAAAGGCAGGGTATCTCAAATCAATATCAGGGTTTCACAATTAAACAGTTCAATACTCTACATGGTATGAACAATATTCTCTTTATAACCATTTACACAAGTAATCAGAGTTACTTGCCTGAATTTGCTTTCCTGAAGGTTGAACTACTGCCACCTAGTATATTCTTTCCTTTCCTAGCCTAAATGCCCTCACGCTCCGAATCTACAATCAAAACCAAAACCTTAATCAGTTCTCAACTCTCGTTCCCGGAACGATCACTCAATTACGATAACTCAATTATATCCTTGACTCGAGTATACGAATATAGCTTATACACATAAGCACATAACACATAACACATTCCTTTCTCGTAACCTTTATATCTTTATATACTTAACAATCGAAAGTACTTGCTTAACCTTAGCTATTTCTCAAATCACACTAATATAATTATTACGAGTACACGATTTATTCACAAATAAACCTTTACGACCATAACTATCACTTATGGTTATCAAAATCAATCAATCTCCACCTTAGCTCACATAAACATATATCATAATCAAAAATCTTTAAAAAGAATCATTCTCTTCCCTTTTAACATCAAATTTCGAACCCAAATAAACATATAAATCACATAATCTCTAAAATTACTCATGCATTGGCTTAGCATCAAATCAATTCCTTTTATTCCTATATTCCATTCAGTTATATTCATAAAACACGATTCAAAGGTCGAACATTGACATGCAAGCATTACATTTGCTTAAAAACTTGATATTATTCCAACACTCATCTTTTTTAGCTTATTTTTAACTTGACATTTACATGCAAGGCTATACTTTAACATGCATCACTGATTCCTCTTGTAAATCAACATGCAACCCTCGAGACTAGCTAATTAACCAAGAATCAAGTTACAAAATTTTAATTCCCTTTTTATTAGTACCAAACCCGGACCAAAACTTAGCATGCAATAACAATTTCACTCCTTTTAATCCATTAACCATTCTAATAACAATCCATAGTTACTTTATTCAACAAGAAAAATCAAATCAATCACTCCAAGGATCAAAACCATTCGGGTTTTTCAAGAAAACAACACATGCAAATGATTTCTCTTAATCCTTAAATCACAAATCAACCCATAATCAAATCGACAACTCATTTCTAATAAACATTTATCAATTTAACTTTTGGAAATCAAAACCCTTTTTAAAATTTAAACGATCCAAGCATGCAAACACCAAAATCAAATTTTATGGTATTAGAGTTCAGTTTTTAACATCACAACTCACCACCGGTTCACCGGAGTTCATCACCGGTGGCGGTGGCTTCACGGTGGTGCCCTCATTCGAGGGTATCCAACCATAAAACCTCCGATTCTCTAAAAAAATGTAGCAACACTACATGCAATATGATTTCATCACAATAATCACAGAAACAAGAATTGATCAAGCAAACCCCGGGTCTCGGCTCAAAACTGAACCCAAACACACATACACACACACACTTCACATGCAAGCATAAACACACACATGCACACTCCAATAATCACTTATATGTGTTAATCAAGAGATTTTGAGAAGGATTGGTGAGAGTTATCAAAGAAACAAGGAGTTTACCAATAGAAAAGAAGAAGAACCGAGAGAGAGAGAGAAAGAGAGAGAGAGAGAGAGAGAGAGAGAGAGAGAGAGAGTGAGAAAGAAAGAGAGAAGAGAGATTGATGTGCTCGGGAAAAAAAAGAAGGAAAAAGGGGGGAAAGGATGAGTTTTATACTCATCAAAATCAAGGACATTTTTAGTACATTTCTAATTCCCTTTAATAAAGTGATTTTCCTTTCTCTTTTTACACCCATAGATTATTCGTGGAAAAATAAATATATCTCTCTCAGAAAGTTGGAAATTATAGCGATTGACGATTTTGAAACGTAGATCTCGAAATTAGCTTTCCAACCATTACTCATAATAGATTTTTGAGCAAATGGTTAATTTTATATGATTTTCGTAAGTTCGAGCTTATAATAACACTTTTCCACTTAAAAATCAATTTAAAATACAAAGACCACCAAATAAATCCTTTCATCATTTTTAAAAAGTCTCTAGGACTACTATGAAGATAATAAAACAAATCCCATGTTTTTATCTTACTCGGATAATTTTATAAAAATGCGTGAAGGTTAAATAAACCTTTATTTAAATCAAAGAATTCCTTTAAATTCATAAAAAATGTCACAGAGCACATAGTCATGCACACAGACAAGCAATCACACATATACGATCACATAACAACTCAGGTCTGATCATAGATTTTATCCCTTTTTAATCTTTATCATTTTCTACGCGTACCGGGTCACGTTCAGCCTGACGGCCCGACACTCACCGTTTCGATTACGCTTCTCATTATCATTACCAATCGACATGTCACTTAGGACGAAATACTTTATTTAAACACACATTTCATTCAATCACACATAATTCACATTTTATATTCTTTAACTCCTTATTAGGACGGGTTCCGTTCTACCTGACGGCCCGACGACACAGCTTAACTCCTAAGCTGACTCTTTAAACTGGAACGTTTTTATTTATGCTCCTATATTCTAATATACATAAAATACAATTAATCATCACTTAGTCACATAATTATAATTACATCACATAAAGCATATTTTATTGACTTAATTACGTCGCAAAATTCTCAGTCGTCACAATCTACCCTCCTTAAAAGGATTCTGTCCCCGGAATTTAATCTAAGCAAATAGATGGGGATTCTTTTCTTTCATTTCGCTTTCTAATTCCCAAGTTTATTCTTCAACTAATGGATTTCTCCACAACACTCTAACTAGAGGTACAACTTTATTCTAAGCGTCCTCTCTTTTCGGTCCAAAATTCGAACTGGCTGTTCCACATAGGACAAATCTGGTTGGATTTCCACTGGTTCCAACTCGATCACATGGCTCGCATCAGCATTATACTTCTTCAGAAGAGATACATGAAATACATTGTGCAGATGTTGCATTTGCGGAGGTAGCGCCAACTCATATGCCACTTTCCCAACTCGACGCAATACTTCAAATGGTCCAATATACCTAGGACTCAACTTTCCTTTCTTTCTGAATCGGGTTAAACCTTTCCAAGGAGATATCTTTAATAAGACTTTGTCTCCAGTTTCGAATTGTACATCTTTACATTCTTCATTTGCGTACTTTGCTTGTCGATCTTGAGCTGCAATTAATCTCTTTCGAATCATTTCGACCTTTTCCTTCGTTTTTTGAACTAGCTCTGGGCCAATTAATTTGCGCTCACCAACTTCGTCCCAATAAGTAGGGGACCTACACTTTCTTCCATACAACGCTTCATAAGGCGGCATGCCAATACTCGCGTGATAACTGTTGTTGTAGGAAAACTCAATTAAGTTCAAATGATCGTCCCAATTTCCTTTGAAATCTATTGCACAGGTTCACAACATATCTTCTATTATCTGAATTGTCCTTTCACTTTGTCCGTCTGTCTGTGGATGATATGCCGTACTCATTTTTAACTTAGTTCCCAAATGATCATGGAATTGTCGCCAAAATCTCGAGTTAAACCTTGGATCTCTATCAGACACGATAGATACAGGAACTCCATGACGCATCATGATCTCATCCAAATATAATTTGACCAACTTTTCCAACGAAAACCTTTCATTTATCGGCAAAAAATGTGCTGACTTGGTCAACCGATCGATTATCACCCAAATCGCGTCATGATTTGACTTGGTTTTAGGTAATCCTACCACGAAATCCATCGCTATATGCTCCCATTTCCATTCGGGTATATCCAGTGGCTGAAGCAATCCGCTCGGCCTTCGATGTTCCGCTTTGACTCTTTGGCACGTATAACATTTACTTATCCATTCCGCAATTTCCTTTTTCATGTTTGGCCACCAATAACTTTCTTTTAAATTCTGGTACACTTTCGTACTTCCTGGGTGAATTGAAAATCTCGAGTTATGCGCTTCCTGCAAAATCTTGTGCTTTAATTCCACGACATTAGGTATCCAAATACGTGAGTTAACACGGTATATTCCTTTTCCATCCTTTTCAGCTTTAATTTCTTCTCCCATCAACTTATCCTTTTCGTGATTCATTACTTGCTCTTGACAGCATCGAATCTTTTCCAAAATTTCAGGTTGAAATGACATTGCATATATAGCTTCACCTCCAAATTCTGGAGTCTGCACCTCTATTTCCATCTTATCAAAATCTTTAATCAATTCTTCCGATGACGTTAACATATTCAATCTTTCCTTGCGACTTAAAGCATCTGCTACCACATTTGCCTTTCCAGGATGATAGTTTATCGCACAATCATAATCTTTGATCAATTCCAACCACCTTCTTTGTCGCATATTCAATTCTTTCTGAGTAAAGATATACTTTAAACTCTTATGATCCGTGTAAATCTCGCACTTTTCCCCGTACAAATAATGCCTCCAAATCTTAAGGGCAAACACGATTACTGCCAATTCCAAATCATGCGTTGGATACTTTTGCTCGTGCGGCTTGAGTTGCCTTGACGCATATTCTATTACCTTCCCATGTTGCATTAACACACATCCAAGTCCTTTATATGAAGCATCACTGAATATCACAAATTCCCCTTTTTCATCTGGTAATACTAATACTGGGGTGGTTACCAGCCTCTTCTTTAACTCTTGAAAACTATCCTCGCACTTTTCTGTCCAAACAAACCTCTCATTCTTTCTTGTCAATTTTGTTAACGGAACAACAATCTTAGAAAAATCTTGCACAAATCTCCTGTAATATCTGGCTAATCCCAGAAAACTTCTGACTTTCGTAGGAGTCTTGGGTCTTTCCCAATTCATTACAGCTTCTATATTGGCTGGGTCCACTTTGATTCCTTCTTTATTAACTACATGACCAAGAAATTGCACATCCTTTAGCCAAAATTCGCACTTTGAAAACTTAGCATACAGCTTCTCTTTTCTCAGAATTTCCAAGGAAATCCTAAAATGCTCCTTATGATCTTCTTCCGTCTTGGAGTAAATCAGTATATCGTCGATAAACACAATAACGAACTTATCCAAATATTGCTCGAACACTCGGTTCATAAGATCCATAAATGCGGCTGGCGCATTCCTCAAGCCAAATGCCATTACCAAAAACTCATAGTGTCCATATCTCGCTCGGAACGCTGTCTTGGGTATATCTTCCGCTTTGATCTTTAATTGATGATACCCATATCTTAAATCAATCTTTGAGAAACACGAAGCTCCTTTTAACTGGTCAAACAAGTCATCGATCCGCGGTAGAGGGTACTTATTCTTAATCATCAACTTATTCAGTTCGCGGTAATCAATACACAACCTCATGCTTCCATCCTTTTTCTTTACAAACAACACCAGTGCGCCCCACGGGGATACACTCGGTCGGATCACTCCTTTGTCCAACAATTCTTGCAACTGAGCTGCCAATTCCTTCATCTCGACCGGCGCCATACGATAGGGAGCTTTTGATGCTGGTTACGTTCCAGGAGCCAAATCAATCGTAAACTCGATTTCTCTATCTGGAGGTAGTCCAGGCAATTCATCAGGAAACACATCCAGAAAATCTCTTACTACCGGAATATCCTCGATCTTCATAGATTATTTCTCAACATTCACGACATGAGCCATATAGACTTCGCATCCTTGACGTATTAATCTTCTCACCTCAATAGCCGTTAGGAATTTCTTCTCTTGCCTCTTTCCTTTAAATATCACCTCTTCACCATCCTTGGTTCTTAACTTCACTTTTTTACTTTTACATTCTATTTGCGCTTCATGGTTTGACAACCAATCCATTCCTAGTATAACCTCAAATTCTCCTAACTTAAAGGGAATTAAGTCAGCAGAAAAGTGCCGACCTTCTATAGTCACCTCACAATCGGGACAAATCTTGCTAGCAATAATTTTCTCTTGATTTGCTACCTCTATAATCAAATTAGGTTCTAGAGGGTACGCAACACAATTTAACTTATCAAGAATACTTTCAGAGATAAGAGATCTAGTTGCTCCAGAATCCATCAAAACTTTTACTTCTACTGAGTTAATAACAAGCATACCTGCTACCACGTCCACATCTTGTACCACATCTTTCATCGTCATATTAAAGGTTCTAGCTCTGGGATGAGCTGATGGTGCTGGGAGAGAAGGCGGTCCAGCAATCCTGAGAACATTAGCCTTTTAAACAGGCTCTTTACAATTCCTGGCCATATGGCCCACTTTACCACACTTGAAACAAGCCAAATCAGGCTTCCTCGCTCCACTTGGGCATTCTGAAGAGTAATGCCCCTTTTGGTTGCACTTGAAACATGTTACATCCAACTTATTACACCTTCCCGGGTGTCCCTTTCCACAATTCCTACATTCTTGAATCTGGGGTCTGCTATCCTTCCCCGGTTGTCCTGATTTCTGGAAACGGTTCTTCTGAGCTCCGTTACCGGGTTTAAACTTCTGGAACTTTTGGTTCTGACCTCCACCATTCTTTCCAAACCTTCCTCTAAACTTTGAGCTCCCTTGCTCTTGCTCAGAGCTTTCAAATTTCCTTTTTCTTCCTTCATTTTCTCTTCTTGCAGCTTCTCGCTCACCTTCCACTATCATTGCTTTTTGAACTAAGGCAGCATAATTCTTGATCTCCAACATTGCTATTTGACTCCTAATCCACGACTTAAGTCCCTGTTGGAACCTCTTAGCCTTCTTCGCTTCTGTGTTCACATACTCAGGTACGAATCTAGACAACTCTGAGAATTTCACTTCATACTCCGCTACTGACATATCATTCTTATCGTCCTTAACTTCTGCTAACTCAAAAACTTTTTCCATTTCTCTCAACCACGATTGAGCTTTAATCGGGTCTGTCAAACCTAAGAATTCTGGGGGATGAACAGATTGAAAGTGTTTAAAGTTTCCAACTTTAGGGGCCACAGGTTATTGCAAAAGCTAAGCAAGTCTGCTCATCATGGTGGTTTCTGGGTTTACTTTTGGGCCTTGGGTGGGAATTTCTTCTTCTTGGTGATCTGGTGAGTTGGCCATTTCTTAAAAACCTTATTGAGCAATTATTTAGCAATACGATGGCATGGCATATATATAACAACAGTTTCTATAAAATCTCTTTTGTGGGTTTTAAGTTTTACCCAATTTGTACATGCAATCCTATTACTACATAATTCTCATATCAGTGTTGTTTTATCATGGCACAGAATAGGGGTTTATGATATTTAAACATGGTTATACGAAAACATGGTTGTATAGAAACATGATATTGAGAATAGTTTATGAGATATTTAAGGTACACTATGGAAAACAAGATAATGGATTTATTTAAACAAGGGTACATAAAGATAAGTCTGGCTATCACAGGTTCTGAAATAAGGTACAATAATATAGCAGGGTTAAACAGAGGAAAAACTGGAAAATATCCCCCTATCTACCCCTAACTTCCAACAACTACTACTACAACACAGATCTGAAATACAACAAGATAAATGAAAAGGGATCCCGGCATCTGACCAAGTATCCCAAAGCCTATCGGCGCTGAAAAATAACAATCTACGGGCTCAACCAACAATCCCGTCTAATCATCTAGAATCTCTCTCAACACAACCAACATCCAGCGAATGATCTTATGCAGCCTCCGGGCCTCAGCATCAGCATCACTAGTGGATGGTCCCTCATCCAGTCTCCTCCTGGCAACCTGCTCTACCAACTAAATCCTAGCTCTCCACTCCTCCATCACTACTGAAGTCCTCTGCCTAGAATCTCGAATCAACCTATCTACCAAAGCTCCCAACTCAGGAATGCGGGAGTACACAAAGTCTCGATCCTGGGCTAACTTGCCACCAACACTGACAGGTACAGTCTTAGCCATCTCAGACTCTGGCTCAGGGGAAGGGTCTCTGAATCTGGCCTCAAAAGTGAAATCTGCATAGGGATCTCACTACTCTCAGAAGGGTCCTCCTCTGGGTCTGAACTAACGTACACAGGCTCCTCTGGAGAAGGTAGAATGGGGTCCACTGGGGTACCAGTCAAACTAATCTCTGAGTCTGAGTCACTACCACTACTAGGATCCTGAGAGAAAACACAAAACAACAACCAAGAAACAATGTTAGGGTTAAATAAAGCTTCCATCTAACTCACACCCTAACTCTAGTTTCCACTTTACCAATAAACACTTTCCTTGGACTATACCTAATAGTCTAACTCAACTCTATATGAGTCGAACTCTCTTGCGAGATATATAAATTCCCAAAATACCCTTTTTATTCGTAACTTGTCTCAGGGACTAGATCCTGTAGCTCTGATACCAACTTGTGACGCCCTCAATCTCGGGGTTAGGAAATGAGGACTCTCACACCTTTACTCATAATAATTAAATAAGCATAAACCCCGATTAACTACTGACAGGATCAACAGGATAAAGTATGAGACAAGATTACAACTACCAATCATAAAATATAACTTACAACCCCAAAATACTATTAAATAAACAATATCGATTCCGGCTGGGAACCGACAGATAACCCATTGTATCTTTACATATTTCCTTCTAGGCGCGTGCTCACTCAAAAATACCACTACCTGCTCTGGCAACCGGAAGCCCTCAACACGGTAGGGACCACCAGTTACGCTCTTACGAGCAGTGCGCCTAAGCCTGGCCATCTTCTTGCTTAACTGCCATGGTTAGATTAAAATAAAACATATGAGTATAAAACTCAGCAAGTAACTATAAAGCAGTTCTACGATATCAAATCACAATATACTTTACCAAACTCAGTGCATTCTACTTTATTAGTTCTAGGTGGCAGATTTCCAGCTTTTGGGTTAAGGAAAGGTTTTGAAGGAACAATATGGAGCTTGTAAGGAACAAGGCTCAACGTAGGTCGAAAGCTGGCATTCATCACAAATCATTAAAGGATCAGAATAGATCTTTCAAAAAGAAGAAAGCAACAGTATTTCAATATATGGAATCAATCATATGATCAACAGATTTAAGAATCAGGGTTCTCGAGCTTTAAGCTTCACATTGACATAATCTACTCTTTTCAAAACAATATAAACCATTTTCAGTTTTCAAGAATCAATTTACTGAACAGAAAGATTCAGTTCCCTTTTAAATAATCATTTAGAACCCTTGATTGGATCACTTTATCTTTCCATTTCATTATAATACGGGTGATCAGCCCGTACCGACCTCCATCCGGTCTTTAAGGTACCAATCGACATAATTTCAGCCTTAAGTTGGACTAGCCCCGCTAGCCTCTTACCATGACTGGACTAGTCCCACTAGGCTCTTATGTTCCAATCCAATCCATCAGGAATTCATTTGGAAAACCTTGAGTTGGAAAAACAAATAGGTTTTCTAAAATCCATTTTATCATTACCAAGAATATGAAATCATTCGGACTCTTTCGAGTCGAAACTCATTCTTAAGTCAGATTTTAAGATAAACAAAGTTCAGGGAGTGATTCAAAGATAAGCAAGAAACAATTCTTAAGGATTCTATATCAAGGATAACAAGGCACTTAAGTTAGAAGGATCAACATCTGTTTAGGGATCAATAGGGTGATCAGGAAATAAGGTATCATTAAACAGTGTTCACAAGGATAATTATAGGGTTCAATACAATTCATGGCTTAATAAATAACTTGAACAGAAAGGACAAATTACCAAAGGGTTGAATCAGTAAGCTTATCAATAACAGTTTATCAAGATCAAAGGCAGGGTATCTCAAATCAATATCAGGGTTTTACAATTAAACAGTTCAATACTCTACATGGTATGAACAACATTCTCTTTATAACCTTTTACACAAGTAATCAGAGTCACTTGCCTGAATTTGCTTTCCTGAAGGTTGAACTACTGCCACCTAGTATATTCTTTCCTTTCCTAGCCTGAATGCCCTCACGATCCGAATCTACAATCAAAACCAAAACCTTAATCAGTTCTCAACTCTCGTTCCCGGAACGATCACTCAATTACGATAACTCGATTATATCCTTTACTCGAGTATACGAATATAACTTATACACATAAGCACATAACAAATAACACATTCCTTTCTTGTAACCTTTATATCTTTATATACTTAACAATCGAAAGTACTTGCTTAACCTTAGCTATTTCTCAAATAACACTAATATAATTCTTACGAGTACACGATTTATTCACAACTAAACCTTTACGACCATAACTATCACTTATGGTTATCAAAATCAATCAATCTCCACCTTAGCTCACATAAACATATATCATAATCAAAAATCTTTAAAAAGAATCATTCTCTTCTCTTTTAACATCAAAATTCGAACCCAAATAAACATATATATCACATAATCTCTAAAATTACTCATGCATTGGCTTAGCATCAAATCAATTCCTTTTATTCCTACATTCCATTCAGTTATATTCACAAAACACGATTCAAAGGTCGAACATTGACATGCAACCATTAGATTTGCTTAAAAACTTGAGATTATTCCAACACTCATCCTTTTTAGCTTATTTTTAACTTGACATTTACATGCAAGGCTATACTTTAATATGCATCACTGATTCCTCTTGTAAATCAATATGCAACCCTCGAGACTAGCTAAATAACCAAGAATCAAGTTACAAAATTTTAATTCCCTTTTTATTAGTACCAAACCCGGACCAAAACTTAGCATGCAATAACAATTTCACTCATTTTAATCCATTAACCATTCCAATAACAATCCATAATTACTTTATTCAACAAGAAAAATCAAATCAATCACTCCAAGGATCAAAACCATTGGGGTGTTTCAAGAAAACAACACATGCAAATGATTTCTCTTAATCCTTAAATCACAAATCAACCCATAATCAAATCGACAACTCATTTCTAATAAACACTTATCAATTTAACTTTTGGAAATCAAAACCCTTTTTGAAATTTAAACGATCCAAGCATGCAAACACCAAAATCAAATTTTATGGTATTAGATTTCATTTTTTAACATCACAACTCACCACCGGTTCACCGGAGTTCATCACCGGTAGCGGTGGCTTCACGGTGGTGGCCTCATTCGAGGGTATCCAACCATAAAACCTCCGATTCTCTAAAAAAATGCAGCAACACTACATGCAATATGATTTCATCACAATAATCACAGAAACAAGAATTGATCAAGCAAACCCCGGGTCTCGACTCAAAACCGAACCCAAACACACACACACACACTTCGCATGTAAGCATAAACACACACATGCACACTCCAATAATCACTTATATATGTTAATCAAGAGATTTTGAGAAGGATTGGTGAGAGTTATAAAAGAAACAAGGAGTTTACCAAGAGAAAAGAAGAAGAACCGAGAGAGGGAGGGAGAGAGAGAGAGAGAGAGAGAGAGAGAGAGAGAGAGTAGCCGAGAGAGAGAGAGTGTGAGAAAGAAAGAGAGAAGAGAGATTGATGTGCTCGGAAAAAAAGGGGGGGAGGATGAGTTTTATACTCAATCAAAATCAAGGGCAATTTAGTACATTTCTAATTCCCTTTTATAAAGTGATTTTCCTTTCTCTTTTTACTCCCATAGATTATTGGTGGAAAAATAAATATATCTCTCTCAGAAAGTTGGAAATTATAGCGATTGATGATTTTGAAATGTAGATCTCGAAATTAGCTTTCCAACCATTACTCATAATAGATTTTTGAGCAAACGGTTAATTTTATATGATTTTCGCAAGTTCGAGCTTATAATAAAACTTTTCCACTTAAAAATCAATTTAAAATACAAAGACCACCAAATAAATCCTTTCATCATTTTTAAAAAGTCTCTAGGACTACTATGAAGATAACAAAACAAATCCCATATTTTTATCTTACTCGGATAATTTTATAAAAATGCGCGAAGGTTAAATAAATCTTTATTTAAATCAAATAATTCCTTTAAATTCATAAAAAATGTCACAGAGCACATAGTCATGCACACAGACAAGCAATCACACATATACGATCAGATAATGACTCAGGTTTGATCATAGATTTTATCCCTCTTTAATCTTTATCCTTTTCTACGCGTACCGGGTCACGTTCAGCCTGACGGCCCGACACTCAGCGTTTCTATTACGCTTCTCATTATCATTACCAATCGACACGTCACTTAGGACGAAATACTTTATTTAAACACACATTTCATTCAATCACACATGATTCACATTTTATATTCTTTAACTCCTTATTAGGACGAGTTTCGTTCTACCTGACAGCCCGACGACACAGCTTAACTCCTAAGCTGACTCTTTAAATTGGAACGTTTTTATTTACGCTCCTATATTCTAATATACAGAAAAGACAATTAATCAGCACTTAGTCACATAATTATAATCAAATCACATAAAGCATACTTTATTGACTTAATTACGTCGCAAAATTCTCAGTCGTCACAACCAATGGCACCCAAAAGGCAGCGAACTCAAGTAAGCAGCAGCACCACTGATTCTTCGAGTGCAGGTGGTGTGAGGCCAAGGTTTTCGACTCCCGAGGCTGAAACAGAGTATACGAGGCTTCTCTCGAAGCCTATAGCCAAAGAGTATGGTTTTCTGCCATCAGGGAAAGATGGTAAGATGTTGGAGATGATCTTGGAGATGGTATGGGTTGCTTTTTCCGAGGAACCCGCTGCTCTGCCCATGAGTGTGGTTCATGAGTTTTATGCTAATGCGAAGGCGGAGAAGAATAGTTTCATTGTGGTTCGGGGGATGACGGTGGAGCACAGTGTTGAGGCAATAAGGAGGGTGATTGAGCAGCCCTCGAGGAAGCCCGGTCAGGATATTTGGAACGAGAAGACTCCGGAGGAGTTTGATTTGGATTTGATAGTAGCTATTATGTGTATGCCTGAGACTCACTGGAAGTTCAAGAGGGGCACGACTGATTATTCCACGTTCCCTGCTTCGTGCATGAACAGGTTTGCACGTGCATGAAATTTGTTTATTTGTGCTAACATCATGCCATCTTCTCATGTGCATGATGTTACTATGGAGCGTGCACACTTGTTGTGGGGTATTCTTCAGGGTGACTATGTGGACCATGGTATGGTTATTCACCAAGGGATTTTGAGATTTTTACGAGGGAGTACTACGGGTTTTTATACCATATGCGTCCATTGTGACAAAGCTGTGTGTGACAGTTGGTGTTCATTGGCCAGCACACGAGCAGCTCCAGATTCCGAGTGCTCCGATTGACAGCACCACTCTATTGATGATGCAAGAGTGGGATGGAGGCAAGCCTAAAATGAAGGGACTTTGTTATTCTTTTGACCATCTGCCTGGTGGAAGGCCAACTGCTGGGGTGGCTCACTCGAGCAGAACAACGTGTAGATTGCAGTTGGGTGAAGAGGTTGGTCCATCGCAGCGGGAGCAGGAGGGAGCAGAAGCAGATGTTGGAGTTGGTATGAGCATGGCACAGTATAGGCATCTAACGAGGAGGATGGATGCTATGCATGACATCCATGGTCGATTTGTACGTGATCTCACCCAGGCACTAGGGACTACTTTCAGAGCCACTGGTATTGACATCCAGTGGCCAGTATTTGGTGAGGACTCTGTGTATCCACCTCCAGACATGCCTAACACTCCACCCGTTGGGGGTGAGGATCCTGATTCCGAGTAGGTATGCCCGATTCCTTATTATTACCTTCACTGAGGACAGTGAAAAATTTAAGTTTGGGGGTAGTAGTTGAAGGAATATGTTTTATGTGAGTCGCATATAGTTTGCATATTCATGATAGTTTAGTTCATATAGTTGCTTATTTTCCATTAAGTAGTTTTTTTTTATTTTTGTAGTTTTTATGATAGTTTGTTCATATAGTTTCATGAATTTACATAATAACATGATCCCTTAGATGATTTTTCCGATTGATTTGTGATATTGATGCTAGTATAGTGAGGTCGTATTCAGTGATGTTAAGTCTTGTCGAGTTGATTTGCATGCTAGAGACAATTGTATTTCACTAGTTCTTATAGGTTGCTTGAGGGCTAGCTCATGGTCATGGTTTATTTGTTTGTTGAGGTTTAATTGCTTGTTTATATTTAGAATTTAAGATATTCTCTTAATAATAAATTAACATGGATATTTAGAAATTAGAGAAAATTGGATTTCATTGCTAGTTGTTGTGGCTAGGTGTCAAATGGCTAGTAGTCAGCTCATTTTTTATGAGTAGTCTAGGGTTGAGCGAGATGGAGCGAAACGCACTTGTTCAGAAATTTGAAAAAAGAGAAAAAAAATATAAGTGTTATGTATAATTGATCACGAGTGGGCTCTTTAGTACTCGAGTTATTAAGTTCTTAGGGGACTTTGTGCCTAGTGACCTAAGGCTTGTATAGTCTGGGATTCGCTAACCTAACGCTCGCTACATGGGTACTATTGTATAAGTCTTTTGTGGACCTCACCCATTGCACGGTCAAATAAGCATATTTGTGTTGTTATTGTGATATGAATAAAAGCATAAATCCATATGAAACTCCAATATAAGAATTGAAGTGTTATAAGTTATTTTGAGTTTAGCTTTTATTTTATATATAACCTTGCGATTGCTTTGATGAGTAGTGAGTCATGATTATTGATCTAGATGCAATGGTATATCTGTAGGCATTTACACACACGCACGTCTCTGGTTTGTAGGTTGATTTGTGGGGTTTTTTTGATCTTTATGCGAATAATTACATTTGTTGAGATGTTGCTTATCGGTTGGTTTAGTTATTCTATGGGGATCGTTGCATTCATATAGTTTGCATTCATGCATTTTTGTTTCTTATTTTTTCGAGTCTGTTTATGCTTGAGGACAAACATCAGTTCAAGTTTGGGGGTATGTTGAGTGGCATTTATGACACTTTATAACGCTCCATTAAGCTTTGAATTGGTGTTTTTGTACTCAAGTTATTGGTGTTTTAATGTATTTTCTAGTGTTTTTGCATTTCAGGCATTAATCTGGAATTCTGGTGAATTAACATTGATTTGATGCTAATATGGTGTTAGGATGGTGTCCAAGGAATAAAGCTCGTGAAGACCGACTCATTGCAGCAAGAAAAGAAGAAAAAAGAATTTTCTCCAGAAGGTCGGCGCGCCCGCGCTGTCATAGCGCGCGCCCGCGCCCGAAGAACAGAGACACGGTGCGCCCGCGCTGATCAAGCGTGCAGCCGCGCCGGGTCGGGATTTCTGAATCCTGATTCTTATGGGCTTTTGATTGGAGGACTTCTACTATGCATGGGCTGTTATATACCTAAATAAAGGTCATTTTTAAGAAGTAGACGTACCAGAGCACAAGGAGAAGGCGTAAGAAGACCGTTTTAGCACAATTCAATGAAGGCGAAAAAGATCTAGTTTATACTTGTGTTTTTTTGTTCTAAGTTGTAACTTTGGATGCTAGTTTTCTTATTCGTGAACCTATACTCTTGTTTCGTACTTGGTTTATTATTTATTCAGTATAAAGACTACGTTTATTATACCATGCTTTTATCGGAACCCATGTTGATGATGAGTCCGATTATGGGCTAATCATTATCGTGGGGTTCTAGCGGATTTATTTATGGATTTCTTTAGTTAATTTGTTTCGATGCTTAAGTGTGTGGTGATTGTATCATAACCTAGTTTTGGTTGTGCTTATTCCCCTTTTGAAGTTCGCGAACTTATAAGATAGCGTGTTAATTCTTAATGAAGCGAAAGTGAATTTAAGGGTTTAGAACTTGCCATGCTAGCATAGGTTCATGTATTTGTTATGCATGATTCGTAGGTAATTTAAACCATCTTACTTGCCCTATGTAATCACGATAGCTAACTTGTGCAATAAACCGTTATGTTGTCAAATTCTATAGCCATATAGGGTCTCAATATAATTGGTGTCTATTCAGCTTCTATCTCTTTTGTGGATGTCTGGTAGTATGGTATTAGTACAACGAAAGTTGGTGTTTATCAGTTTCGTGTTATCTGATTAATGTCATCACCATTACATGCTAAGGTTAAGAATGAAAAGGCTATTGAATGAAGTATTTAATAAAGTTAGAATCCCATGTTGTGTTATATATTATTCATCTTAGCATTGAATAATAGCCATATCATTGTTGCATAAGTGCATAAATCACAAAGTTAACCTAAACCAGTCTATGTGGGAACGAACTAGAAATAATTCTATATTACTTGCGATCGCGTATACTTGTGTGAATTATTAGCGTGTGCTTAGCGACTAACAACTGTTCAACATAAACTTCTTCTTCAAGCTCTCCATTGAGAAATGCACTATTTACATCCATCTGAAAGACTTTAAATTTCTTGTGTGCAGTATATGCCAAGAAAATTCTGATTGCTTCCAGCCTAGCAACAGGAGCAAATGTTTCATCATAGTCAATGTCTTCCTATTGGGAATATCCTTTAGCCACCAATCTTTCCTTGTTTCTAACAATGGTTTCATCAGAATCCGTCTTATTTCTAAAGACCCACTTTGTTCCTACAATTGACCTATTTTTAGGTCTAGGCACCTGCTTCCATACTTCATTTCTTTAAAACTCATTCAACTCTTCTTGCATAGCTATGACCCAATCTGCTTCCTTGAGTTCATCTTTTACTTTCTTTGGCTCTTCTTTTGAAAGTAGATTATGATACAAACATTCATTTTGAGTTGCACTCCTTGTCTTTACACCTTCATCAGGATTTACAATGATCAGATCAGGAGTATGATCTTTAGTCCATTTTCTTGCACTAGGAAATGTCCTTCTGGAGTTAGATGCTACCCCTGAATTGTATGCCTTATCAAATGCATTTGAGGCTCCCCCTAAATCAGTGTTGTTATCTCCTGATGAAGTTTTGGGACGTGACTCATGTCCATCTGATATTGAATCAGCATTGGATTCTGAATGACCAGATTGAGAAGAACCTTGAGTTGATTGTTCAGTGTTAGTACTATCAGTTGAACCTTGTTGTTGCTCCCCCTCAACATGTGCAAGTTCATTGGTACAATGATCATCTTCAGAACCTGAAGGAGTATCAGGATTTAAATTATCAGTAATTGAAAGTTCATTAGATTTTGATGCAGATTCCAACAGTGCATTTTCATTTGCAAAGATTAGAATTTCATGAGAGTTTCTTCAAAACCAGGAATCTTCTTATCATCAAAAGATACATTTATGGAGATAACTACAGTATTTGTTCTCATATTGAAAACCCTGTATGCTCTTGATGGTCATCAGCTTTCGATTCAAATTTTCCTAGCTGGTCAGTATGAGTTCTCAGAACAAAGCACTTACATCCAAATACATGAAGATGTTTGATACTGGGCTTCTTTTCATTCAGCATCTGATAAGGAGTAACACCATGTTTGTTTATC
This sequence comes from Apium graveolens, assembly GCF_009905375.1. Classification (NCBI taxonomy): domain Eukaryota; kingdom Viridiplantae; phylum Streptophyta; class Magnoliopsida; order Apiales; family Apiaceae; genus Apium; species Apium graveolens. The sequence goes on from NC_133657.1 coordinate 170,056,813, forward strand.
AGTGTGATATTCTGAGTATAACAGGTTGTGTTTACTGCTTCAGCCCAAAAGTAAGTGGGTAGTTTTGCTTCTTCCAGCAGAGTCCTGCCAACTTCAATCAGGGTTCTTTTCTTTCTCTCAACAACACCATTTTGTTGAGGTGTGCCAGGAGTTGAGAATTGTTGTTGTATGCCTTTGTACTTGCATACTCCCTCCATTTTTGAATTCTTAAACTCAGTGTCATTATCACTTCTCAGTATTTTCACTTTAAAGGTGGATCCATTCTCAATTTGCCTTATATGATCTAGAAGAATTTATGGAGTTTCATCCTTCCTTTGTAGAAAATAAACCCAAATGTATCGAGTGAAATCATCAACAATTACAAGTGTGTACCTTTTCTTGTTGATAGACATTATGTTTACTGGTTCAAAGAGATCCAAGTGTAACATATGATATGGCTCAGTGATAAAGAATTCTATTTTACTTTTAAAAGATACTCTTCTTTGCTTAGACTTTTGATAAGCATTACAAAGACAATCAGATGAGTATATCATATTTGGTAATCCTCTTACTAGCTCCTTCTTGGCAAGTTCATTGATTGAATTGAAGTTAATATGTGAGAGCTTCTTGTGCCAATTCCAGCTCTCATCTACTGATGCCTTTGAGATACGGCAAGTAGCTTCTTGCTCAAGACTTTCATGCAGTCTTGCTTCATACATATTGCCATGTCTGTATCCCATCAAGACAATCTTCTTTGACTTGTTATGAATGTTGGTGAGACTGCGCAGCTGTATGAACAGTTACGTGATAACTCAACACGATAACAACACTAGAACATGACAGATTAATAATACTACGTCTACACAAGAAATCAGGAAGAATGAAGACAAGGCGAATATAAAGAATCAGAAGATTAGAAGAAAGCCTGAAGTCCGTCTATAGGTCACTAAAAGGAGTTCATTAATATAATCATGCCTCAGTGAAGAACAAAGGTTAAAGACTTTTAGGGTTTCATAAATGTTGAAGATTCAGTATACAAGTGCTACCGGAAGATTTCAGTGTATTGGCATTGATTGAAGATAGACAGTGTTCGAAGCATAGGAATCTAAAGATTGAAGACAGGGTATAGACAGAGGTTAATGAAGACGTTGTCTAAAGTACCAGAAAGGATTCCAGTGAAAGTACAATTGTTTATTGACAGTCAGTGTTCGAAGCAATAAAGTTGAGGCAAGCTTAACAATTTAATCAAGGCCATAATACGAAGACCTGAATCGGGGTTAGTCGTTTGTGAACCAGACCACTTGCACTAGGCATCAACAGCTCGTGAAAGGAATCTGGGTATTATTTATAGAAGAATTGTTAAGTTGAGGAACGTACTTGGATTGAACATTTATATGTTAAAATACGAGAAGAGGTGTGCGGTGTATACAGCTCAACAACTCAGGGGACTGGCGAAGCTCAAAGTTTAATTGTTAAATTAAATAAATTTATTTAATGGACTTTAATATAATTTATTTAATAAATTTAAAATGATTTATTTTAGAAACTTTAAATAAGTTTATTTTATAAATCTAAATTAGTTTATTTATATAAGTTATATTTAAGTTTATTTTATAAATTAATTTAGTTACAATTTATACTTAAAGAAAAAGAAAAAGAAAGAAAAGAAAAAGAAAGAAAAGAAAAAGAAAATAGAAAACAAAACAAAAAAAAGAGAAAACAAAAACAAAAAAACAAAAGGAAAAAGAAAAAAAAGGAAAAAGAAAGAAAATAAAAAAAAGGAAATAAATAATTGGTATCAGAGCTGACTGATTGATACACAAATCAGAATTCTTAAATAAATTTATTTTATTAATTTGAATTTACATTAATTTATTTTATAAATTTAATTTAGGAGATTTATTTTATAAATTTATTTTAAATGAGTTTATTATTTAAACTTGAATAAGTTTATGTTTTAAACTTAATTTAAATAAATTTATTTATAAATTTGATTTAAATTAATTTATAATTTAAATTATAGTAAATAAGAATTTTTAATTTAGATTTAGTTAAATTTATTCTCGATTTAATTAGCTGCCAGATTAATTTTCTCGGAAAATTTAGGCTTCCATTTTGTTTGGTTATTGGCTGCCAATTATGGTACTCTTCGACAGCTTCAGTGTAGTGTGTTTTGGCACCTCCACATAAAATCAGCCAGAGATGCAATCACAGGAATTGGTTGGTCACGGCTGCGTGCACATCACGCGCAGGAGGCTGATAACACAAGTCACGCACTTGTGGTACAACACGCGCCTGCAGAGTATGCGGGAGAAGCAAAACTATCGCCATAGAAAAAGCAGGAGTATCAGCTTACTACTTGTGCTAAGGAATAATCTTCCAAGGCAGATACAAGGAGGAATTGTAGTCGCCATACAAATAGAAAATTCTAAGGCAATTATGTACACTCCTGGCACATTAAGTCATCATAGACGCGCAGGCTTCCTGTTTACTCGTCGCCACAACCTATCTGCATTCTAAGTCGCCGCACAAACTGATCGCCACGGCCAGTAGTCACCATAGAGCTCTTAACTAATTTTTTTTACCTTAATTATTATTTTTAATTTATTTATTTTTCCATAAAATTTAAAATTCTTAAATTTGAATTTTTCTTAAATAATAATTTACATTTTATTTATTTTTAAGAAAATTTGAAATTCTTGAAAATTAGATTTTACGTAAATATTTTTTTTTGATTAATTTATTTTCTAAGAAAATTAAAATATTGGAAATTTAAATTTCTCTTAAATATTAAATTAAGGGTACTCAAAGGATTGGTAGACTCAGGATTCCTCCGGGCTTTTAAAGTGGATTTTAATCTTTCGAAGAAAACGAAGACCATGTGCTATTCAAACGGAAAGATAATGGTTTTCTTACTCCAAGGGAATTGATTTCAAGACCTACAGACGAAAATTGTGGAACTTCCTCAAAGGCTTACTCCATAGGATACCACTGGGTTTTCAGACGCAGGGAATGAATGAAATTTCTCCGGGTACAATTTTTCTCGGAGATTTCATGACAACTCTATGATTCCAGATTATACAGTCAGACAGTGGTTTGTACCAATGCTATATTTATCCGGGAATCAATGAGATCATACAGACAAGAATTGTGGAGGTTAGAGATTATAGCGGGGACAGACAAATATCTCAGTTACATGCAGTATAATTGGTACCTCAGGACAGAACGTAAGAGTTACTGACAGCTGAATCAAAGGAAGCTCAGGTAAAAGTACTTGAGGGACTGGACGTCAGGGCAGTGTTTCACTTGTCAGGGAAGTTTAGTCGCATCAGATTCACAAGGAGTACATAAGCTATATCCAAGGATCAAGCCTATTTATTCCGAAGCAGAGATTCATACAGATTCAGTTCAAGGGGTGATTAAAAGACTGAGAATGGGATAGATACAAGATTTGATAGCTACAATTATGACAAGACATATGTGTCAAGTAACTATCAGGGGTTTTGCTACAACAGAGCAAGAAGCTTGAAAAACAAGGATGAGTAGGGTTTCAGTTGAAGAGTTGAGACAAAGGTGGAATGTTTTCTTAGGGACGCAACCAGTCAAAACTTATAGTGCACTGGAAAGAGTTGGGATGGATCAGATGACGAGAATCATGAATATCTTGCTTTCATAGCAATCTCTGAAGATGGTCCAACTCACATATCTCAGGTTTCAAATTCTTGAACCATTGCAATATTTTGCTCTCAATATTCAATGCATGATAAGATCATAGTGTTTAAATGTTTAACACTCACACAAGCATGATAGCATCACACATAGATAACCTGGACTAGTTCACTAGATTATTTTCTGGTAACTAGGATTGATGTTTAACTTCTGCATGTTACATTAGATGATCTTAAATAATTGTTTGAATATTTTTTGAACATGATTAATTGCTTTAGTGAGATATATGTTTTCCAGCATATAAGATCTTTGTTTATGATTATCTCCTATTTTCTAATACAATGTGATTTATTCATTTGATCTGAACTGTTTGTTAAGATTTATCAGTTATATTTGGATTGAGATAGCTAGATGAGATACATCAACATGATTGGACTAGATAGAATTAGTGATTATCTGTTAATTCTGTTTGTTCCATATCATGCATGTCTTGCTTAATTCTTATGAGTAATGTCTCTGAATGAATGCCATGTATTTTTAATACAATGCTTGTCTATTTTTATGCCATGAATGCATCTCTTAGTACTTGCATTAATTGTAGAAAAAGCATGTTTAGAATTACAATAGGGCAAAGACTGCTGGTCCTCCTTATGTAAGGTTGAAACCATTTTCCCCTACCCTAGAGACAAATTTGTCAAGGGTATTAAAATGGAGAAAAAGGTCATTCAAAGATTATAATTAGCATGATAAGGTTGCAGCTGTTGTTATTTCTGTTTATAATAACATCTCTAATCCAACTGGACCCAAACTGATAAGTTGGGTACCAAGAACTGTTAATACATTTGTGAGTACATGACATAACAGGTTAATTGATTCATATGTATTCTTGATAATTCATACTCAAGGAATATGATCAAAGAAAGAGACTCACAATCAAATGTGATTGACAAAAGCTATTCAGTCAATAATCTTTGGAGATGACAGCAAAGGTGTTTATTACGGGACAAGCTATACAGAAAAAGGGATGTCATCATTGATTCAACAATTGATATCACTGATAATAACTAATCATTGGAGTCACTGATAATAATTGAAGCAACTTCCTTGTTGGAGAATAAAGGCACAAATCCTCTTATCAGACAGTTCTGCATCAAAGGACAAAATGTCAATTTAAAAAAGGATTAGTGTCTCATCTGAAGCAGGAAGGTTGAGAACCTTGCTCTTCTTATAGTAAGGAAAGGGAATGCTCGTGGCTAGACTAAAATCTCTGTAAAGGTGAAGTCAATGGTTTCTACTGTAAAGCTTCATCCGACAAAAGTTTATCTATGGCATTGGAAGCCATCACCCTTGAACATAAACTCAAGGAACTCTTTTGTGAAAAGGGATTAGTGAGAAGACTGCCTCATCTAGAATTCAGAAGATGATAAATGTGAGACATGTCAAAAAGAGGAGTCAAAGACAACATCACATCAAAGTAAAGATATACCTTAGTGATGGTGGTTGACTACTCTAATCAAATAAAGTTATTGTTCGTGCGTTCTCAAGACAAGATATCACAAATGGTGATTGGTCACATCAAAGAAGATCAAGCTGGAAGCAACTGTAAAAGAAATGATCTTGTGGTCAGATAATGAGACTGAATTCAAGAAGCAATTCTGATTAATATCTGTAACATCAAGAATATTTTGAGATATATTCAGCACTGGGAGCTCCGTGTCAGAATTGAGTGGTACAAAGGAAGAACCGGAACTTGATTAAAGCTACAAGGGAAATATCAAGCTAATCAAGATTTTATAAATACCAAAGGGCTGGAGCAGTCAAAACAGTTTGCAACACATAAGATCAAGCCTTGATTTGGATGTATACATGAAGACCACTAATGAGTTAATGGCCAATAGAAGCAAACACTGGATAACCTCAAAGTGTTTGGAGAGAATGTTCTACAGTTAGGATATTATCCATGGCTACTCAGTGGAGTCTGCAACCTACAGGGCATTTGTGTTTAATCAACAGAAGGTGATAGAAAGTCTAAGTGCACAGTTCAACAACTCCATGCTCCAAGTTGTTAAAGGTGAAATTGATGGTATTGATGATTCATATCCAAGAAGTGGAATGGAAGTGTATAACACAACTCATTATTTCAATGAAGCCAGTCAGCAAGGGTAAGGATTTTCAGGAAATCCCAGTAACAGCTTTAGGGGAGCAATAGAAGGATTAACTAGTCAGACACAACACCAAATTGAAAATCAGAGGACACTAAAGAACATATTTGCTGAGACAATGGGTTTGATGTCAATATTATTCCCAGAGTCTAGTTCTTAAGTGATCCAAATAGTGGAGCAATGATTAGCAGGGCTACTGAGTATGAATAATTAATTCTCTAGTTTTTTATCTGAGGAAGAAACTAAGAAAGTTACAGAAGCTCTGATAGATCCGGATTGATTGGGTGATTGCAAAGCAAGATGAACTCAATCAGTCAGCAAGCAGATTGTAGGGAAGCTGGTATCCAAACCAAATAACAATGTTGTAATTGGTACAAGGATAACCAGAAGTCAAACTAGATGACAATGGCATTGTTACGAGGGACAAGGCCAAACTGGATGCTAGGATATTATCAGGCTGCAGTATCTAAGAGATAGCACCAGTGAAAAGACTTGAGGATATTACGATATATCAAGAACCTGATGCACATTACACTTGGAATTGGACTCTAGTAGATGTGTACAAGTGCACTCCTGGTTGGTGAGTCAAAAGAGGAAGTCTATGCACAACAGTTCATGGACTTTGCAGTTACAGGCCTATTGGACTACATATATCTCTTCTTCACAAGCTCACTTCAAGTTGGTATGAACTAGTATACTACTCAAGCAATTGTCAAGGACATGGTATGACACTCTAACTGAAATTACAGTTTAATATAAACTAGTAGAGTCGTTATATTAATAACTCTCTTATCACTAGGCACAAACACATTATTTTATATGTGCAGTGATATAATGATAATGTTATATGTTGGTCTACTAACAAAAACTTGTGCAAGATTACTTGTTAAGTAATTGCAGAGTAGGTATGGAGGAGCGTGTTGGAAAGGTTGTAATTCTTTTTAGGATTACTTTAAGCAAGCCATTAGAATAATTCTTTTAGGAGCTCAAGCAAGCCAAAGAACAATTCTTTTAGGAGCATAAGTAAACCAAAAAAATGATGGCAATACAAGTAAGTTAAGGATCTTTTGAAGATGCAAAATTTGGAATATTCTGAACATGCCAAGACTACTTACCAACAGAAACCACTAAAGCTTGATCAGTACAACTCAGGTATAATGACAAGCTATAGAGGTATGACGAGCTCACTCTTTTACTTAAATGCTAATAGACAACATGTAATGTTCTCAAGATGCCAAAGTGCAAGGTTCCAAATGGATCCTAGAGAATCCAATCTTATAGCTATTAACAAGATTATTAGATATCTAAAGGGACTACCAACTCTTGGAGTAAAGTACCCTAAAGATATTATGCTTAACATGTTTGGCTATATAGATATAGATTACGCAGGTTGTAAGAAAGACAGGAGAAGCATCTCTGAAGCTGTCAACTTAAGTGACAGGAGAAGCATCTCAGGAAGCTGTCAACTTAAGTGATAGGAGAAGCCCCTTTGTCGCCACAGAGCATCATAGGATTCACCACATAGAACCTGTCGCCACAGAACTCCTCTCTCCTCACCCACATATTTTATTAGATAAAGTCTACACTTTACAACAGAAGAAATGAGCCATTCATTTTTTTCTGTTCATCTTCTCTCCCAAAAAGAGAAGTGAAAATGGCAGCATTGATTTACAGATAAGCTCAAGCTTTTTGAATATCCGTTTAACTTCTCACCGGAGTAACGTTATAATGCCCGATTTAACTCTTGTTATTCTTAGGGGCATTATAATTGTTATCCGGTAATTAAATCCTAGTACAAACAAAAGCTAGATTATTGTATAGGATTTGATTTGTAAATCTTTGTAGTAGCTAGGAACTTTGTTATTCTTAGATTGTAGCCGGTTAATTTATTTACCGGAGTGTAGCAACACCCTCGAGGATTTATATATGAATATATATTTCCCCGAATATCTTGTGTTCCTCGTTTTATTGATCCAAACACTATTCCTCTCAAGAACACAAAACCACTAACCGAGCAATAAATATTTTATCCGCTAAAGATTCGAAAGAATTTTTAATTTGGTGATTATCGTATTCGACCCCCCCCCCCTTCTATGATAATTGGGGACCTAATAGTGAACAACTTCACAGTGAGAGTCATAAAACACCACATGATAACCTTTGTTAGTGATTTAACTGATGCTTAAAAGATTATGCTTCAGTCCTTTAACCAGAGCTACATTATCTATTGCTACCTTCCCAATTATCAAGTTGCCATATCCCAGAGTATGTCCTATATTTCCATCTCCATAAGATACATCTAGGCCAGCCTTCTTTTGAAACTCTGACAGCAGGGATTTATTTCCAGTCATGTGTCCTGAACATCCAATATCCAAGACAAGAGTATTTTTCTTGTTACCCTGCAGTTAGAAGAGTAATTAATTAGAAGGGTTTTTAAGGACCCATACTTGTTGGGCCCTCTTTTTGGATAACTTAAGCCTTTGTGATTCAGAAATACTTCTGACAGTTTTTCCTTTATCAGGATTTGTCTTATCAGAAGTCGATTTAGTAGAACTAGAAGAATTGAGCACACAAGCAGTTTTATTGAATTTAGGCAAATGTACATAATAGTTGTGATATAGCTTATGATAGGAACTACAAGTGTAAATTGAATGCCAACTACTACCACAATGAAAACAAGGATTTTATGGTTTATAAAATACTGGTCTACCCCTAACATTAGACTCAGGATTAGCAGTTTTCATTTTCTTAATCCTCCTGCAATCAATAGCAAGATGATAAGTATTACCACAGTTAAAACAAGTTTTTCTAGGAGCATTGGGAACAAATTTGTAATTAGAATCCTTAGAAATACCTTGCTTACCATTCATGTTCCTTTTAGGACTTTTAACTTGAGGTTTGTTAGTAACCTCAGATAATTTCTTTTTCAATTATCTTTTAGACTAAAGTCCTATGTTCTTTTCTTTCGTAACAGTCTTAATGGTTTCCTTGTTTTCCTTTCTTCGAGATTTATCACTTACTGAATTTTCTTGGGATGCTGATGTTGAACCCTTTTCAAAGATAGATTTGGGTTCATCAGCTTTTGAAGAGATAAACTTAACAGGAGTCTTAAGAGTAGTTTTATTTTCAGTGTCAACATCCTTAACTCCATCTACATAACAAAGACATCCTTTCCAGTTTTTCTTAGAGATCATCTCATGAACCTTTTTACCTGAAATAATCCAGGCTTTAAGGGTTTTCCTCTCATTTTCTAAATCATTCTCTAACATACTTGTTTTTACATAAATTTGTGGGTTAAAAGCTAAGTCTATTATGATTTATTGTTTAAGTAATTAAAGTAAAAAAGTAAGAATAAGAACGATAAAAGTAATCGACACAAGCAAATGGTGACGTGGAAAACCCCCGTGAAAGGGTAAAAACCGCGGGTGGGACGATACCCAACCGAAATGATTCCACTAAGTTCATATCAAGATGATTACAAGTGATTACAACCAATTGAATAATAAGAGAACATAAAGATAAGCTCCTTCTTTAAGAATGCAGTCTGGACGTGTCGAATGGTAGTTTGAACGTGTCGAGTCTGTAGTTTGGACATGTCGAATGTGTTGTTTGGACGTGTCGAGTGTGCAATTCCTACTCGTCATCTGTGCATGTACTCGTCGGCTGTGTAGCCTACTCGTCGGTTGAGGAGATAATTATCTATATGGTGTATTATTGTGTATATATGTAGAGGCTGAGTATTGGAAGTGTTGTAGTTTATATATGTATTATAGGGCTGTGTGTTGTAGATAATGTATGAATTATAACTATTAATATATGATTCATTGGATATGTGAGTAATGAAGTGAATGAGTGTAGATGATAAAGTATATGTGAATGTAAATTGGCTAATGAATCATTATCAAGTGATATTACGTATACATATGTAGTAGAGAGAGTAGTAGTGTTTTTGTGTAAGTAGAAGTATATATGTTATGGATATAAGTAGATAATGTATGGAGTTTTTATATATATCATGTGTGAGTATTGAAGTGACTGGGTGTAGGAGATGAAGTAGAGTTTCAATTCAAGTAGAATTGTGTAAGTATGTGTATATGTAGATAATGATTATCTCTCCATTTTATTTTGTTTAACCATCCTCATATACCTCCCACGGTTGCTACAATTAAGCCATATCCTTGTTGTTTGTTGCTGGAAAATAGGATATGTAGTTTAATCTCCCTCCTATTTTTAAGGGTTGTTATTTGACTTAGTTTAGCTACTGTTCCGTTCTCGTCCGTCTGTTCCGTTCCCGTCGTGTCGAATGCAGTTGATGTCGACTGTTCTCGTCGGTTTTTTTGTGTCAGCAGAAACTCTTTATGTTGCAGTCGTCATGTTAGTAATCTTCATGTCCTGACGGGTGAAAATCCGATACCAATATTTGCCCCTAATTTTGTTGGGAGTGTGCAATACCCAATGAAATTATCTTCAATCCTTGTTCATGTCAATTCTGATTTTAGTGTCACCATCTTCAAAGAATAACTTGCTCTCACACGCACTTTAGTCGATTTGATTGTAGATTTGTTTCTTGTCTAACCACGACTCGAAATATCACATGTCAAGTTACTGTCAGGTTGACGCGTGGAACTTCTATACACGTTGATATATACATGAGTAATATATTAACTTCTTTGCAGTAGTTTTCTCTTAAATTTCTGATATAATATTTCATCTGTTCGGCTTATGGCTCAAGTTGTATGTGCATTTTATTGATCTATCGTTGTAATGTCTTGATCTTCTTAGGTCATGCAGTTACTGTCTTGATAAGTATGTACCTTCATATTGACTTTTTATTCCGATGAAGTAATCAAACCTTGCTGAGTAGACTTACAGGTAGATGTGCTTGTTGTTATCTAGTTTATCATAGACAAATTGTCTAGCCATTGTACATGTCTCGCCATGATGTGTACATTCTCGGTTGTTTGGAGTTACGCAAAATTGCATCCAAGTTGTTTTCATATTGCGATGTTTGTAAAATCAGCATATGTGTGTACTCTTCGATTCTCGTTTATCACATTTTTGTGGGGCGTTGTACTTGTTGCATCACTTTTGTAGTTTTCATGATATTGTGTAATAATTGTACTCGTTTTTTTGTCATATGTGTATGTTGTTCAAGATACTTTACTTGCTCTCCATGTTCATTAATCTCGTTTGAAGGAAGTCGTTGCTCTTAAGGTGTGGAGAATGTGCGAAACATATAACAATAGTCCAACATGAAGCGTACTTGATATGAAAGTGCAAAAGTTAGAGAAGAAGCTAACCTGATGTCACTATTGTTGCAACCGAAAGAAGCCAAATGTGTTGAGAAGATTCATGTAATACCAAAGTAGGTTGCTTCAATTTTGAAGATATATAGGGGAATGGATATCCTGGGATTTTGCCGAAATAGTGAAGATCTATAATGAGTCTTTCCCGGATGATGCTTTTAGTATGGATGAATTTGGTGTTAACGGTGATGGTGATGAAACAAAGTCTCCACGAGATGATGCTCCTGAAGACAAGTGATTTAGTCTTCTTATCGTATCTTTTTGCTTAAGTATTCCAGACTCATTTTCTGTCTAAATTTCGAACTTAGTTCCTCGTCGTAGTTTTTGTGATACTTTAGTCCCTGTTTCACTTTCAAGCGGGGGATCTTGGCTTTTATTTTTTTCAAGTCAAATTTTTGTGGTAAAATTAAGTTACTTTCGCTTGCAACATACTTTGCTGGAAATTCCTTAAGTGTAGCACCTTAGCTAATGAATTCATGTTGTTCCAAAAAATGATATGTTGCTGCTGATGTTCTCTAAATGCTTTAAACGTCATAAAATATGTATCCATATGTTCGTTTTTAGCAGTTTTTAGCAAAGTACAAGCTTTGGACTTCTTGTAGAATACGTCATGATTTTGTCATCTTTCGTTATTACTTTGTCATCTTATGTTGATATTCCGTTGTCTTACGTCATTATTTCGTTATTTTTCGTTAATATATCATTGTCTTTCGTTGACATTTCGTTGTCTTTCGTTAATATTTTGTTGTCTTTCGTAAATTTTTCGTTGTCTTTCGTTAATATTTCATTGTCTTTCGTTAATATTTCGTCATTTTTTGTTGGCGTTTCGTCGTCTTACGTTGGTGCATGCACTCGTAAAGTGGCTAAGAGGTCTTTCCCTATTGAAGCTCACCTATTATTTGTAGTTTTTATGTTAGAATTCGGGATACCATGTCCCTCGTTCTATTATATGTAGGTAAGGGTTTGCCCCTGTCGATATATCATAGTAGGATGATCAGTCCTCTCAAAGTATTATAGTCAGGATACTATGCCCCTCATCTGCTGTGTGGGGTATCTCCCCGTGCGTCATACTTGTTATGTATTTGTATCATGTATGATATGTAATGCAAATGAATTAACTAAATGCAAGACTTAAATAACACACTTTAGATCTAGCATTTCTATAAAGACATTGTGAATAAAGCATTATAGATAAACATATATGACATATGTTGTTTTAAACATGTATAATCAAATAATCTTTCACATAAAACATTTAGGTTGTAAAGAAGATATCATGTATTATCGAAGGAAAACACGTTGCATATTGTTTGAAATAAATAACAAAGAGGAAAGTAGTTCATAGAGGAACACACCGTAATAGAGAAATTGCATAAGGACGCTACATATGATAAGCCTTTAACTGGATTACGTTCCAACTTTTGGGAACTCGTTTGGAGATGTCTCAAAGTTGTTAGCTCAAAATCTTCTGTGAAGTGTTCGATATGTTCAGCTATTTTTCAGAGTTCATGTCATCATATAGATTTATGCATCCTTCTGTGATACAGTTGTTGCCTTCTTTTTGTACACACGTTGTAGACGAATCAGGTGAAACCAGTAGATGCTTCCAGAAGTGTCAATAATTCTTGCTCAGGTGTTGTATTGTCCATCGTGTGAATATGTGGATCTGCCAATAAGCTAGCGAGTTTTTACTCTATCTCTATATATGTATGCCTTGTCAATATGTGAACATATCGTGCGCCTTAACATAGAATTGACGTATTTCCCTCCTCGTTTGCCTCAGCTTTGTAGTCTCTTTAATTTCATGTTATCGACTTCATACCAAAGTCATAGCCATTGTTAGAATATTCATTTCTATCTTATTCAAGCCTGATTTGTATCATGGATTTAGGGTGTATGTCATTCACTGTCTTGTTGTGTTACTTTATCGATTCATCGTTGAGGTGTGAATCTTTTGTTGGTCTTCATTCAAATGCCTCTATGGTCGTGGTCGTGTCACAATTGTGTATGGTCATCTTCTCGTTGTTGAATCCGCACGAGTACTTTTGTAGTTGTTCTCTAAAATATTGGACAATGCGATACAAATCGTTTGTCTCCTTCTCAAACTGTCAACTACTTGCATACTACATATTGAAAGCATCGATCATAACAGATCATAACAATGTCGGTGTTATCTCTTTTAAGGACTTTAGAGCATCATAAATCATTTGAATCATATTCCATGTCTCTTGTAGTTTTTGTTCTTAAAGTCACGATATATAGAGTATGCTTTGGTGTCCCCTTGTGGTAATTTTAAGACAAGTCCCAATCACGTTCATTGGCATTTGGAGCTGTCATGTATTGCTTCACTTTTCCGTTCAGTTGTGTCAAAAGACTTGGATTGAAATCAGCCACAAAATCACTACATCTTGTGAGATCATAGTCGTCAAGTATGCCTTTAATTGTGAAGGCTTCTTCATGTTACTCCATTCAATAGAATCTTTTATTTCATTGTAGTATGTCGTGGAACATTCTGCACTTACCTAATGAATATGAAATGAATTTTTTCCAAGAAGTTAGTCATCATGTCAATATTTGGACGTATTGGAATGATGTTGGACATGTCAACTCCAAAGCTCTAGTCAAGTGTTTGACATGATCAATCATGTTTCTAGAGTTCCGTGAAGGTGGGGGTAGTCATTTCGGAGTTGTCGTCTCCCTCTTATCGTACTCGTTCTCACATCTCGACATGTTCTCTGTCATGTAGTCTTTCTTGAAGAGTACTTGAATTTCCCTCCTCAATGTTGCGCATTCATGTGTCTTATCTTCATAGTAATATTGAAGGTAATATTATATTTCTAATTTTGTGTAGGCTCGTGGGTTATCACTTTTAGGTGATATCACACACATCCGGCTCATACTTTCTCACATGTATTTTATTTAACTAATCGATATTGTTGATGCAATAATTACGTACGAATATATCATGATGAAGTCGTTATAAAACAATTTATGTTTAGAAGCATATTACTCATGACAAAAGTATCATTCATTGATCGTAAAACCAGTACATTTCAATATGACATAACAAAGATAACGAAAATAAGAATAAAAATAACATCCGGACAAGAAATATGTTCAATCAGAAATTACTTTGGTTCGTCACGCACAAACTAATTTATATTTGGCCACAAGGTGTTGATTGATTAATACGACAACATTCAATAATTATGACGTGATGACAAGAAATTGTGATCATATGACGAAGCCATGACAGTATAACAACTACTTGTGAATCTAAGGTGAAATTGATGCATATTAGATATACATATTTATGTCTCAAAGATGTTATGCTTAATCTAAGAGTTTAATACATGTTTGTAAAGTTTTAATGAAAAAATAACAAGAATCAACACGGCGTCATGATATGTGAATAACATGCATAAATGAAAGATCTAAATATAATTAATTAATAAGTACGTGAGTGATATCATGCCAAGAGAGAGTAATGAGTTCCCCACTTTACACTAGTGAAATGTGAATCATTGTATCATGGCAAACGTCAACCAAACATCTAATGAAATTCATCAACACAACAACATGATGATATTATAGGTATCAAATCTATTTTATTTAATTCAACGTAAAAGATAACATTTGAAAGCAAGTTTAGGAGAGTGAAGACAACTAGCACAATCTTCTAATGATTTATTTAAAAGTAACTAGAATAACAAAGAAATGACAGAGAAGCATGAAAAGAGATTACTTGTAGTATGCTTTCCAATTGAGAAAAGTCTGATTCTTTGGAACATGTTTATTGTCAATTCTGAACAACTTGTAGGCCTCTCATCCAATGACATTCATCGATCAAAATGAGTAAGATGCCATAATTTTCTTGAATGTGTCCAATTTTAAATCTCTAGGAGTTGTCTCATTGTATGTCCAATATGAGCTTTAAACATCTTGTTGACAAGACGTTTAAATCTCGCATCGAAACTCGTTAGGCCAAACGATATGGCCAAGTAGCAATAAATGCCCCTATCCGTTATGAAAATTTTTGTCTCTTCATCTGGAGGATGAACTTGAATCTAGTTATAACCATTTATGCATCCAGAAAATGTCAAGAGTTTGTATCCAGTCGTCGTGTCGATCATTATGTCAAGAGTTCGTGCCTAGCCGTCATTTCTATCATCATGTCAAGAGTTCATGTCCAACTATCATGTTGATAATAATGTCAAGTATGTGTGATCTATATCTTCATTTACTAATTAATCTATGTTCATTTCCTATTTGACATGTGCATCATTTGACTTGTCATTAAACTTGTGTGTGATCACGTCAGGGTTGGTATCTATCATTACGTCATGTTCCCAAGCGAAGGCGTCCATTATTTTTGTCAGAAAATCAATAAAGTTGAACTCTATCTTTGGAATCATGTCATATCTAATAACAACATTCAGAATCTCGAGTCATGTGTTGTCGACTTCCTACTAGAATGATGGTAATTTTCAGAATCTTCATGTCCGCCTTCTTCAAATCTGATTTGCACCATAGCTTTGGCATGTTATTTTCTTTTCGTACTCCCATATTAGGGTTCTCAAGGAAATGATAAAAGTTTCCTCCACACGGCGCTATTTTTCGTCATCGTAGATGTCGTCCCTGTCTAGTCGTCGTACCACACTTTGTACTGTCCACCTTTTTTATGATTTCATAGAGCCAAGATTCGTCTTGAGTGCCTCCTTTTCCGAATAAAACATTCAAGTCATATTGAATCCTTTTAAGGAATGGAACCATATCTCCGTTTGTATCCACGTCATCACGTTGATTTGTCGTCATACCTTAATGTGTAGAATTGTCATCCATGTTGAAAACCATATAGACTCTTAGCTAATTTCCCACAGACGGCGCCAATTGTTTTTACCAAAATTTGTGGGTTAAAAGCTAAGTCTATAATGATTTATTGTTTAAGTAATAAAAGTAAGAAAGTAAGAATAAGAACGATAAAAGTAATTGACAGAAGCAAATGGTGACGCGGAAAACCCCCGTGAAAGGGTAAAAACCGCGGGTGGGACGATACCCAACCGAAATGATTCTACTAAGTTCATATCAAGATGATTACAAGTGATTACAACCAATGGAATAATAAGAGAACATAACGATACTTCAAGAATGCAGTCTGGACGTGTCGAATAGTAGTTTGAACGTGTTGAGTCTGTAGTTTGGACATGTCGAATGTGTTGTTTGGACGGGTCGAGTGTGCAATTCCTACTCGTCATCTGTGCATGTACTCGTCGGCTGTGTAGCCTACTCGTCGGTTGAGGAGATAATTATCTATATGGTGTATTATTGTGTATATATGTAGAGGCTGAGTATTGGAAGTGTTGTAGTTTATATATGTATTATAGGGCTGTGTGTTGTAGATAATGTATGAATTAGAACTATTAATATATATGATTCATTGGATATGTGAGTAATGAAGTGAATGAGTGTAGATGATAAAGTATATATGAATGTAAATTGGCTAATGAACCATTATCAAGTGATATTACGAATACATAGGTAGTAGAGAGAGTAGTAGTGTTTTTGTGTAAGTAGAAGTATATATGTTATGGATATAAGTAGATAATGTATGGAGTTTTTATATATATAATGTGTGAGTATTGAAGAGAGTGGGTGTATGAGATGAAGTAGAGTTTCAATTCAAGTAGAATTGTGTAAGTATGTGTATATGTAGATAATGATTATCTCTCCATTTTATTTTGTTTAACCATCCTCATATACCTCCCACGGTTGCTACAATTAAGCCACATCCTTGCTGTTTGTTGCTGGAAAATAGGAGATGTAGTTTAATCTCCCTCCTATTTTTAAGGGTTGTTATTTGACTTAGTTTAGCTGCTGTTCCGTTCTCGTCCATCTACCCCGTTCCCGTTGTGTCGACTACAGTTGATGTCGACTGTTCCCGTCGGTTCCTTTTGTGTCAGCAGAAACTCTTTATACTACAGTCGTCATGTTAGTAATCTTTGTTGTATGTTTAGCTTTCTCACATTCTTTCTGAATTTCAATCTGATTTACTAAGTCAGACTCCAACTGATCATTTCTAGATTTTAAGATTTCATTTTCAGTTAACAGTCTATTGTTCTCTAGAATCTTATTTTTAAAATTTCCATGGAGAGACTTAAGAATAGATTTTAGTTCAGATATATCTTCAGTATCAAAAGAGAAGAATGAAGTTGATACCTTGGAATCAGAGGAAGCAGGAGCATCAAAGCTAGCCATCAGTGCATAGCATGTTTCTTCATCTTCTAAATCAGTGGAGTCCATCCAATCCTTGGTTGATGTAACCAAGGCTTTGTTCTTCCCTTTGTCATGCTTTGTCTTCTTGCACTCAGTAGCAAAGTGACCAGGTTTATCACAGTTGTAGCACTTGATTTTTGACCTGTCGACTTTTCCAGCTTTAGAGTCCTTCTCTTCTCTTCTTCCAGATGACTTCCTTTCTCCTCTAGTGAACTTTTTCCTGAAGCTTCTATTCTTCTGAGACTTCCTGAATTGCATCCTCTTGAAGCCTTTAACTAGCAATGCAGCCATTTGCATGACATCAGAATCTGTCATGTTCTCATCAGTTTCAAAATCAGTATCATCATTAGGATTTGATGATGAACCATCAGTATTGGATTTTGGCAGATTGTTCTTTTTCCTTGCAGCTTCAACAAACCTTTCTTTTGAAGCTTTAGCATTCACTTTCAAAGCAACTGATTTTTCATTGTTGCTTTTCCTCTCTTTCCTTTGCTGAACTTCCAAATCATGAGTTCTTAGTATGCCATAGACTTTATCAAGGGTGATTATTTCCAAGTCATACTGATATCGTATGATTGAAGTCTAAGTCTCCCATTCCTCATTCAAGGCTCTTAGAAACTTAGTGTTTGAATCCTCCTGATCTTACACTTTTCCCACCAAGGATAGATTGTTGAGCAGGGTAAGAAACATGTCATAGATATCGGTGAGACTTTCATCAGGTTTGGCCTCAAAATGTTCATATTCTTGAATTAGAACAGCCCTTATATTCTTCTTGATGGCCATGGTTCCTTGACATTGAGTTTCAAGAGCATCCCGGATCTCCTTGGCAGTCTTGTAGGCTAAAACCCTATTTGACATCACAGAATCAAGATTGTTATGCAAAATGTTTCTTACCTTTGCATCCTTCAACACAACAACTTTCTCTTCTGGTGTCCACTCACTCTTCTCCTTCAACTGATAGTGTTCAACAACAGTAGGAGTTACAGACACCAGTTTTGTTGGTATGTAGGGTCCATTATTGATTACGTCGAGATAGTCTGGATCTGTAGCCTCCAGGTGCATGAGCATCTTCACCTTCCATGTAGGATATTCATCCTTTTTCAAAATGGGGATTTAAATACTTTCATACTTGTTCAGAGACATGTTAAGATCACTTCTGATTGTAAATTTATCAGTTCGCTCTGATAATAATTGTTGCTCAGTATTAATACAATTATTTAAGGGGGGTTGGATACAATTGTATAAATATTTCGAACAAGTATAAAAATATAACAGTTCTTTATATTTCTGATAAAAACTGTTACAAACTCTCTCAAGAAATACTGATGTTCTTGAGAGCTGCTAGGTCGTACAATACTCTAGTTAATCACTATGTGATGACCTAAATTGTGTTTATATAATACACAGTTGCTACAAATCAGTCTAAGATATGCATTATCAAATTACTAACAGAAAATGATACATATCTTTAACTGTAATAACCCCAAATTTTGGAATTTATGAGACACTGATGAATAGTAACTTTTGCCGATTATGATGATTAAGGAAAATTATCAGACCACGCTATATAGTAGTACTGTTATGGAAATTCTAAGATCGTATTAGTATTCCATAAAGTAAATGAGTGTATGTAAAGGTCGTTAGAATTCGGATCCGGACACTTTGATTTTTCTCGAAAATCCACCAGATACCGAAAGAATTGAGTATAAGGTAACACGATTAAAAGGATTTAAATTCAAGGATTATAAGAAAGGATAAAAAAAGGGAAATTTAAGATATTGAGAAAGGTTTAGGGGAACCAAGTAATAAGATCCCAGATATGATCCCTCAAACGACGAACGGAAACGAAAGTTAAGCGAACCGTAAAACAAATGAACGATCAAGAGATAATCTTGTACAAGAAGCCAATGAGTATGACATCATCAAACCACAAGGAAGAGACATGTGTTAAAAGATGACACAAACAAGATGACACAATCAAGATGACTTAAGCATGACAAATGGATATGTTTAGTTGGTTGAATGTGAGCCAAGTATTATTTACCATGGTAAAAT
The DNA here is from genome assembly GCF_009905375.1 of Apium graveolens. Classification (NCBI taxonomy): domain Eukaryota; kingdom Viridiplantae; phylum Streptophyta; class Magnoliopsida; order Apiales; family Apiaceae; genus Apium; species Apium graveolens. Next base: position 170,076,257 of record NC_133657.1, read on the forward strand.
TTTAATTAACAAAGCAAGAGAAGCAACCAAGCAAAATCATAACACACAAAATTGAAAGTTGACTTTGCCTTCCAAGAAGAAAGCTCTCGGCCAAAACAAACCTAGCAACTTCAAACTGCCATATCTCCATCAATACTCACTCAAATGTTGTGTTCTATAGCTCGTTGGAAAGGTATTGAGATGGCCTACAACTCTTGTTCACAAGTCTCGTCCAAATAAGCATGGTAAGACCCTCATTTTTGCAGTTCTTTAAATCGTACTTTTAGAAACTTCAAAATCTAACTTTGTGTTTTCTTGATTGGTTGTGAGATCCAAGCTTGTATAAGGATTAATCAAGGTTTTAAGGCTTCCTAGAAACTTTCCCCTCACAAATAAAGATATAAAACTTCTGGAACTTTAATTACTAAGTTTGTTGCTTGAATTTTGGGATGGTTTGGATGGATAAGTAGTTGTTTGAATGATTAAGTTTGAATTGAACTTTGGTTGTTAAGTAGATTAGTTAATTATGGAGATGGTATAATATTGAATTGGAATTATATTCTTGACCTTGTTTTGGCTAAGATCAGTAGCCTAGGTTTGAATCTTGAAGTTGTGGATGGATTGTAGTTGGAAGGGATTGATTTAAAGTGGTAAAAATATTGGAAATCGCTAAGTTCTAGCCGTCATAATGCCCGATTTTCCTTAACTGTTTATGTGATTAACTTTAGGACCTGTGAACTCACTGTAAGATTTTGACCTTTTCCATCTTTAGATAGTTCATGTTATGAGCTTCGTTTTGATATGTCGTTCGCCTAAATCCGAGTTACGAGCGATGAGAAACGACCATTTTAAGTAACGGCATTTCGCGAGCAAATCCCGAAATCTCGAGTAACTTTGAGACCATAATTGAGACCCTTAAATGATTAATCGAAACACGAGAGAATTATGTCAGGTGAATAAGGCAGTTATTAAAGTTCTCGCGAAAGAGTCGCCTTAAAATTCGTAACGGTTAATTTATTAAAATTAGTGGAGTCGAGGGTACGCGAGCGATTAACGCAAATCGTTAAGCGTATAAGCCACCGTAAGCGACCGTTAGGGTATGAGTGAGTTTTGACTAGTTTATTAAGCGACTGTGGTCTAATTCCGGCTTATGTTATTGTTCATAGGTTACCGGACCCACTCTAAGCTTAAGTCTATCCCGGAACACTCAGGCAAGTTTTCCACCCGTCTAACTGTTGTTGTGATGTATATATATATATGCATTGTCTTGAGATAAGTGCATGGTTATTATTAGCAAAGTCTTGAGATATATTGAAGCATGTGATATGACATTTATATGCATGCATGTTTCGTAGTCTTGATATTCTATTATCAATTCAAATGCTTATAAACTGCATAATACCTATGCTAGAGATAAGCAATAGTTGCGTATACCCTTAGTATAGGGGACCCAAAGGTGAACATTTTTCTAAACCGGGAGTCGATGTTCCCGAGTATGACATATATATATATATATAGTTTCTATAACTATTAATTGAATAAGTTATATTCGATAGTTTGAATAATAATCAAACTTATTTTCGATTATTCAAATAAAGATCGTACTTTCGTATAAGTATATCTTTGGTTATTTATTATTCATTTCAAGTAGGAGTTTTAAAACTTTTACTTCAATTATTTTTATAAAGATTATACTTATGGGAATATTATTTAAATAATAATATTCAGATTTTTTCTAATATATCGGGATTGATTTATTTTATTAAATCATCATTACTCTAAACATTCTTTAAAATGTTTTCGAGTCTTCAAAATGATTTTAAAAGTTAGAGTGGATCCCAAAACTCATTTTTAGATTTAAGATCTTCCTTTCGAAGGGGATTTAAATACTCGCTCAAAACCTGAGGGATCCGACTCTGTGGTGTATGTTATATTCGCAACGAGGTTGCTATTTTGAGAAAACATTTTGATTACTTGCCCAACGTTCGGGAAGTAAGTCCATCTATTTGAGTCGACATAAGCAACATGGGCTCAGTGGGCCTCCATGAAAGTGTAAGTGGCTCAGTGGGAGTCCATCAATGCGTAAGTGGCTGAGTGGCAGTCCAGCATAGGTCCTAATGCGGCCAGGGTGATGACCAGTGGGGAATTCGTCCATCTACTAGTAGAAAAGGTGACTTAATTGGTATCTTTGCCTGATCAGCAAGATATCAGGTTTATGCCAAGGTTTTCTCCTTTCCAAATTCATTATATATTGCAACTCTGTTTATAATTTTCATAACAGATGTTTTCAAGGAGTGTATGAAATGTATATATAGGTGTATATATATCGGGACCTAATGAAGTATCTCGTAACTTCATTCTTTATAATGATATTTCAAAGATTGAATCTATTCAAGTCTTATCTTGTAGTCTCATCTATGTGATGAAGTTTTGAAACTGATTATACCTTGAACGGTGGTAGTTCAAGTAGTATTCGGAAAAGATATAAGTATATTGGAGTATCTTGTAACTTCATCTTTTCAACTTATATCTGGTTATTGATTATCTTATGCATGACAAAGATTTTCAGAAAAATATTGAGACAAGGTTAGATATATGAGATCACCTTGCAAAGATATCTTTATACGGTTATAAACTGGAACTCTGTGTATATTATGCATGAAAGAGGATTTCCAAAATTTTGAAAAGTATATATACATATATACTGAATATTTTGCGATTTGGTCGCGTTAAGATATCAAACTTGGTTCATATCTGCTTGACCAAGACTTTCATGAGTACTATGAGAATGCTCACATATTGTAAATCATTATACATATTATTTTGGTGGGCTTGTTGCTCATCCTTGCTTTCTTCTTTCATCACACAACAACAGATAGACAAGATGAACAGGACAAATCTCCCAATTCGTGAGCGGATAGGAAACGTTCCGCAGTTTCCTGTAGGCGTTGATGCCGTTGTAGCTGAGGTAGTAACTACCAATAGGCTAGGCTTTTAACTTTTGATGTACCAGACTTATGTATACTTATGAATTGTAATAATGGCAAAGAAATATGTAAATTTATTCAGAAACCCTTTTGAGGTGTAATGGCTTATAATTGTGGAATAAATTGACTTGTGTTATTTTTGGATATTCATCTCTGAGACTATAACTTGTGGTGTGTGTGTATTGTGGGGTCACAGTACGCAGTAGTTGGTTGATTATTAAGATTAAGTATTATTAAGGGAAATGGAACTCGTGACAACCCGGATCCCCGACCCCGGATTTGGGGGTGTTACATTAACTGAATATACAAAGTCCTATCACTCAGAACGTAACAGATATCCATCCCTTAAAATAAGGAACAGAATCAATCTTCACAACAGACTGCCTTCAGATGCTGATGTTCTGTAGATACTTATGATGCATCAAATCCTGACAACACATCAAATACTGATGATATCCAAACACAGTTAGATCATGAGCTTCTCCTGATCATTGAGAATCAGCACGTAACAATAGATTATATCCAAAATGCCACTTTTCCTCTTAATATTTTGGATATTAAATCATAAGTATAATCTAAATTATCAGTATGTGTAGAACTCATTAGTGCTATATATGTTCCTAGATTCCAATCTGTAATCCTTCTACTAATTTCTTGTTCTTCATATACATTATCTAAGTCTAAGAAATATTTATTAAGCTTACACCTTGTGTCATGGATCCTACAAATTCTTTAAATTCTGCATGATGTCCGATTGGTATATGTTTAGGTATTTTATTACTACTTCTTGTTATTACTTCTAAATTGACATCTGTTAATTCTTCTTCTGGGTAATTATCATCATCTTCATTTATAGTTTCCATTTCAGTGTCTATAGATGCGTTATACTCATCTTCAATGTTACTTTGTGGTTCTTCTTTATGATAGCATTCATATTTTTCATTTTTCGTAAGGCTTGCATTATTTGATTGTTCTCTTTTTCTATTTCTGATTTGTCTTCATTTTCAGATTCTTCTATAAAATTTATTAATTTTTCATTAGAACTGACACTATTACTCGAAGTATCCGAATTACTTGTACTGCCAATAATTTTTTCTTTTTCTTTAATTTTTTTGATTTTTTCTCTTAATATTTCTAAATTTCTTTTGGTTTCCTCTACTTCCTGATGTAACTCTTTTTTCGTTTGTTTTAGTTCTCTTTTAGTTTCTTTCAAATATTTTTTAATATTTTCATATTTGTTTTTATATTTTTTATACTTGTCAAACCATTCTTCATTAGTATTTTTTCTATTTTTAATCTTTTCAAACTTTAATTGTATGTATTCTATTTTTTCCTGTTCTATATTATCTAAATTTTTTGATTCCTTCTTCATTGATTCATATTTAAATCTTTCTTTTTCTAGTAGTTCCTTACCATGATTTTTAAAAAATGTTATTACATTATGCTCTTGTTTGTCCATTAGAATTTTCCTTTTTTATGTAGCAAAGATAATCCGTCTAATGTTTTATCTACAGATTCTGGTATAATGGGTTTCATTTTACCAATATATATCATAATAGGTTCTTTAGTTCTCCTCGAAGCATTTACAACCATAATTTCTGGTGTTTCTGTGATATCTTCCTTTATCATCTGTTTGTTTCTTGGTTTTCATCTTCTAGATTAGTCAATTTTTCTAATATTATTTTAAATGTTGGTATTTCAGATGCATTCCATAGATTAGTTAATTCTTCTCTTATTATTTGTCTTGTTTAAGTTTGATCCTTTTGAATCTCATTCATTACTAATGTCAGGTTTTGAATTTTTTCTTTTATTATGATTTCTTCCCATAAAGCTTCTATTTTCAATATCCAGATTTATTAGTTCATTCTTTCCATCCATTTCTCTGTTCATTAGTTAGATTTATTAATCCGTTTTTTCCATCCATTTCCCATATCTATCCATATTTTTCCAGTTTTTTAACTTTGTTTTTCTAATTCTTTTATGCCTTTTTTCTAATTTTATTTCATTTTCACTATATTCTAAATATTGTTTTTGTGAATATATACCTTCTTTTATAGCGCCTTTTATTTTTTGTAATTTAAGTTTTTTGTTTTCTATTTTTTCATGTATATTCATATTTTATTAATAAATCAGATTTTTCCTTGGTAATTTATTTTAATTCCTTTATTATTAATTTTATAATTTATCATTGTTAAGAAGTCACTTCCTAATAATAATTCATTAGAAGTATCATATTCTATAACTCCTATATTTATGTTGTACTCTAAATCTTAAATTTATACTTTTAGTAATTATAACCTCTCTCTCATTTTCAGGATAATTATAAGTCTGTGGTTCTATTATGGAGCAGTTATTTTCATCAATTTTACTTATATGTATAAAGCTTCTAACAGCTCCTGTATTTATTTCAGTTATACAATCTTTTGCTATAATTCCTTCGAATATTATTACTTTAATTTTTAATCTTTAGGTAAACCATATTTTCTTGACATAATTGGTTGTTCTCTAAAACTTAAATGTCTAGATATTATTGATTATTTTCTAAAACTTAATCTGGATCCATCTATTCTTGGAATTATTTTATTTGACGTTGGCATTGTTCTATTATTAAAATCCATATAAATTTCTTCCGGTATTGTTATTCTTAAATTTTCTTTATGTTCAATTTGTTCTAAAATTTCTTGATACATTTTTTGTACTAGAATATTTAAATCATTTTGTTTAGTTACATGATGATTTCCTGTTAATACATATATCATCTTTATGCTCATCTTTTAGTGATATACTAAAATCTGGTTGTCCAGTAAATTTTATTTTTTGATATATTAAATTTCCTTTTACTACTGATATTAAGGCATCTTGTAGATTTCCTAGTATTCTATCATCTAATATGTATATTTGTATTGGTGTGTCTATATTTCTTTAAAAATATGCTTTTATTGTAAATTCTACTTCCCCAAAGTATATATTTCTATATTTTTTTGATTCTTTAGTTGATAATTTTCTTAATTCTCTTTTTATAATCTCATCAGTTATTAAATTAATTTTTGCTCTTCCATTTACGCTAGTGATATCTATTATATTTTCATATTTTTGGGCTATATATCTAATTTCTTTATGTCTTTCAAACCATCTTGTTTTAAATATCTTTTTAACAGATAATTCTTCTTTTTCATCTTGTATTTTTTGATACGTTTCTGGTTTAAAATTCATTGTTTGTGAAGTGCCTTCTTCATAAGTATCCTTTTGGTAATATAATTCTTTAGGGCCTTCTTCTCCTATTTATGTTCCTTTATCCATATTAACCTGTGAGGTTTGCCTTTTCTAATAATATTCCATGATACCATTGTACACTTGTTGTAACAGCCCGCACTTCCGGACTATTAAATCTAAATCAAAACTAATACAAAATTCAATTTACCAATCCAAAATTCTATTACAAAGATCATTATTACAAACGCGCGGCTAAAAGCGGAAGTCCAAAAGTCATTCTAGTCCAATCTTAAGTCCTCGAACTCCAATCATATCCAACTCGAATCTTAGACAAAACCTAAAATATTAAAAAGATGAGCGGCAAAGCAACTTGAATCTTAGACAAAACCTAAAATATTAAAAATATGAGCGGCAAAGCCCAGCAAGAAAATAATCGATCCAACTAGTAGGTCAAGTAACATGAACACATATAATAAAACACGATAACATATACGATACGATATGCGAAATAAACACTTTCGGTACACATTCTTATTCTTATTCGATACACACAATACACATACCACATAAACAACAATAATTCAAAATCCACAATTCATGCCATGACCACTACAACCCGGTGATAACGGTCCTAAATTTTCACAAAACTGTCACGACAATCCGGTGACTACGACCCTAAGTTCTTATTCGATATTTTCACAAACCGTGGCACAAATCAGAGATCCAAAATTATCTCCTAGACAACACACATACATCTCGATATATATTCTATAAAACATAATACTTTCACATATATCATCACTTAGCCCATGTTTTGATAATGAAATACATACACATAACACACAGTTTTAAAAACACTAGCAAGATCGATCGAAAACTTACCTCAAAACTTGATAAGATCTTAATATAGCCTTTTTGACCCTCTAAACGACGTTTTCTTGGAAAACATAAAACACAAAAGTTGTAGAGAACGAAAAGACCTTTCTGAAAAGTCCAGAAACAACGAATTCTGACTTATGATGAATTCTTTACGAATTTTACAAGACTGTTGATTTATGTTGAGAGGAGCCCTATGAATTTTATAATAAAAACGAGGAAAACGAATAGGATTTATTTATAACAATACAAAACCCTATTTCTTAACCTACAAATTATCTATATTATAATATGATCCAAAGTTAGGCCTATTACCCTAATTCAATTTTTAAATCCTAATCTTTATCTAATTTTAATCCTTTTTCAATTATCATATTATTATTATAATTCTAAAAATTACGGAATATTACACTTGCACTATATGTTCTATAGATTTTAATTACTTTACCCAATTGTTGGTATAGTCTTATTCTTTCTATTCTATTTTCTTCTGTCCAATCTATTGTGTCTATTTTATCTTCAATATTTTTCATTTCTTTTTTAATTTTTTGTTGAAAATTTTTAAAATATTTTAAAATTTTAAATCTTCTCCTAATTGAATTTGGATCCGTCCAATTTATACTTGCCATTCTATTTATTTTTTAGAAGAAATAAATATATGTTCCATCTTTCACATTTTCTTTAGCTTTAGTAATCATTCTTTTAAGCAATACTTTAGCTTGTTCATCTATTGCATCATACTCATATGAAGGGTATTCCATTCTAAATGTTATTATATCTATCAAGTTTTTATAATCTTTTATTTTTGTAAATCTACTTTTAAATTTATTTTTTGTAGTATTGTTTATTACGAAATAGGATTTCGAGGTATCTCTAATATTGTTGTTCATTCTTTTCTACCAAGTCTTCAATTAGTCTATATTGTTCTTCTATGATCTCTTTTTGTTTATTTAATAGTGCGGTTTTACTAATTTCTATATTTATTTTTTCTTGTTTTAATTTTAAAATTTCTTCCTCGTGTTTTCTTTTTTTTCATCTCTTTTTTCTAACATGTCTCTTAATACCTTAATCGTATCTTCATATTTGTTAATTATATTTATACTAATTCTACAAGATTCAATATGTTAATTAATATCGATATTATAAGTAAGGGTTTTACCTGTTATTCTTTGAATTATTTCAAGATTGTCTTCATTCTTTTTTACATCTTCTTCCATTTTCATTTTCAGTTTTTGTCTTATCTTCATTTTGTCTTTTTCTATTAAGCTTTCCAGTAATTTTCAATCAAAACTATCTTTTTATAATCTATTAGATTTTTGTCTTTTTGTGTCACAAGTGTATTCTAATTTTGGTTCCATATGTACAACACTCAATTCTATTATTTTTTCTTTTACAGGCGATATCATTTCTGTAGTGAGTCTATATTAAAAAAATGACCGATTAGTCATTTCAGTAATGTATATTGATATATACTTTTAAAAGCTCTATTGCAAGATAGGAGGAGATCAGGTTCGAACTTTTTACGTTCTCGAACTCAAACTCGTTGTTTAAGGTTTGGCTCTAACTTATATAAACTCGAATTGATTACTCACGAGTAAACTCAGACTCAATTGGTCCCCAACAAGTCAAGTTCGAGAATATATTTGTGTATTTTAAGTTAAGCGAGTGGTTCGACGAGGCTAAAATTATATGTATTAACGATAAAATAATAATATTACTGTTACGCCCGGATCCTTTCGGTTGTATGAACAGGCTTCGGCTGGATTGAAGATGGCTTCGGTCGTACCTGAAAGTGAAGAGAATTCGAGGGTTTAGACCCCCGATTCACCTCCGGTGTGAGAATCAGAATCTGGCTGTAAAATTAGGGTAGTAATACAAGAGAAGTAAAGTGTTGAGAGTGTATATCTTTTATCTTACTTCACAAGGGTTTTTATACCCAATCATGCCATGAATGTTCTTCCGTTACCAACCATTAAGGAGGGAGTGAAAAGGGGGCGTTGTGTCCCTTGCATTGTCCAACGGTCCGCGAGTAGCAGGCCTCGGCCTGGGCTTCCATGGGCCTTGGCGATGCGGGCCTGGAGGTCCTTTGGCCCAATAGCACAACCGCTTTGTGGGCCTTCGTTCAATGGGCCTTATTGGGCCTATAACCAATATGTCCCTATCCTTCAGCTGGGCCTTCGGGCCGGCCGACGGACACCGGTCTCGGCCCATATGGGGATGGAGGAACCCTAGGGCGATCGCTTCAGTCCCGCCTCGATCTTCGGTCATACACGTGGCAATCTTATGGGGACTTGCAGTGCATTGATGACAACTGGTGGTACGTCGTTTCATGACTCAATCTCAGCCGTTGAATGCCAACCGTTTTGATCTGGGACGTTCATTTCAAAAACCCCCAAACGTCGCTGCTCTAAATTCATTTTAGGCGCCTATATAAGCCCATTTGTATGTTTCATTTCCTTTTTATCACTTTAGCTTCTCCACACACAGTGACAAATTGCAGTGAATCTCTCAATCACGGGCAACAGCAACTCCGTCTTTCTAAATTATCCCATTTCAATCCAAGAACATCTTCAAATAAGTAAGTTTCTCTTCTTGTTTTCCAGTTTTGAATTTGCATGCTAGTTTCCCGTGTTTTATAGAGTTTGCATGCGGACTTTTGTTCCGGGTTTATGGGGATTTTCTGGGTTTTTGCGTGTGCTGTTGTGTTTTTCTGGGGTTTTTGGGTAGGTAATCATAGGTTTCTGGGTTTTACCAATCCTGAGGAGGCTCCAAGGGTTTAAAGATGGCATGCGAGGTGTTTTATGACCAAGAACGTTCTTCGGGACTTCTTGGTTTTAGAACACCCTTCGGGAGCTGACCTAGGGCTTAAACAGGTGGTCTGGAGCGATGTTTGCGTAAGGCTCTGTAGGCAAGAACATCCTTCGGGTGGGCTTGGCTCAGGAGCAGCCTTCGGAAACAGCCTCCGGGGTTCGGGTTCGTTCGGTCCTGGGAAGTGTACTCGGGTGTTTATTTTTTCTTTTATCTGCTAATCCGAGTACATGGACTAATGTCTCTCTGTTCGATACAGGGATATGGACCGAGCAGAACGTCCCCCGGATTCTTGGGACCCCTTATCCAACAGCTTGGTGGGAACGTCTTCCATTCGCCCCGAGCGGATGGGACGGGCCCTATACGGTTCGGCTACGTCGTTCAGATGTACGATGATTACTCTGTTCCTCGAGGACTTTGTTGGTTGTACGCGCCGAGGGAGGGTGAGATAATCTTCGACACTTCCGGGGTACCGGACGGATATGGAGGTTGTGCCGTAGGGATTTCAGAGGCGGCCTTCAAATGCGGTTTAAGGGTGCCGCCGTTGAAGTTGATTAAGCACCTCTTTTTCCAGATGGGCATCGCCCTCGGACAGATGGATTCGAACGGGTTCATCCACATCAACTGTTTTCAGAACAGGTTTCTTCATGCCGGGATCGCGCCCAGCACTCGCCTATTCTGGTACCATTACAATTTCAGGAGGAATCCGAAGAGTGCTGGTTTTTACACCATCGCCCCTCGGGCAGGGCGACCCGATTGGACGGCGACCAACTCGAACAATAAGTCCACTCACACACATTGGTACTATGTGAGTGGCCCGGGGTTGGCGGCCATGTCGGTTTGGCGGGATGTAAACCCCGCTCTGCTTCTCATGCCGAGCTTGACCTTGGAGGAGAAGGATAGTTACACGGCGTTGGTGGACGTCAATGTGAAGAAGCTGGGTCCCGGAGAGTTTCGGGACAAGGATTGGCTCTTCAGCTTGTGGGGTGGGGGTAACAAAACTTCTTCCTTGGTCTTTTAGTTTTGTCCCCACGCCTGTATTTCCATTTCTTTTTATGCATTCGATTATATATATGTTTAGACTGACTTGTTTTCCCTTCTTATTTCAGTGTCTTCAAGGGAGGCCCTGATCGAGAGAAAGAAGGCCAGGGCGGCCGAGAAGAGGGCGGCCGAAGAGGCGGCGAAGAAGGCCGCCGATAAGCGGGCTACGCCCGATCCATCTGAGGGCACGGGCGAAAGGGCCCCGACCGATAAGCCTTCGTCGCCCCGTCAATCTCGAGTGGCTTCTGAGGCCGAGGAGGGGGATGATCTGGAGTACATGGGAGAGGGGAACCCTTCCAAGAGGACCCGGAGCAAGGAGGGGATAGTGCGTTCTTATCTCCCGGGGTGGGGCGTGCTTACGTCCGACCATACGGTGTATCATGTTCGGCAGTCCACGAAGGAGGTGGCTTCGGACCTATGCCATGGTCTTCAGCTCCCGTTCGATCTCCCGACCTTTGCCTCGGCTTCTGCTACCCAAGCCTGCACTGAGCTTCTGTCCTTCCAGTCCTTGGTATGTTTTTTAATCTTCTATTTTTCTTCCACTTTTTTCATTTCGGCATCCTTTAGTAATGCTTTTGCCGTCCTTTTGCAGGCTGACCCTTGGGCCGCAGCCGTGGAGGATAAGGTTAAGGATATGGAGACTCGCATGGCCGAGGTGAAGGAGTTGGAGAAGAGGGCTACGGCGGCCGAGGAGGAGCTCGTAAGGGTGAAAGCCCAGAACGAGGTCGAAGCCGTTGAGCTGAAGAAGGATAGATCTCGGCTGGAGACTGAGCTGGAGAGGGCGAATCGGAGGATCTCCCATCGGAACGGCCAGCTGAAGAGATCCCGAAAGGAGCTTCGAAAGAGGCAGAAGCAGCTGGACCGGACTGAGGAACGCTGCTTCCAGTTCGGCGCTGATTATGTCCTGGAGAAGGCCCATGGCCTGAACTGGGACTATAAGCAGTTGTTGGACGATAGCCTGGAGGATCCTATTGGTCGTCCAGCAGTCGAAGTCCCTCCTGTCTCCTCCGGCGAAGACGAAGAGCTCTCGGATGAAGACCCTCAAGCCTAAACCTTCAGCACTGAGGTGCTTGACATGACTGAAGATGATCTTGTTGCGAAGTTTGCCGTTGGTGTTTCCATGGTCGTACCCAACTCTTGCAGCGGCATTCTTCGTTCGTCTTCCTGTATTTCTATTTTTCGTAATCGGTACTCTTTGTAATTGGTAGTAGTTGGTACTCTTTGTAGTTGGTAATTTTTGTAATTTAACTGGCCTTCGGGGTTTTATATTTTAATGCATCTTTTGTTTTTCATCAGCATTGTCCGACTGCATTTAATTGTTCACCTTAAAAATGAACCGTCTCTTGGGCATTATTGGTGCGTTAACGATTATTAAAATTGTATCTTTGGCTTACTCATTTGTCTTAACGAAATTAGTGAATTGTATTGATAGGGATAAATAAATTATGATTGTATAATTAAATACTGCATTAATTGTACAAACTGTGGGCTGCTAGGCCCAATAAAAAGATATATGATACTCAGACTAGAAAGGTTAAGCCTGATGGACCAGATCAGGCCTGATGGAATAAAAAAGGCCCAAAAGCCCTGATTATTAATTAATTTCGTAATTAATTAATAAGGGACAAATCAGATATTGAAAAGAGTCCCGATAAGGATATAAATCCTTGGAGATTAGCCTCAAGGGGACCTAAAAGGATAAGGAATCAGTTTCCTACTACCTAGGACTCCAAAGTCCATTCTAATTATGAGACTTGCCCACCAAGTCTCCTACACCAAGTCCAATTCAAGGACTCCCAACATCTATATAAGGGGTCTCACCCCCACCAATCAGAACTACGTTTTTTGGCTTGATTCTCTAATTCACAGAGATACGTAGGCATCTCGTAAAGGCAGATTGAGTCACGAAACACGAGAGCAGCCATTAAAGGCCTTGAGCTCCCGAATCTTAGTATTAAATACAGCAAGTAATAACCTTGATTTTTTATCCATAACATTTGGCGCCGTCTGTGGGAAACACAACAACAACCATGGCGAGAACACGGAGAACAATTGGAGCTCTAGAGGAAGGAACACCATTAGAGGCAACCCAGGTGATTTCATCAACCGTGGAGGTTCCTCCCCATTCAACTTATGCATCTACTCAGGGGGAAGCCCAGACAGGGGCAACTCATCCTCAGCCACAAGGGACAACTCCCCCGACTATTCAAGGTACGAATCCTCAAGTTCAACAAATACATATACCTGTGAATTCTCGACCCGTCGGGTATGAATATTCAACTATTGTTACTACTAACCCCCCTTATGGGATGCCCCTTCACCCTGAGGTTGGAGGAAGCGGATATGCTGGGCGAAGTGAAGCACGAGGGCGGTCGCCCCCCTATATACGAGGTTTGGATCCTATCCCTGAGGATCGGGAATTTTCTGGTCCATACACTGAGAGAGACTCTGAATCTTCGGATGATAAAGTGGCCCCGAGAAGGAGGCGTCCTGGAAAAGAGCCAATGGCCGATGGAAGGCAACGCCCCCAAAGCACCCCAGGGGCGAATCCCCAAGAAGTGCAGGAAAAGATCAGGGCTCATGAGGCTGAAATCCAAAGGCTGAGGCGTGATTTGGAGGCTCACCAAGCCACCAGACCCCACATGCCTCCTAGGGGGAGAAATCCTCCTCCTATCATAGACCTGGATGGTCCAGTAAGAAGAAGGGTTGCTGTCCCAAGAACTGATCCAAGCAATCTCCTTCCCCTTGGAGATCCTGATGATCCAACTCCACCATTCACAAAAGAGATAATGAATGCCCATATCTCAAGGAAATTCAAGATGCCCACTATCAAAGCCTATGATGGCACGGGAGACCCCGCTAATCATGTTAGGACATTCTCTAATGCACTGCTGCTGCAACCCGTGAATGATGCTATAAAATGTCGGGCCTTCCCTCAAACCCTGTCGGGTATGGCTCAAAGATGGTACAGTCGCCTACCCCCAAATTCTATTGGATCATTCAGAGAATTAAGTCAGGCTTTTATTAAGCAATTCATCAGTGGAAGAGTCCATGAGAAAAGTTCAGCATCTCTTATGAGTCTTGTACAGGGAGCTAAGGAATCCTTAAGAGATTACCTGAATCGTTTTACAAAGGAGGCTTTAAAAGTCCCAGACCTTGATGATAAGGTAGCCATGATAGCACTGCAACAAGGAACTAGGGATGAGTTTTTCAAGATCTCTTTGGCCAAACGACCCCCTGAGAGCATGTTGCAGCTCCAAGAGAGGGCAGGGAAGTATATCAAGGTTGAAGAAAGTATGAGGAAGACCGTAGTAAGTAATGAGCCCACTGGAGGCAAGAAACGAAAAACTGATTTGGAGTATATTGCTAAGGACAAATATCCTAGAACCGAACAAAACCCTGATTCAACCCCCAAGAAGGGAGGACCTGGGCAAAAGTTCACTGAATACGCTAAGCTGAATGCTCCCAGAAGTCAGATTTTGATGGAGATTGAGAAAGACAGAGATATTCGCTGGCCTAAGCCCTTGAAGGCTGATCCCGCCAAGCTAGATAAGGGCAAGTATTGCAGGTTTCACAAAGATGTTGGCCATGACACCGATGAGTGTAGGCAATTGAAAGATGAAATTGAGTTTTTGATTCGAAAAGGAAGATTGAACAAGTATACTGGAGATGCAGGGGACAGAAATAATAATGGAAGAAAGAACTTTGAAGATCGTAGGAGGGACCAAGACGATCAGGGGCGAAACCTTCAGCCTAGAGGACCAGTTATAAACACCATTTATGGAGGGCCGAGACCTCGAAGGCCTGTGATAAACACGATCTTTGGAGGTCCAACTGCTGCTGGATTGTCCAAAAATTCCAGAAAGGCATATACTAGAGAGGTTATGCATATTGTTGGAGAAGCCCCGAAGAGGGCCAGGACAGAAGTAACATTGGCTTTTGATGATTCCGACCTAGAGGGTGTGAAGTTTCCCCATGACGACCCGCTGGTCATAACACCAATAATAGGAAATAGCCCGGTTAAGAGGGTCCTAGTGGATAATGGTGCTTCTATGGATATCTTGCTCCACGACACCTTTCTAAGGATGGGGTATAACGACTCCCAGTTGACACCAACCGACATGCCGATATATGGATTTGCTGGAGTAGAATGTCCTGTGGAAGGGATAATCAAATTGCCAACCACCATAGGTACGGAGCCAAGGCAAGCAACGCAGATGCTGGATTTCGTGGTGGTAAAGGCTAGTTCAACTTATAATGCTATCATGGGGAGAACAGGGATACATGCCTTCAAGGCAGTCCCCTCTTCCTACCATTTAGTCATGAAGTTTCCCACCCGAAACGGGATTGGAGAAGAGAGAGGAGATCAAAAAATGGCTAGAAGCTGTTATGTGGCCTCTTTGAGGGCAGATGGAGTCGGGGGGCAGGTTCTTCCTATTGAAGATATGGATGTTCGAGAAAATGATGAGAATAGAGGAAGGCCAGCAGAAGAATTGGTCTCGGTTCCTTTATACCCCGAGAATCCTGAGAGGACGACTTTCATTGGAGCCACATTAGAGGAGCCCCTTAAAGGGAAGTTAGTGAAATTTTTGCAAGAAAATAGTGATGTGTTTGCATGGTCAGCAGCTGATATGCCAGGCATAGACCCGGAGTTAATTACTCACAAGCTAAACGTAGATCCAAGCCGAAAGACAGTGAAACAAAAGAAAAGAAATTTTGCCCCGGAAAGACAAGAGGCTATAAAGCAGGAAGTGGAAAAGCTCTTAGAAGCTGGATTCATTGAGGAGATTCAATTTCCGGAGTGGTTAGCAAACCCTGTAATGGTGAAGAAGGCTAATGGAAAGTGGAGGATGTGTATAGACTTCACCGATCTGAATGATGCATGCCCCAAAGACTGTTTTCCGCTGCCTAGAATTGATACTTTGATTGATGCCACCGCTGGACATGAGATGCTGAGTTTCATGGATGGGCTTAGCGGATATAACCAGATCAAAATGCATAAGGATGACATTCCAAAGGTATCATTTATCACTGACTTTGGTGTTTATTGTTATCTTGTTATGGCGTTTGGTCTCAAGAATGCAGGAGCCACCTATCAAAGGTTGGTAAATAGAATTTTTAAGGATCTTATTGATAAGACTATGGAAGTCTATGTTGATGACATGTTAGTCAAGAGTCTAGTAAAGACTGATCATATAGCCCATTTAAGGGAAGCTTTTGAGGTCCTGAGGTACCACAAGATGATGTTGAATCCGACGAAGTGTGCTTTCGGAGTAGGATCTGGAAAATTCTTGGGATTGATGGTCTCGAAGAGGGGAATTGAGGCAAACCCCGATAAAATAAAGGCAATCCTGGACATGGAACCCCCCAAAACTGTCAAGGATGTTCAGAAGCTCACAGGAAGGGTTGCTGCGTTAGGACGATCCATCTCCAAGTCAGGAGACAAATGCTTGTCATTTTTCAAGTCACTAAAGAACATCAAAGACTTTGTATGGAGTGAGGAAAATCAGAAGGCATTTGAAGAGTTAAAGAAGTATATGGGCCAGGCCCCGTTGTTGGCCAAGCCAGTTCTGAATGAAGTTTTATTCTTGTACTTGGCTGTTTCAGAGAGCGCCTTGAGTGCCGTGTTGGTTAAGGAGGAACTGAAAGTCCAGAAACCCGTATACTATGTCAGCAAAATTTTACATGGTGCTGAGTTGAATTATTCAGCCATTGAGAAATTCGCTTTAGCCTTGGTAATGGCTTCAAGAAAGCTGCGTCCTTATTTTCAAGCCCACCAAATTGAAGTGCTAACAAATCAGCCACTGAGAAATATCATTCACAGTCCCAAGGCAAGTGGGAGACTGATTAAGTGGGCAATAGAGTTAGGAGAGTTCGATCTCAAGTATAAGCCACGTACGGCCATAAAAGCCCAGGAACTAGCTGACTTCGTGGTGGAATGTACCATACCCAACCAAGAAGTCGGGGGGAAGGAAGAAACCATACCTCAAGACAAGGGAGTCGACAATGGGGACAAGGATAAAGAATATTGGGTTCTCTATTTTGATGGAGCATCAAAAACAAATTCCAGTGGAGCAGGGTTGGTTTTGCAAAGCCCTGATGGATTCTTAATTGAGTATGCTATGAAGCTAGACTTCCCAACTACAAACAATGAGGCAGAGTATGAAGCCCTGATTGCTGGCCTTGGTCTAGCTGGGACACTTAGAGTCAAAAACTTAAAGGTCCGTGGAGACTCGAAGCTGATCATATCCCAGGTAAAGGGAGAATTTGAGGCAAGGGATGATACGATGGCTAAGTATGTTCGCCTAGTAAGGGCTGTGATGACCCAATTTGATGAATGCCATGTTGAACACATTCCAAGGGAAGAAAATACTAAAGCAGATGCGCTATCAAAGTTTGCTTCATCTGAGATTGAAGAAAGTTCAGGAAGTGTGTACTTCCGTGTTTTGAAGACACGAAGCATAGATGTTAAGCTTGTGGCTCCCATAGGCTTGGGGACGTCATGGATTGATCCCATCAAGGCTCACATTCAGACCGGTTGGTTGCCAAGCGATGCAATTGAGGCACGGAAGTTAACTGTTCGAGCACTAAGGTACACTTTGATAGATGGGATTCTATATAAAAGATCTTTCGTGGTTCCTTACTTGAGGTGTCTTAGGCCCGATGAGGCACGCTTAGCTCTTGAGGAAGTGCATGGTGGTATTTGTGGGCAACACTTGGGGGGCAGGGCCTTGGCTCATAAGATAACCCGTTTAGGCTTCTATTGGCCAGAAATGATGGCTGATGCCAAAGAATATGTAAAGAAGTGTGATCGCTGTCAGAAGCATGCACCAGTCGCCAGACAACCCCCCGAGATGCTGACCTCTATCAACTCACCTATTCCCTTTGCTATGTGGGGGATGGATATTCTAGGGCCTTTTCCTATGGCCACAGCACAAAGGAAGTTTCTGATTGTAGCCATTGATTATTTCACCAAGTGGATCGAAGCCAAACCTTTGGCCAAAATCACAACTAAGCAGGTTGCACAATTCCTGTGGGAAAACATTATGTGCCGATATGGAATTCCCCGTATCCTCGTCACTGACAATGGAACACAATTCAACAATGAGGAATTCAAGAAGTATTGTGAAGAAAATGAAATTGAGTTACGATTCACCTCTGTGGCTCACCCGCAAGCCAATGGGCAAGCAGAGGTAGCAAATCGGATAATCCTGGATGGACTAAAAAAGAGGATCGAGAAGTCAAGAAATAATTGGGTGGATGAGATACTTCCAATATTATGGGCCTATAGGACTACCTGTAGAGTCACAACAGGAGCAACTCCTTTCATGTTGGCATATGGGGCAGAAGCAGTAGTTCCCGTGGAGATATCGCATTCCTCTCCAAGGATTCAGACTTTCAATGCTGTAGAAAATGAGGAAGGGCAGAGGTTAGCCCTGGATCTAATTGATGAAGTGCGAGATGAGGCACATGCAAAGATAGTAGAATATCAGAAAAAGGCTTCATTCTATTACAACCTAAGGGTTAAAGAAAGGTTCTTTTACCAAAGAGGCTTGATCTTAAGAAAGATTGAGGCTTCGGGAGTTGAAGAGAAAGAAATGCTAATCCCTAACTGGGAAAGACCGTATAAGGTCAAGAAAACATGAGGACGAGGATCCTACAAATCGGAAACCCTGAGCAGTGACAAAGTGCCTCATACCTGGCGCGTTTCGAAGCTGAAGGTTTAATATGTTCAGGACATGAAAGACATGTTCGTGGTACTTAGTAGTAAATGGAGGAATAAGGTCGACCAAGTGTACGAGCATCCAATGAATAAAATTCCCGAAGGACCAAAGTATCAAAAATAAAAGACGAATATGAAATCAAACTACAAATGCATGAGATCCTGAAGGATCAGAAATCAAGTCATAATGAACAATTAGGTTACATACTGAAGATGTTCAAGTCCATAAAGGACCGTAAATAGATAAAAGCCACACACGACAAACAAAGCCATGCAAGGCCTAAACACTGAAGGACAATCTATAGTCCAAAATCAGATGATTGGCCAATAATGGTAACCTCAGAAACAACCCAAAGGCTAGGAAAGCCCCGCAAATTTACCATATCCGGGTAAGAGCTATGAACAGAGCCAATGGACATGTTAACGCATCATCATGGGTGTCCATCATCTTGAATAAGTCTTCTGACCGTCGATAAACGCTAAGAGAGCTCTAGAATCCCAGTCCTAAAACTTTCTCTCAAGTTTCTTCATCAATGCCTCCAAGGCCATGTGCTCACTCCTTCATTTTGCACTCCTAGTGAAAGAAGCTGCGAAGTAGGCGTTGGCCTAATAAGAAAAAGATATTAGAAATCTAACTTCACAAAATGTATATGGTCAATTGGAGTCCACATTACAAACTCCAGCCTACCAAAGAAGGCTGATCAGCCTCAAGAGAAAGCCTGACCAACTGGAGATCCCTTAGAAAGGGCTCCGCCAGACCGGCCTCCAAGGGATGCCCTAAGCCAGCCAAGCTCCTCCTTTAATTTGTGAAGTACTGAAAGTTCTAAAAAGAATAGATGTACCAAATACAAGGCATGAGCCCCGCACATCCCCGCCTCAGGAAGCTGTTCGCCTAATTGGAACAAACTTAACCAATGGAAAGATAAAGGGGGGTTAGGCCAACTTTAACAAGGTTCCTTGGATGAGGTCCCCACCTGGCAAGGCACTCCCTCGAATAAAAAAGAGAGAAGTCAAATCCACGAATTGATATTGAGAATATTGAAGTTAAAGAACTTCCATGAAATAGGATCCCGAAGGGCCAAGAAGCTCTAGACATTAAGGTTACGGCCGACCAAGGGCCTCAAGGGCTTGGTCCCTATGGCCGACCAAGAGTCCTTGAAGCTGACTCCTCCACATGGAGGGTTAGGCCGACTAGGATGTCCTCAAAGGAACGTCTGGAGACGTCCTGAACTAATAGGGATGGCCCCTAAAAGAAGGTTCCAAGAAAACCATGAACTAGAGCCAAGGGATGCTCCTAATGAAGACAAGAACTTCCACGAAAACAAGTTTCGTAAAGACTAGAACCCTTACGAAGGGAAATAAGTTTACGAAGAGTAAGACGCTCACGGCTACCAAGAGTCAGTGACGCCTAGCCCTCCATAAGGAAGGATTAGGCCGACTAGAACCTTCACAGAGGAAAATAAGTTTCGTGAAGAATAGAATGTTCACGAGAACAAGTACATAACGCTCACTAGAAAAAGGGCCAAACGTCCAAAAAGAGCAGAATTGCCGACCGGGCCACATGAAGGCCTCATAGCCGACAGGAACCTATGTAGGGTTGATCCAGACCCTCCTAAAGGTTTTCTGGTGGAACTCCTATGAAATTCCTTGAGAATTCTTGAAAAATTAGGCGCCCGATGAGAACAAGTTCCGCGAAGACTAAAGAGTCCATGAGAACAAGTTCCGCGAAGGCTAAAGAGTCCATGAGAACAAATTTTGTGAAGACTAGGACATCCACGAAAACAAGTTTCATGAAGAATAGAACGTTTACTAGAAAACGATCAGAAAAGCCTGGTTGAGGCTAAACACAAATCGATAGTCTTAAGGGACAAAAAGCCCAGTAAGTTTAAAAGCCCAAAGAAGAAAGGCCCGAAGTGGAACGTTCCAGAATACTCCAAGAAATTCTAAAGGAAATAAATGAACAGGGAAGAAAAATTCAAGAATATTCCCAAGAATTCTAGAGAATTCTAAAGGAGGTATTTAAATATATTACAGTCCAATTATAATTAGGAAGAGGCCAGATAAAAGGCCCAAATCCAATTAGGATTTGGAAAAATAGAGGCCCAAGTCCAATTAAGATTTGGAAGGATACAAGCCCAAATCAAAGCCCAAATCCAATTAGGATTTGAAAAAAGAGAAGGCCCAAGTAAGGCCCATTCCAAGTTGAATAAAGAAGAAGCCCAATAAAGACCAGGATTGAGGTCGAATTTGAGGTCGTGAATTCTATTCGAATTCTTTCGAACAGACACCCGAAAATTACGGGTAAAAAAGACCAGGATTGAGGTCGAAATCCAGGAAAATAAGACCAGGATTGAGGTCGAATTCCCAATTCAAGCACGATATTTTTCAAGGAAAAGGACAAATTTTCGACCTAGATCCAGGTCGAAGGTTCGACTAGAATTCTAGTCGAAATCCAGGTCGTGAATCCTAGTCGAAATCCTTCGACTAGGAATCAAAAAAATAAAAAATAAAAAATAAAAAAATAAAAAAATCGAGCAGAATTCTGGTCGAAATTTCGACTAGGATCCTGGTCGAATTCCAGGTCGTGGATCCTAGTCGAAATCCTTCGACCAGGATGGCAAGGCTGACCCCTATTTTCGACTAGGATCCTGGTCGAAATTTCGACTAGGATCCTGGTCGAATTCCAGGTCGTGGATCCTAGTCGAAATCTTTCGACCAGGATGGCAAGGCTGACCCCTATTTTCGACTAGGATCCTGGTCGAAATTTCGACTAGGATCCTGGTCGAAAAAGGGCTGGAAATCTGAAAAATCCCAGAAAATTAGGGAAAAATCCAGAAAATTAGGGAAAATCCCAGAAAATTAGGGAAAATCCCAGAAAATTAGGGAAAAATCCCAGAAAATTAGGGAAAATCCCAGAAAATTAGGGAAAAATCCCAGAAAATTAGGGAAAAATCCAGAAAATTAGGAAAAATCCCAGAAAATTAGGGGAAAATCCTAGAAAATTAGGGGAAAATCCAGAAAATTAAGGAAAAATCCCAGAAAATTCCAGAAAATTAGGGGAAAATCCCAGAAAATTAGGGAAAATCCCAGAAAATTAGGGAAAAATTCCAAAAAATTAGGGGAAAATCCAGAAAATAAAGGAAAAATCCCGGAAATAAGGGAAAAATTCCTGGAAATTAAGATAATTCCTGAATAAAAGGAAAAATTCGTTGTAAATGTGTAGGTCGCTCCACACTTTACGGAAAAACGAAACCCTGTAAGGGAACAAATAGACTTAACTTCTGCGAAACCTAATCAATGTTTCCCAAAAGTTGGGGGGCAAATGATAGGGATAAATAAATTATGATTGTATAATTAAATACTGCATTAATTGTACAAACTGTGGGCTGCTAGGCCCAATAAAAAGATATATGATACTCAGACCAGAAAGGTTAAGCCTGATGGACCAGATCAGGCCTGATGGAATAAAAAAGGCCCAAAAGCCCTGATTATTAATTAATTTCATAATTAATTAATAAGGGACAAATCAGATGTTGAAAAGAGTCCCGATAAGGATATAAATCCTTGGAGATTAGCCTCAAGGGGACCTAAAAGGATAAGGAATCAGTTTCCTACTACCTAGGACTCCAAAGTCCATTCTAATTATGAGACTTGCCCACCAAGTCTCCTACACCAAGTCCAATTCAAGGACTCCCAACATCTATATAAGGGGTCTCACCCCCACCAATCAGAACTACGTTTTTTGGCTTGATTCTCTAATTCACAGAGATACGTAGGCATCTCGTAAAGGCAGATTGAGTCACGAAACACGAGAGCAGCCATTAAAGGCCTTGAGATCCCGAATCTTAGTATTAAATACAGCAAGTAATAACCTTGGTTTTTTATCCATAACACCTTGCATGCAAATCTACCTAACTATATTTGAGGGTTACTCTTATAAAATCTCAAACCCACTCACATTATAGTCAAATCAATGCATAAAAACAAGTCCAAGAAGTGATCATCACCTCACTTCACCCCACCACTTCACTCTCCCTTCTCCCTCACCTCTCGGTTTTTCCCCTCCCCTCTCGGCAACCACCAAAACTGAGCCCCATCCCCTTCTTTCTTCAACTCTCACTCAAACAATCATCTTATATCTAAGTAATTTTACTCCCTATATGTTATTCTTATATATATTTCAAAAGTTTAGAGTGAAAAACCTATGTTTTGACCTTGCATGGTGATGTTTTTGTTAAACTCAAAGTGAACCTCCTTGATTCTTGTGAATCTAAGGCTTTCACCATGAGATATAGTATCATAGGGTCAAGAATGGCTAGACATAAGAGTGTTACACTTATGAAATGTTGTTCTTACCCTAATCCATTCGGCCATGACTTGATAGGAGCCGAATGGATGGTGTTTTGTTGCCTTGTTACATTTTTGTGTATTTTGTGATGACAACGTGAATTTTATAGTAAAAGCTTGATAAAACCCTTTTGCATGCTAGTTGATCATTTAGTTGTAATCCATGTTAGGCTTGCATGTTGAATTATGATAAAAATTTATTTGGAAATCATGTTGCTTTGGCTTGAAAGATCCGAAAGCATGCATGCATGTAAATCACTTTTGATTTTTTTTGGAAGTTTTGATCATTTAGATTCATGTTGTTAGTGAGCCTTAATTTCAGTAGGAATAATGTATTAATATTGATTTATACTTCTTATTGCATGGTAATAATTCGTGGTTATCTATTATAAAAAAAATATATATATCTTGTTGCTTCAAGAGCATAAAGGTTTGTGATTTATAAAGAGTAGTCTCTTTTGTTTTGCCATAGTTGCACCTTAGGTAAGGATGATCTCACCAAGGTTATTTTGAGAAAAAGGGAGTTAGTTCAGTAGAATACCATGTATAAGTCTTTGTTTAAGTTTTGAGTTGTTGTTAGATAGGTTTGTCAAGTCAAAGCCTTGGAAAAATGAGAGTTATAGTTTCTGCAGAAAAATCAGTTTAGTACCCTGAGGTTTAGAGTGAGTTTTGACCATGTCATTGATGTGCACTTTGAGGCCCAAGCTACCAGAAGTTAGTATGGGGAGTATATATTAGGTTTTAGGAGTTGGTTGGAGGTTTGCATGTCATTTGGTTAGGTGCACAAGTAGAATAACAAAATCTGTCCAGCAGGGGACAGTTTTGTTGCAACTTAGAAATAGGGAGATTTGGCCATGTCATGGGTAGGCCCTCATTAGGCCCAATTGGGCCTTAGTTAGAGGGTATTTCAGAGAAGTTTTTCCAACCATAGTTCATAGGATATGAGCTAGAACCATGTGTCACAAGATAATTCAAGTCAGGGCATTTTCTGCCCAGAAAAAACAGGGGAACCTTGGACTTTTAGCTTAGGCCCAAGAAGGCCCAAGCCAGGCCTTTGAGCCACATCAAGCTTGTGAGATGCCCTTAGGTCAGGAGAGTCTTGTGTAAAAATTTTGAAGAAAAACTTGTAGTTTAAGAGTGTCTAATGCACTCAAGAAACCTTAGTTACCATTCTGAAATTTGCACCAGTGAGCACTTTCACTTATCACATAGCTTTAGAACACTTAGAAGTGAGTATTAGGTCGACCACCATAGTTGTAAGATAGTATAAGGTCAGTAGAGTAAAAGGCACAAGTGAGGGTCAATAGGTTTTGGATAATTTAGGAAAGGCACATTGAGTTAGGAAGCCCAAATTTGAAGACTTTGTTTAATTAGCGACCAAGTGACTTAAGTGGTGAGTCGAGATCATCCAAGCCTAGTGTGGCATTATGGTGTATATGATGTTATTTGGTATTAATATACGATATGTGATTATGTGGCTACGTGTGTACATTTGAAAATATAATGGTGGATATGAATTAAGTGCGTATAGGCCTAAGTGCCATCCATGTTTAATTTCGGGTTGTAAATAGGTTAAGATGGTAATAATATATTATAATGAGGATTATTATTATTTATGTAGGATCTCGAGACGAGGGAAAACTTGCCATAAAAGTCGAGTGAAGCTCCAGTTGTTGCTCCTACCAGTCAGACCAGACCAGTCTATCTCAAGGCAAGTGATTCAACTTGACCTTCGTATTTACTGTAAACAGTTCATATATATATCGATGCAATTATCCTGAGTCATTTTGATATATTTAAATCAAGCGTATCTTTTGTTTATCTTTGAGTTACATAGAGATGCCATGAACCCTCGAGTACGTATTGCAAGTAGTTCAAAATTCTTTCATGATAGTTTAATGCCATGATAAAATAGAGATTTGTTATAATACTTTATTGATCCTTTTGATTATCATGCTATTGATCCCTGAGAAATCTTGATATTGCACCCTGATGCTTTGATTCAACTCTTGAAATAACCTCGATAGAAACTTTATCTTGATACCTAAAAGCCAATCGTTTCTTAAATTCATTCATGATTGTTTGATAACCCTATCCTTACCCTAAAGCTTGATACCCTGTTATATCTTGAGCTGATGATCACTTTCTTTATATTTTAACACCTCTATCCTATTGGAACCAGTGATGCTTATCTTCTTGATGTTCTAATACCTATACCTTGTCTACAACCATTGCTTTAAGCCTAGTTTGGCATTACTCTTTCATATTATCCAATAGCCTTGCTCAATTTCCTTGTCAAAGTTCTTGTTTATGGAAACCTCTCAATTACCCTAATATAGTAAAGTCTAGTGGATCATGGCCCTGAGATTTAGTGTCATATTTCCAGTGTTTCAAGTTGATCTATAATCCCTTGATAAAAATGATTACAGTCGAAAGAGATTTTGTCATAAATCGGCATCAGTTTTTAAAATGATTAAAATGTGGATTTTTCAGTCCCAAAGGGGGATAAATGTTTTCTTTGAATGGTGGATCTGGACTGAGACGCGAGTCCTTTCCACACTTATATTAGGCTTAAAAGTTGCCTAGGGATTCCCAATAATGTTTTAGAACCCAGCGAGGTTCGGGATTACTTCGCGGCTGATCACCGGCTGTAATCCGTAGCGTCATAAAATGATTTTTGATTAAGAATGATTTTAAAATTGTTTTGATGCAAGCAAAATGATGCCAACTCACATAAGTTTTATCTCTCGTTATCATTGATTATGTCTTTCCATTGTCATTCCTAAAGGTATATCTCGATTTATGTTTTGCGTTGTACTGTTAGCACTTGTTGAGCTTTTGGCTCACTTCTTGCTTTACCCTGATATTACAGCTAGCAGCTATGGTTAGATTCAAGCAGACTGCCCGTAAGACCTGTGATGCTGATGCTTATGTTCGAGCTCAGGTAGAATAAGTAATAATAGCTGTGAGGATTCGGTATTTGTAATCAGATGTAATAGCTGGTAGTGATGGGCTGTTCCAAACCCTAAACTGTAAGATCTTGGATTGGTTGTGTATCCTTCATTAAAATGATGTAATAGCTATATTTATTTTTCTGTTTAAGTTGGGGGTGTGACAGTTTGGGCTAAAGTAAATACTTAGAATATATTTTCTTAAATCTAAAATATTTTCAGAGTGTGGGAAATATATTTTTTAAGTATTTAAAAGTATTTCTCCGATAAATAATATATTTGAGATACGAGAGAAAATTACTTTGAACAATATGAGGTGGGGGATAAAATGAGATATTAATATTACTTTATCAAATAGTAATTTCTAAGAGTGTAAAAATATATTTTTGGATTTATAAATGTTTATGGAGTGAAAGATATATATGTTATCCCTTTTAAAAACATCTTTTTTTGAAATAAATTTAGCACGAGTCTTCTAAAGAATATCCAAGTTCTCATATTCCTTTTTCAAACTTGTTGCCTTATTAATATTGCAAGAGAGCCTAAGAAAGATCATATTTCCGATAATCCTTTACGATCTCATTGCTTTGGAGTATATTCCTTTAAAAATATATATTTTGATTTTCAGCAAATTGGAATATCTCTTGTGTTTATATTTAAAATATAAATACATTTTGAAAAAACATTTTTGAAAATATTTTGCTAGATATGGCTTTTCACTTTTGATTATGTCAATTAAATTCATGCCTATTTGGAGAGGATATACGTGTTTTAAATTTTATGTTAAATTATACAAATACCAAAATAAATAATTAATCGAAGATGTTCTTTTAATCTTCCCCTTTATGGTATTTTTTAAATAAAATATAAAATTTAAAATTTTCTAAGTGTGTTCTTCCACTAAATGTATGCATGTATTTTGAAAAATATTTTTCACATAAATATATTAAAGGTGGAAGTATTGTTGTATATCCCTTAAATTTAATTCTTGCAAAACTTGAACAACTTATTAGATGAATAAGTTTATTTTCAAATTGGGGGTCTAATTTCTTCTTCCCCTTTTATTTGGATAATATCAAAAACAATAGTCAAAAGAGTATATAAATGGCTTCCCCTTAATGTATTATAACCCTTTTTAACAAGGAATTTTTATTTTTAGTGAAAATGTGAAGAAGTGATAGATTTGATTTTAAGAAATCACTATATAATTTTTTATTTCTTCTTCCCCTTAAAAGATCTTTCCCTTAATAGAATTTTTACTACACTTATTTACTCATGTTTGTTTGATTTAAAGCAAGTACTTTGGTTTACATTATCTCAGATTATTTTCTAATTTTAATGAGAGTATGTTTATTTGAAAACTGATTTTAATTTGATCTTGTTTGATCATTTGTATGAATCTGAAAGAAAATGTATATGTTGTTACATATTGAATTCTCAATGATCAGAAGAAGCTCAGGATCTGGCTGTTTGGATGTCATCAGGATCTAATGTACCGTCAGGATTTGGTATGTCATCAGGATTTGTATGATATCCGTATTTGAAGACAGTCAGCATTAGAGGATTTGTTCTGTTCCTTATAATGTGGAGCAGATATCTGTTACGTCTGAGTTATATGAATTTATCTGTTTAGTTTAAGATATGTATCAGTTTCAGTTAGTTTTTGACAATGCATATCTTAGATTAATCTGTTATAGCTGTGTAGTATATAAACACAGTTTAGGTCATTACTTAGAAAACAACACTCGAGGATCATTCGACCTAGCAGCTCTCAAGAACATCAGTACTTCTTGAGAGGATTTTGTAACAATTTTTATCAGATATATAAAAAGCTGTTATATTTTAT
Organism: Apium graveolens; assembly: GCF_009905375.1. Lineage (NCBI taxonomy): Eukaryota > Viridiplantae > Streptophyta > Magnoliopsida > Apiales > Apiaceae > Apium > Apium graveolens. The sequence goes on from NC_133657.1 coordinate 170,104,028, forward strand.
TACTTGTTCGAAACATTTATACAATTGTATCCAACCCCCTTAAACAATTGTATCTTTACTGGGCAACATATGCTAGTTGTAATAATCTCAATCTAAAAGACTTGCTATGACCAAAACTGTTTATAGTAATGTAGAAGTATAGTCGAGTTCTCAGTTTTGATTAATTATAACTTGTTAGAACAATGTCAATTGTTAGAAAAAAAATCATAGCTTATTCAATTCACTTGAGTGATCCATGTTTAAAAACTTTTCGCCCATAATTTATTCAGATGAAGATTTCAGTTTTTAATACAAGAAAAGAAACAAACCGTGATATGTTAGATTCAAAAATCTCTTGATAACCATTTTCCAGTTTGTGTATTATATATCTTCATTTTTATTTTAAAGCTTCACCTCTTTTAATGCATATGTGATCATATTTTCTTTTCAGTTTTATCACATTAATCCTGAATAATCGAGAATCATTAATATAATATATCAAGTAAATGATCTGGTTAGTGGCATTGTCTAATGCAGTTAGTAAGTTAGTGTTGCACACAACTGGTGCCCTAATTTCACTCTCATAAATAGGAGTATATGTTTTTGTTACAGAATTCTCAGAAATTTAAAACCGATATACATTCTCAATACTGTTTTCTACAACTACATGTTATAATTATATAACATATTTGTCAATTTCAAGAAAAAATTGAACCACCGGAATGCAACTGTATAGCTAAGCAATCATGTACTTCTGAAATAATCAGCCCTGTCAAGTATAAACATATTCATGCATATTCTGTGATTTTAAACTAGATATCATGGCAGGAGAATATTAGAATTCAAGAGCAAAGCAAAAATATTTCTAAAATTATTATTGTCCTGAATTCTAGAATAGTATAGCCAAATCATCAAGTGAAATGTCATTTATAAGTACTAGAACTTTAACATAAGTAAATCATTGCTTAGCCCTTCATTTTTATAAAGATGAATTCTAATTAATCAGCAGAATTGACCTTTAGTTATAAATAAACAAATTTGCATAAACAAGTTAGTAAGAACATATAAATTTTTATTATAAGTCATTTTCTGATGGTTAGTAAATTATTTTTTTAGGATAAGAAAATGCAGTGTGCAAGAAAGAAATTAAATGGTTGACAATGTTTAAACAGGAGTTGCAGCAGCTGATACTTTAGTTAAGCCAGAAATAATTTAAACTTATTTTTCAATTTTATAGGTCAACCAGGTTGTAAACCAAAACACAGTAAAGTTGTCATAGCAAGAAATTTAACTATATAATAAAATTTCATTAGGATTTAACAGCATGTCAACAATAGTTTTGTCATTAAAGGAACAATAACAGCCAAATTGAAATACAACAGACATATCAAAGTTTTCAAAGCAAAAGAACTGAATAAGAACTTGGTTTACTAACAACATCAAAAGCTAAATAGCACAGATAGAATAATAGTGGTGCATCTATGCAAGAACACAATAGATTACTCCTTGACAGGAGATTTTTTAACATCAATAAAACCCAGATTTCCATCAGTCTCACACAACTCAAGCAACACAGTAATATCTGCCAAACCAACAAACTCATCATCCTTCTGACCAAAACCAGCAACCTTATATTTCCCATTACCAACACAAACAAGCTCATCAACCTTTTCACCAACACTCATAGGCTCAATTGCCTCCTCACTCACATTCCTTCTTGAGGTTGCTTCTGAATACTCAAGTAAGGCATCTTTCCTAAGAATCTTTTCTTCTAAGTTATTAATCCTATTGACCAACGTAAGATTGATTACTTTAAGACTGTTTATTTCAACTTTTAAGAATTTTAATCTCATTGTTGGTTTTCTCAGGATTAACAATTTAGGCATTTTAATCAGATTCACAAGCTGGGGCTTACACACACTTAATGGGACCTTATCTTGGTAAAGAGTTTCAACATTAAAGTATTCAATTTGCTTAGCAAAGGTTTTGATTAGCTTAACTTGGTTAATTTGAAATAGAGAGGTTATAAGCAAGGCATATGGCATGAATTCTTCATAAAACCCATTTATCATGTTTAAAATTGTGACATAATTTAAGTTAAACTCAACCTTATTAGTTACTAGTTGAAACATTACCTTAAGATCAACAAAATCAAAAACTCTATCTTATTTTGGTTTAAAGAGAATGTTTTCCGTAAGTATGACAACTAGTTTTTGATATGTGTTTGTGGAGTGTTTGATGTGTATACCCCAGTTAAACTCACAGAGACCCAAAGGCACATCATCATCACAAAAGAGACCAACATACAACTCAAACTCCTTTTGATCAAAAGACAAACTTATCAAAGATATTGATGCATGATTTTTGCAAAGTATGGCTTCCTAACCTCATAGCCTTATAGATAGAATTACTATCAACTTTCAAATTAATCCCTTGCACATAAGACTCAATAAAATAAACACCATCTTCCCTTTAACAGACTTCCATGTTCACATAGAATTTACTTATGAGATGCACATGATAGTTCCAACATCTATAGAAAACAAAGTTGTCCCATTTAGCAGCCATGATTATCTTAAAGAGTTTACCCATTTTCTCAACTTAAATCATCATTCCAGTTTGAATGTTCTTCAACATTCTGTTGAGTTTACCAGAATTGGTCAGTTTGACCAATGTAGGTGTGGGTGGTGTTAAGTGTGTGTATGGCAGTGATGGTGGGGAAAGGTTTAAAGGAGTCATTTATCACTTGGTTTGAGTTAGAGTTCCTAACTCTTTGTATGTTTTCATGAGTGCTATAATATAAAGGTGTTTGGTGTGTGATGTTGTTGTGTTTTTGCTTTTTACGGTGAGGATAGTGATGATTGTAGTTTGGGAAAAGTGATTCATGTGACTGATGAGGATAATTAGTTAATGATCTTCCATCAATTCTATCAATGAGAGGGAGAAGCATTGGTGTTCTCCTAAGGTAAAAGTGAGAGTGTCTAGAGTCCATTCAAGAGGAAAATGAATGCACAGAGAAGAGGGAAATGAAGTGCAGTTCGTGTTTGTGTATGTGTGTAATAAAATGCATGCATAGCAGTGGCCTTATAAAGAGTTCAAAGAACTCATGTGGTAGCACAGTGACTGAGAATAAAGAATCAGCATAATATGTATGTATATGCATGACAGGCAAATGCATAGTACAGACCTTAAATGCAAAGCAGATATGGATGACCTCATGTAAGTTTGTCAACAAGCTACTCAAGTAATAAGCACAGAAAGCACATGCACTGTCTTACTTAGACACTTACTTCTAATTTTATATAAAGATTATTTTGACTTCTACTGAATGCATTTTAGTTTTGGTTGTTTTTATATGATGACATTTATGCAGGAAGATATGCAGTGCTTATGTATGCTAGGTCTGTGCAGAGAGTTCAAGAAATAGAACTCTCTAAGCTGTGCATATGCATTTAATGAAGCATTGTAACACCCCCAGATCCGGGGTCGGGGATCCGGGTCATCACGGTCTTTCTTTCCACAATATCACTTCACTTAATTAATAATAATAACCTTATGCTGTGACCCCACACTAACACACCACAACCCGTTATAGTCTCAGAGATGAAATTGAAATAAGTACAAGTCTTTGAATCCACAATTTAATAGTTATTACAACCCAAAACGATTACTTGATAAATTTACAGTTAATTGCCATTATCTGCCACAAGTTATAATTATACATAATTGATTCTCAAAAGTAGAATGCCTGATCTACCAATGGATCTACCTCTGCAGCTATAGCAGCCACAACATCATCGGGAAGACGCGGGACGCTTCCCACGCGCTTGCGCTGGGTCTGCTGGAGTCTGGCCATCTCTCCTAACTGTTGTTGTGTGATGAAGAAATAAAGCAAGAGTGAGCCTTACAGCTCGCAAGATAATACATAGTGATAACAATAATATAAGTATCTAAATGGATACTTACTAGAATCTTTATCATGTGTAAGATAATTACTTACTAGATATAAGTAAAAACAAGGAATGAAGTTACCAATACTTCACTACACTTATATCATTTATAAAGCTACTTGAACTACCACCGTTCAAAGTATTATAAGTTTTTTTAAAAAAAACATCCCATAGATGAGACCACAAGTTAAGACTTGAATTCAATCTTTGAAATATTATTGAATGAAATAAAGTTACGAGATACTTTATTTAGTCCCGATATATATATATCCACATATATATCTCTTAAACATTTCCTGGAACCTCTGTTATGTAAAGTATGAACAGAGTTTGAAACATCCAATGAATTTTGGAAAGGAAAAGAATTTTGGCATAAACCAGATATCTTGCTGATCAGGCAAAGATACCAATAAGTAACCTTTTCTACTAGTAGATGGATGAATCCCCCACCGGTCATCACCCTGGCCACATAAGGACCTTGTGCTGGACCGCCACCCGGCCTCTTACGCGTTGATGGACTGCCACCCAGCCACTTACACTTTGATAGACCGTACCACGGCCTGTCGCTTATGCCGACTCAATTAGATGGGCTTACTTCCCGAACATTGGGCAAGTAATCAATTCATTTACCAAAACTGCTACCTTGTTGCGAATATAAAATACACCATAGAGCCGGATCCCTCAGGTTTTGAGCGAGTATTTAAATCCCCTTAAAAAGGAAGATCTTAAATATAAAAATGAGTTTTGGGATCCGCTCTAACTTTTAAAAATCATTTTGAAGACTCGAAAACACTTTATAGAGTGTTTGGAGTAAAGCTGATTTAATGAAGTAAATCAGTCCCCAAAATATTTAGAAAATGACTGAATATTATTATTTAAATAATATTCCCATAAAGAATAATCTTTATAAAAATAATTGAAGTAGAAGTATTAAAACTTATACTTGAAACGAGTATTAAATAACCAAAGATATACTTATATGAAAGTACTATCTTTATTTGAATAATCGAAAATAAGTTTGATTATTGACACCTTATTCTTTAATAAAATAAAGAATATACCTCAGCAAATAATCGGAGTCATAGATCCTCAAATGAATATTCAAATAATATTCATTAAATAATATAAACTGAGTCATAAGCCCTCGAATGAATATTCAAATAATATTCAGATAAATAAATAAAAGGGTCATAAGCCCTCGAATGAATATTCAAATAATATTCAGATAAATAAATAAAAGGAGTCATAAGTCCCCGAATGAATATTCAAAATAATATTCATTTAATATAAAGGAGTCATACGCCTTCGAATAATATTCGAAATAATATTCAATAATAAAATAAAGTTAAAGTTATCGAATAAACCTTATTCGATTAATAGTTTTGAAAACTATGATCATATATATATATAAATATATATATATATATATTTATATCCATATATACAAAATCTACTCAGGATCCTCGACTCCCGGTTTTAGAAAATATTTTCACCTTTGGGTCCCTGTACTAAGGGTATATGCAAATTACCGCTATCCTCTAGCATAGGTATTATCAACTGAATCAACAGATATATATGGAAAGAATACGAAACAGGCATGCATATATATATATACCATAGCAGCATGCTTCAATATATTGCATCATTTGCTAATTAACCAACATGCATCTATCGCAAGATAATGCAAATACATATATTCATCACAACAACAGTTATAACGGGTAGAAAATTTGCCTGAGCGACTTGGGATGATAAAAGGCTCGGGACGAGTCTGGTAACCTATAAACAATAAGTAAGCTGGAATTAAACCAAAGTCACTTGTAAATCTATACTTTAACTAACTTAGACTCTAACGCTTGTTTTGCGCTTATTGATTCTCTTAAGTCACTCGAGTACCCTCGGCTCCACCATTTTTAATAAATTAACCATTACGAGTTTTAAAGCGATTCCTTCGCGAGTGTCTTACCAACTGCCTAACACTCTTACCATAATTGTTTCATACATTAATTAACCCTTTTTGGTCTTTAACCTATGTTTCAAAGTAAGACGAGGGGAAATGATTCGTTCGCGAAACACCGTTACTTGAAACGGTCGTTTCTCCTAAACCGTACATCGGAATCAAACGAACTACATATCAAAACGAAGCTCATAACATGAACTATCTAAAAATGGCAATGGTCATAATCTAGCAGGGAGTTCTCGGGTCCAAATGTTATGAACAAAAGCAGTCTAAAGTAAATCGGACATTACGACGGCTATGTTTACGCGATTACCAATGTTTAAACTACTCCAATTAACCACCAACCAACTCATAACCATCAATACAACAAAACTTCACTGAAACCATACCACATCAGTCCATAATCTCCAAGGTTTTCAACTCAAACAACCACAATCAAGACCTATGAACTATAATCAAGCTTCAATTACCAAAACACTTCCAAATCAAACCAAGCTACTAATAATCACAATCCATGCTTCTCATTTCACAAAACCAACCATTAAACTTACTAACAAATAAAGTAAAGGCTAGGGTTTGAAGTTTATACCTTCCTTGGGAGGTGTTAAGTTGCTAGGAAGCCTTAGGGAGCCTCCTACAAGCTTGATCATGATTATTTGGACGAGACTTGTGAACAAGAGTTATAGGTCATCTCAATACCTTTCCAATGAGCTATAGAACACAATATTTGAGTGAGAAATGAAGGAGATACAGCAGTTTTAGTGTGCTGGTTCTGTTTTGGCCGAGAGCATGAAGAACAATGCCTTGGTTTCTTTTTGATTTTGATGAAAAATGATTTGCTTGGCTTGGTTGGTTTGATTTTTGTGTTTGTTTTAGTAAATTACCTAGTTGCCCTTGATTTTATGTGGTTAAAAAGCCACCACATCTCCTTCCTTCCCATGTCATGCTTGTGTCATCCTCATGATGTCATCCTCCCCTCCTTGTCCTCTTCTCATTGGTTGGGTGACATCATCCTCTCTAATCCCTTTGATTAACTTCCTAATTGTTTGCCTAATAACCGCTGATCTGTTATACTGTTCGCTTAACTTTCGTTTTCGTTTATCGTTTGAGGGATCATACCCGGGATCTTATTACTTAGGTTCCCTTAACCTTTCTCAATACATTATATTCCTTTTTATGATCCTCTATTATAATCCTTTAATTTAAATCCTTTTATCCTGTTACCTTATACTCAATTCTTTCCGTATCTATTGGATTTCCGGGAAAAATCAAAGTGTTCAGATTTGGATTCTGACGATCTTTACATACACTTATATCCCATATAAAGTACTAATAAAATCTCAGAATATCCATATCAGAACCCCTATATAGTGTGGCATGAAAAGTTTTCTCATTCAGCAAAAACACTATTCATAAGGGTTTCAAAATTTCCCAAAAATTGGGGTTATTACAGTCTCCCCTCCTTAAAAGGATTCCGTCCCGGAATTAGATAGAAAATGAATTGGGATACTTTCTTAGCATTACACTTTCTAACTCTCAAATAAATTTTCCCACATTGTGGTTCTTCTATCAAACTCTGAATAGTTTGATAACCCTTCTCCTATGCACTTGTTCCCTTTTCACTCTACAACCCTTCCTGGTTGCTCCATATAGGTTACATCGGGTTGCATGTCTATGCGCTCATATGCCCCTATTTATCTAGCATCCGAATTACACTTCCTTAACATTGATACGTGGAACACGTTATGAACTTGCTACATGTTCGGGGGTAGGGCTAGCTCATATGCTAACTTCCCAAAACGTCTTAATATATCCCAAAGGGTCCAACAATTCGTCGGCTTAGCTTTCCTTTCTTTTTTGAACCTCATCAATCCTTTCCAAGGGATACCTTTAACCTTACTAGGTCCCCTATTTCCTATTCTTTGTCCTTTCGTGTCAAATCAACATACTTTTTATGTCCATGTTGGGCTACTACCAGCTGTCCTCTGATTAGATCTATTATATCCTTGGTCCTTTGGACCACTACTGGTCTGAGCATCTTGCGCTCTACAACTTCATCCTAACATAAGGGAGATCGACATTATCTTCCCTCAAGGATCTCATAAGGCGACATCCCGATAATGACATATGATCTATTGTCGTAAGATAACTTAATCTGCGTTAAGTGATCATTCCAAATTCTTTCAAGTTTATTGCACCGGCTTTCATCATAGCTTCTAGCATTATAGCTTTTGCTTCTCAATACCCATTCTTTTCCAGTTCGTAATCGCTACTACCTTCCGTTCCTAATATTATACTTGTTATACTCTTGCTCGTTAGAGTTCAATAACCTTTTAATAACCACGTCAACCTTAGTATCACGAATGTGCTTCCATTCTGAATACCACCACAAGTTTACTACTCCTTTTTCAGCTGCTTTTATCTTCGAAAGCTTAGTCCTTCATATAGAAGTAAAAGAATTTATTGAGAGATCACTATGATCATGAACACTTGTTATATCGCATAGTTAGTACAGAAGGTGGCCAGCCTTTAGTACTTGACAAGCAATTAAACAACATGTGGTATCCTACTAGGCTTCTATCACACAGATAGATAGTCATTCAGCAATACCTCCCCTTCTGGAAGGGTTGTTCTTCTCAACTTACATGAAATGAAAATGAGAGAAAAAACGAATTGAAGAGAATTGTATATATAAAAAAATATACTGCCACCAAATATCTGGCTTGGAACCTACCTCTGAACTATATAGGTTTGCCATAGGAGAACAAAATATATATGTATTTATATCAACATCAAGTATTATAGCATCATATTTTACATGCCTAAATATTTTTGCTATTCTGTCCATCATTCTATGGACCCTTGCTCTTCCTCGAGCTTATACACAATCACCTTTGAAACTCCCTCGACATCGAAAATCGAATCTGGGATCTCATTCTAGACCTCATCGCTACTAGAACCCATTTCTATACCGCAACCTTCTTCGTATAATAATACGACTCTCTATTGATAAGAAAGAATAAATATTCACTAGGTAGATACTCTACTTAATTAGTCTATCAATGATAACTTATACACTACCACGACCCGATTAGTGGTACTCAATCTCAACATCCATTCCAATACAACTCTCACGGTTGTAATCAGCTCGTTACTCGCAGAATCATTGCTGCCTTACTATGGTCCACCACTGACCCACTATCATCATTCACTTTCCATGAAATCTTAATAGCTAACCATACGGAGTCCATACATGTCGTATCAATTCATTCTAAGGAGGTAACATAATCACCATTCCTGATTCATGAAGAACACTCCTGATCCTGACATATATACATGACATGAAGCAGATAAAGTTGCAGAAGAGTTTCAATCAAAGGAACGGTAGCAGGTTAATACCATTCTAAATCATATGCCTTAAATAGAAGACTTACTCAAAGGTTTGTCTAGTCCTTTTTGAAACATGGTCCTGGCTTATCTCAAGATAGGACCTTCTAAGATAGATAGCCCGTTCATGGCGATTACACGAATTAAACCTTTACCAACTACTATTACGGTTGGGTATTGCACAGTCATCAGAAGGAATGTCAATCTTCCAAACCATAATACAACCTTCACAGTTTTAACCATCATCACTGTATTCTTTTGGCACAAGCGCCTATAATTATCCTCTTACCTTTAAAGTGTCGGCCACCTCTTTGGCCTTTCCTGATAGTAAAATTTCCTTACAATCAATGTCATCTTAACCGCTTTCACTAATTTTCTACCCCATTTCAATCACAGCTTATGTGAAGATGTTTTCCTTAAAATCTGATGAGTAAAAAAAAATCACCATTTTTCCATAAGTTATTGCCTCAGTCTTTAGAGGTTAATCACTGTCACGAATGACTCTCAATCATACTTAGAACATCTTTTATCTTAGGTCCTAATTTCCCTGAACAGTTTCGACCTTTACGGGTTCGATCCATACTTTCTCGTGGTTTAACACGTGCCCCACTTGGCATCATTATAATTACGTCACATTTCCTTTATCAACATTTTTATTCTTGAGAATTTTGAATATTACCTTTCTCCTTGTAAAACCCCTAAGGTTTTCCTTGAATCGTTCCTCCTGTATTCCCTAGATACAGGGCATATCAAGATACCATTTATTAATACCAGAATCATTGTCTATATACTTCTGAAAAAAAAAATCCACTGATTCTTAAAGTTTGTTATTACCTTAACCCTTTCCCAATCATTCTGTCAAAACTCATACTGTCCCTATTAAGGGTGAAATGCCAACCTTTATGCATTCCCCTAGGATTCATTTTAAGTTACCGATGTTCTATCCTTAATTCCACCTTTAAAAGGTACCTGCATCCTTCCATGGATAAATCAAGTCATATATCCCTGATAAGGGTGTCTTATTCAATCATTCCCACCTCGATAGTATATGCCTAATTTCACAATGACATATGTATTCAAAATGGGGTCAATCAATATGGCCTCCAAAAGATAACAACGGTTGTCCGCTTGACTCGCCGAATTTGGTAACGATAACAAGGATGTTCTGGAGAATATTGGTCATGTTCAACGTGAACTTCTTCTTAATAATTCCTTATTTACTTTTGTTGTTTATCTCAACAGTCACCTCAATGTTGGGATGTCTTTCATACCTGGCGTCTCCCTTTCTGGGTATCAAGCCACCGGTCCTACACTTCACATTCTTGAAGGTCACTTCCTTCATCCAATTTTCCTAATTTCTTACTTTCTTGTCTTCTCAGTCTATCCGCGTCTCATTATTTATCCTTCGAACTATCTCAAGGTTTTCCTCGAATCTTCCCAACTTACAGGGGATAAAATATATGTATCTCTTATGCCCTCAACCATCAATTTTAACTCATGGTGAATCACCCTCATCTTGATGATTACATACTCTTCTATTTCTATTTCTATGAGTCTTTAGGGTTTCCTCATACCCAACTCCCTTATCATTCCTCAAACTCTATTGCCGTTATATTCCTTTCTCTTATCATTATTTCATGAACCAACACAACATAAGCATTGATTTCAAACATCCCGTCATTCTGGATTCGTGTCCTCAGAACGAATCTTGACAACTTTTACAACTTAGATTCATAATTTATCATACTTGTCTACCTTTGTTCTGACTCTAAAGCTTTTTCACTATCTCCATAACCTTGGGAATTACTTTCCCGAAAACAATTTACGGAACTCAAATCAGTTTATTATAATCTCTTGCTCCGTGCCTTCCTTGGCCTTTCACCAGCGGGTGGTCTCTCTCTTGGGAGGGTAAGTGACAAAAACAGTCTTTTGTGATCCGTCAATCATTCAGAATCTCAAATGATTCCTCTATTTCCTTTAGCCAGGCTCTTGCCTCGACTGGGTCAGCTTGTTCCTTGGAACTCTAAGAGCTTAGCGACTTAAAGAACCTGAAAGAATTTCTCACCGCATTGTTTCCTCAGGGTGGTGGTTGGGGATAATAGTCTAAGTTCTGTCTAGACAGGTCCATAAATTGCCGTATAGGAGTACCGTCTCGGGTCTCCTTTCCTTACTCGACTTTCTGTTTCCTTAGTATGAAATGTTTCAACCTTCTCCCATAATCGGGGTTATCTTATACATTAAAAACCTTGTTTTCCACTCTATTATGTTATGGGTTCTTTCTTTCTTGATGGCGTCCTCCCTGACTATCACATTCAGGGTTTGCCCTTAATCTTATTCCTTGAACTATGACTTTCATCTAAGATCTCATCTTTAAGCTCTTGAACATTTGGAATCCAAATTCTATAGGAATACCTCATTATTCCCTTATCATCTTTCTCGGTATTAATCTCATATCTATTTGTTGGCTCTCTGCCTTCATTCATCCCTTTTTCTGGCACAATATGTTCTTTTCCGATAATTCGGTCTGTATTGCAATCTCAAACAGCTTTTCGGTACCGGCTCCGGTTACCTTCACTACTATTTCCATTTTCTCAAAATCTCTTATAAACTCTCCAAAATACATTATCATCTTGAGTCTCTCCTTTTTTTTACTAAAGGCATCAGCCACTATATTGGCTTTCCCCGAATGATAAAGAATCTCCCAATCATAATTCTTGATTAGCTCTAACCGCCTCCTCTGGCGTATGTTGAGCTCTTTCTACGCTAAAATGCACTAGAGCACTTATGGCTTGTGTAAATCCCGCACTTCTCTCCATACAAGTAGTGCCTCCAATCTTTAGGGTAAAACTATTGCCACGAGCCTAAGCTCATGGGCGGGGATATCGAATTTTATATTCCCTTAATTGTCTTGACGCGTACGCGATTACCTTACCGTGCTGCATAAGCACGCACCCTAAGCCCTTGTGCGAAGCGTCACTATACTTCACAAAATCTCCTTTTCCATCCGGCAACGCCAGCATAGGGGCCATCACCAACCTTTGCTTCAGTTCTTGAAAGTTGTTCTCGTATTTCTCTGTCCATTCAAACTTCTTAGTCTTACGAGTAAGCCGCGTTAAAGGGGATACTATCTTTACAAACTTGAACGAATCTCCGGTAGTGACCAGCCAATCCTACCTCTGGTAATTCCCCGAACCATGGTCATCAATTCCTCAGTGGTCCTTTATTCATTCTTGTCAGGACCCTCCACGGGATTCTTCTCAGCAACAATCCCTTCTAGGACAACATCCTCAACCGCTACATCCTCAATATCAACATCATCCGGTCCTGCGTTAGGACGCTCTATCGGATCCATAATCTGATCTCCAATAAGTAATAAAACATTATTGCGTTGTTGCTCCTCAACCTCAGGGTTCGGTGTCCCGCTACCATATACGATAACGAACTACGCTTCTATCGCTACATTTATAAGGGTTCCCATAAGGGTTTTAACTATCGGTACTACGTTAGGTAGCCCGACTATGAACTTGGCAAGAGTTCTTATTATCTTAGTGAACTTATTATCTTAACGTCACATCATCTCTGAGGTTTGTAACACTTAGCTCTGATACCATTTCTGTAACACCCCCAGATCCGGGGTCGGGGATCCGGGTCGTCACGGTCTTTCTTTCCACAATATCACTTCACTTAATTAATAATAATAACCTTATGCTGTGACCCCACACTAACACACCACAACCCGTTATAGTCTCAGAGATGAAATTGAAATAAGTACAAGTCTTTGAATCCACAATTTAATAGTTATTACAACCCAAAACGATTACTTGATAAATTTACAGTTAATTGCCATTATCTGCCACAAGTTATAATTATACATAATTGATTCTCAAAAGTAGAATGCCTGATCTACCAATGGATCTACCTCTGCAGCTATAGCAGCCACAACATCATCGGGAAGACGCGGGACGCTTCCCACGCGCTTGCGCTGGGTCTGCTGGAGTCTGGCCATCTCTCCTAACTGTTGTTGTGTGATGAAGAAATAAAGCAAGAGTGAGCCTTACAGCTCGCAAGATAATACATAGTGATAACAATAATATAAGTATCTAAATGGATACTTACTAGAATCTTTATCATGTGTAAGATAATTACTTACTAGATATAAGTAAAAACAAGGAATGAAGTTACCAATACTTCACTACACTTATATCATTTATAAAGCTACTTGAACTACCACCGTTCAAAGTATTATAAGTTTTTTTAAAAAAAACATCCCATAGATGAGACCACAAGTTAAGACTTGAATTCAATCTTTGAAATATTATTGAATGAAATAAAGTTACGAGATACTTTATTTAGTCCCGATATATATATATCCACATATATATCTCTTAAACATTTCCTGGAACCTCTGTTATGTAAAGTATGAACAGAGTTTGAAACATCCAATGAATTTTGGAAAGGAAAAGAATTTTGGCATAAACCAGATATCTTGCTGATCAGGCAAAGATACCAATAAGTAACCTTTTCTACTAGTAGATGGATGAATCCCCCACCGGTCATCACCCTGGCCACATAAGGACCTTGTGCTGGACCGCCACCCGACCTCTTACGCGTTGATGGACTGCCACCCAGCCACTTACACTTTGATAGACCGTACCACGGCCTGTCGCTTATGCCGACTCAATTAGATGGGCTTACTTCCCGAACATTGGGCAAGTAATCAATTCATTTACCAAAACTGCAACCTTGTTGCGAATATAAAATACACCATAGAGCCGGATCCCTCAGGTTTTGAGCGAGTATTTAAATCCCCTTAAAAAGGAAGATCTTAAATATAAAAATGAGTTTTGGGATCCGCTCTAACTTTTAAAAATCATTTTGAAGACTCGAAAACACTTTATAGAGTGTTTGGAGTAAAGCTGATTTAATGAAGTAAATCAGTCCCCAAAATATTTAGAAAATGACTGAATATTATTATTTAAATAATATTCCCATAAAGAATAATCTTTATAAAAATAATTGAAGTAGAAGTATTAAAACTTATACTTGAAACGAGTATTAAATAACCAAAGATATACTTATATGAAAGTACTATCTTTATTTGAATAATCGAAAATAAGTTTGATTATTGACACCTTATTCTTTAATAAAATAAAGAATATACCTCAGCAAATAATCGGAGTCATAGATCCTCAAATGAATATTCAAATAATATTCATTAAATAATATAAACTGAGTCATAAGCCCTCGAATGAATATTCAAATAATATTCAATAAATAATATAAAAGAGTCATAAGCCCTCGAATGAATATTCAAATAATATTCAGATAAATAAATAAAAGGGTCATAAGCCCTCGAATGAATATTCAAATAATATTCAGATAAATAAATAAAAGGAGTCATAAGTCCCCGAATGAATATTCAAAATAATATTCATTTAATATAAAGGAGTCATACGCCTTCGAATAATATTCGAAATAATATTCAATAATAAAATAAAGTTAAAGTTATCGAATAAACCTTATTCGATTAATAGTTTTGAAAACTATGACCATATATATATATATAAGTATATATATATATATATATATATATATATATATTTATATCCATATATACAAAATCTACTCGGGATCCTCGACTCCCGGTTTTAAAAAATATTTTCACCTTTGGGTCCCTGTACTAAGGGTATATGCAAATTACCGCTATCCTCTAGCATAGGTATTATCAACTGAATCAACAGATATATATGGAAAGAATGCGAAACAGGCATGCATATATATACCATAGCAGCATGCTTCAATATATTGCATCATTTGCTAATTAACCAACATGCATCTATCGCAAGATAATGCAAATACATATATTCATCACAACAACAGTTATAACGGGTAGAAAACTTGCCTGAGCGACTTGGGATGATAAAAGGCTCGGGACGAGTCTGGTAACCTATAAACAATAAGTAAGTTGGAATTAAACCAAAGTCACTTGTAAATCTATACTTTAACTAACTTAGACTCTAACGCTTGTTTTGCGCTTATTGATTCTCTTAAGTCACTCGAGTACCCTCGGCTCCACCATTTTTAATAAATTAACCATTACGAGTTTTAAAGCGATTCCTTCGCGAGTGTCTTACCAACTGCCTAACACTCTTACCATAATTGTTTCATACATTAATTAACCCTTTTTGGTCTTTAACCTATGTTTCAAAGTAAGGCGAGGGGAAATGATTCGTTCGCGAAACGCCGTTAATTGAAACGGTCGTTTCTCCTAAACCGTACATCGGAATCAAACGAACTACATATCAAAACGAAGCTCGTAACATGAACTATCTAAACATGGCAATAGTCATAATCTAGAAGGGAGTTCTCGGGTCCAAATGTTATGAACAAAAGCAGTCTAAAGTAAATCGGACATTACGACGGCTATGTTTACGCGATTACCAATGTTTAAACTACTCCAATTAACCACCAACCAACTCATAACCATCAATACAACAAAACTTCACCGAAACCATACCACATCAGTCCATAATCTCCAAGGTTTTCAACTCAAACAACCACAATCAAGACCTATGAACTATAATCAAGCTTCAATTACCAAAACACTTCCAAATCAAACCAAGCTACTAATAATCACAATCCATGCTTCTCATTTCACAAAACCAACCATTAAACTTACTAACAAATAAAGTAAAGGCTAGGGTTTGAAGTTTATACCTTCCTTGGGAGGTGTTAAGTTGCTAGGAAGCCTTAGGGAGCCTCCTACAAGCTTGATCATGATTATTTGGACGAGACTTGTGAACAAGAGTTATAGGTCATCTCAATACCTTTCCAATGAGCTATAGAACACAATATTTGAGTGAGAAATGAAGGAGATACAGCAGTTTTAGTGTGCTGGTTCTGTTTTGGCCGAGAGCATGAAGAACAATGCCTTGGTTTCTTTTTGATTTTGATGAAAAATGATTTGCTTGGCTTGGTTGGTTTGATTTTTGTGTTTGTTTTAGTAAATTACCTAGTTGCCCTTGATTTTGTGTGGTTAAAAAGCCACCACATCTCCTTCCTTCCCATGTCATGCTTGTGTCATCCTTATGATGTCATCCTCCCCTCCTTGTCCTCTTCTCATTGGTTGGGTGACATCATCCTCTCTAATCCCTTTGATTAACTTCCTAATTGTTTGCCTAATAACCGCTGATCTGTTATACTGTTCGCTTAACTTTCGTTTTCGTTTATCGTTTGAGGGATCATACCCGGGATCTTATTACTTAGGTTCCCTTAACCTTTCTCAATACATTATATTCCTTTTTATGATCCTCTATTATAATCCTTTAATTTAAATCATTTTATCCTGTTACCTTATACTCAATTCTTTCCGTATCTATTGGATTTTCGGGAAAAATCAAAGTGTTCGGATTTGGATTCTGACGATCTTTACATACACTTATATCCCATATAAAGTACTAATAAAATCTCAGAATATCCATATCAGAACCCCTATATAGTGTGGCATGAAAAGTTTTCTCATTCAGCAAAAACACTATTCATAAGGGTTTCAAAATTTCCCAAAAATTGGGGTTATTACAAGCATGCATTAAAGAACCATGAGTGTTCATTAATATATTCCTTTTATAGACAAAATAGTGTTAAAGAGAATAGATATTATACACAGTGGCAGAGGTTCATTAAATAGATGCAGTCATTTTGTAACATTGTGAATTAAATGACCAAGACTCAACTATTCATGATTGATGTGACTGATTTTGGATTCTTTTAGACCATTTAATTTCCACTCATATAAACATCAGCAACTAAATAACAAATATAAACATTTATACAGAGGACGCCAGCAACCAAATAAAGCCATAAACAGCTTCTCACAAATAAAAGATGCAAAGATGATCTTAGTTCTCATTTGTTGACGTTTTACCAGTGATCCAGATACTGGGATTCTCTAAGTGATCTTAGTTCCAGGGCATTGTGTGTGTGTGATTTAAACTACACGTGGAATGCAATCATCACTTCTTATAAATCAGCAAATAATTTTAATAAGTCTGCTCAGCCAAATAAACAAAAACTTATGACACATACTAAGAACCATGAGTACTGCACATAACTGTTTTAAGTTAATTATCATTCCACTGTGTTATCACAAATTCACATTTGATTTATAAATTTCATTCAAAACAATCAATCACTTAATTTTAACTTTCATATTATAAGTGGATTAATATACTACTTACTGTATTTCATCAAGACAGGTTATAAACTGTGTATTTCACAGAGTCAAGAAGCAGTAGTTTAGATACATAACACATCACAGAGAACTCTTATAATTATCACATTTTAGAGGAGCAGTTAAGATAGACAGTCATTGATCTGTTTAAAGTTCATACCATAAGTATTATTACTTCACAGTTGTTCAAAATCTACTAATCAACCATCAAGCAATCATAATGTCCTGATTTATATTTTTAATTGATCTTTTTAAGTGAACAAGACTAGTCATATATATTTAGATGATTAGCAAATGATCAGGTTAATTCTAACAGTCCACACATTAATAGCAAGAAACTAGATTTATATTGCTTAATGAATCAATATACCCATGCACAAGAACAAACTTGAATCAGAAATTAACTCTTGCTTCTTAATTCAAACACATAAACAATTACAATGAGATCATACATTAAGCATACAACAGACTAAGCCACTTTTCTCAAAAGTCCATAACCTTGAAGAAAAGAATTCTAACTTAAGTTAAACTGGTTTAGTGATTTAATCCATCGAAATTCTCATGCACTAGAAGTAACAAATGTCTTCTGACTTAAAAATGTAATTAACCAAAGTCAAACTGATTCATTACTTAATCAAATTAAATACAAATAATCCCATTAATACATAATTGATATCTCAGATAAGCCAACAAAATCGAGTTCAACATTCAAGTCAAGATAAATCTATAAATACACAACTGATACTTCAGATAATCCAACAAAATTGAATTCAACATTTAATCGAATGTATGTCAAGATAATTCCATCAATACACAACTGAAAACTCAAATAATCCCCTTCCCCCTTTTTTTACTAAATAATCACTAATACAGTTCATGCACAGGGATTAAACCAAAGCAAATACTTCATTGAATTCGTTTAAAACATCAAACCAGAGCTCAATCAAGCAAGCAGTCCAATTCGAATATTTCAATTAACCACATAATTTTACACTCCGAATTATGTTCAAAAATTATAAAATTTGTTCATACCTGAGTCCGTGGCTTCGAAGCATACATGGATACTAACCTGACTCAACTCGTCTGACCCCGAGTTGAGTGACTCGGTGAGTTAACTCGGTAAATCGTCTGAGTTGACTCAACTGAGTTGAGCAGATTTCTTCTCCAAGTTCCATTTCTTTGCTCGATCTTCCTTTATCTCGCTTAGTTTCTTCGATTAATCTGCACAAAACACTCGTATTCGAATTAGGGTTTTGAAAAGTAAAAAGTTTTTAATCGAAATATACACATATATATATATATGTGTGTGTGTGTGTGTGAATGTTGATTTTGAATCAATCTTAGGTTTATTGATTTGAACCCAAGTGGACTTGATCGAAAATCATTTTGATTTTACCACCCCAATTGATTAAGAAAGCGATTCAATTGATTCCTGTATTTGAACCGTTTGAATATCGTGTATAGTATCTGAGAATTAA
This sequence comes from Apium graveolens, assembly GCF_009905375.1. Lineage (NCBI taxonomy): Eukaryota > Viridiplantae > Streptophyta > Magnoliopsida > Apiales > Apiaceae > Apium > Apium graveolens. Next base: position 170,123,012 of record NC_133657.1, read on the forward strand.
GAATTGACTGAGATTCAATCAGAAAAGTCGATGAACTCGTCGGAGAAACTGATTAACAGCGACGAGTTTTGAGAGAGAGAAATGAGAGAAAAAGAGGAGACTGAGAGGCGTGTATACTGAACAGTTAAACCTAATTCTATATATATTTTTTTGTTTAAGAACGGTCAGGATTAAATCCTGATAAGATTGTATGGCCAAGATTTTAGGGTTAATAAAATGGGTTTTGGGTTCAATACTTTTGGGCTGCAAGTAGAAGTCCCATTTAATTTTCTGAAAATTATAGATTGATTTTAAATTAGCAATTGGGCTGGGTTGTGGCTAAATAAAAATAGAAAGTAATTTTTGTTTTTAAAGAAAATAATTAGAAACTATTTTTGAATAAATATTTATATATAGAGAGAATAATTTTGATATTTTTAATGAGTAATAATATTTAATTTATTTTAAAATAATTTTCTTTTCAATGCACTTAATCCATTTAATTTCTCAAAATCTGATCAATAAATAATATTGATAAATCTGAATTATTGAGAGAATTAACAGATAGTAGAAAAGAGTTATTTATTTTAAAATAGATATATATATATATAAATGTTTACCCATAATATAAATAATATATTTAGAGAACATATTATTTATTTTAAGACTTATTTTAAATATTCCAACATTCCTAAATCCAAACGGAGTTTAGTGAACCTGTCAGAATTTAACGGTTTGTTAAAGATGTCAGCGATGTTATACTCAGTTCCAATATGAGTCATTTTTATATCGCCTTTGTTGACATGATCACATAAAAAATGATGTCTCACATCTATATGTTTGGATCTAGAGTGCAGCACCAGATTTTTACTTAAATCAATAGGACTCCTATTATCACATAAAATGGAGATTACATTAAATTTTGTGTTATAGTCTGCCAATGTTTGTTTCATCCACGATATTTGTGCACAACATTTGGCAGCAGCTATATACTCAGCTTCAATGGTAGATATAGACACGGAATTTTGTTACTTTGAAAACCATGAAACTAAACATCCACCCAGAAACTGACACGTACCACTTGTACTTTTTATGTCGACTAAATGTCCAGCATAGTCTGAATCATAATAACAAGTTAAGTTAAATGGTATTCCTTTAGGATACCAAAGACCAACATTCGTGGTACCTTTAAGATATCTCAGTATCCTCTTTAATGCGGATAAGTGAGATTCTTTTGGTGTTACTTGAAATCTAGCACATTTGCAAACACTATATTATATATCGGGTCGGCTTGCGGTAATATATAATAAGCTACCAATCATTCCTCGATATTTCTTAGTGTCAACGGGAATTCCTTTGGGATCCTCCGTTAGTTTGTCAGATGTTGACTTAGGTGTGGAAATTGGTTTGCAATTTTCCATTTCAAATTTCTTTAGCATTTTTGTTAGGAATATGTTTTGAACTTGATGATAAGTTAAACAAAACACCTTAGTAGATTTAACTTAGTGAATTTTGTAGCACTCGACGGATGATCAAATATGGTCCCGACGGATGAACTTTATAGTCCTGACGGATGATAAATTGACATCCATCGAGTGAGTAGCTTATGTAACAAATAAGAATTGTAGCACATTTCTGCAAACAACTTGTATTAGTCAAGTAGATTGCTTAGGGTTTTGTAAGTCATGTTGACTACTAGATTGATATGCAGAATAGGTTGATTAATTGTAAATATGAGATATCTTGTAATTCTGTATAAGTGAAATAGAGTCAAGTGTCAAATAGACTCCCGACGGATGATCTACAAGACTCCCGACGGATGATCAACAAAGCTCCCGACGGATGACAAGCATAGTCCCGACGGATGATCAAATTTAAATATCTGTTGACAGTGACAACACAGTCATATGCGTTGGGTGTTTCCAAAAGGAATATGGTAGCCTGTTAAGCAGGAATGTGAGAACAAAGAAGTATTACCATTTCCATGCCATTGTGAAGATATTCAAAGATGCTGGAATACAGTAGTGAAGTAGCATGAAGTTAAATTAGATATGTTTTGTTTTATTATCTTGTCTTATTGTCATGTAAACTTGGTGATATATAAACCAAGTGTAGCAAGTAGAACAATTAACTAAGCAAGCTTATTTTCAGAGAAATATATCAAGCTATATTCTGTAAGCATTTCTCTGTAGTTTGGTTGTTTAAACATGTAAGCAGCTCTGAGCTATTCAAAGCTTTATAGAGTTCTCATTTGATATATATATATATATATATATATATATATATGTGGCGGATACATTCAAATCCACCAGAAAGTTTTAAAAGCCTGTATTTTTATTACTTATTGTTTTGATTTCTATCACTCTTTTATTCCACACCATTGCTGATCAAACACTGTTATATTTATCAAGTTAGAACTTTCTTTAAATTTAAAAAAGTAGCCAGAATTACATTCAACCCCCCTTTTGTAATTCATGTTGTATTGTTAGGGAATAACGATTGGTATCATAGCAAGCTCTTGAAGAACAAAGAGTATAAAGATCACAACAAACAACAAGATGAACAAAAAGGATGTTAGAGTAAAGATTCCATTTTTGGACAAAGACAACTATCACCACTGGAAGGTGAAGATGCACCTACATCTTCTTTCCTAAGATGAGGCCTATGTGGACTACATAGAGAGAGGTCCGCATGTACCAATGAAAGCTGCAATTGGCAATGAGCCATTTGTTCCAAAACCTACGCATGAATGGTCAGACCCTGATACTGAGCAAGTCAGGAATGATAAGAAGGCCATGAATATATTGTTCAATGGAGTTGATGGTGATATGTTTGATAACATCATTAACTGTAAAACAGCCAAAGAGGTTTGGGACACAATCCAGATCATTTGTGATGGTACTGAGCAAGTAAGGGAGAACAAGATGCAACTACTGATTTGACAATATGAGCATTTCCACTGTGAAGAAAGTGAGTCTCTCACTGATATTTTTAGTAGATTTCAAAAGCTACTAAATGCTCTGAAGTTTCATGGAAGAGTCTATCAAACAAAAGACTCTAACCTCAAGTTCCTTAGATCTCTTCCAAAAGAGTGGAAGCCAATGACAGTCTCATTGAGAAATTCACAAGATTACAAGGAGTTCACCTTGGAGAGACTGTATGGCATCTTGAAAACCTATGAGCTTGAAATAGAGCAAGATGAGAGGATGGAGAAAGGAAGGAAGAAAGGAAGGTCCATAGCATTGGTTGCTGAGTTAGAGAAGGAGAAAGAGATGAAGGTAGAAGCTGTTGAGTCTACATCAAAGGTCTGTGAAAGCAAGGGTAAAAGGTTGGTAGCTGAAAATGAAGATCAATTGAGCCAAGATGACATGGATGATATTGATGAACATCTAGCATTCTTATCCAGAAGATTTGACAAGCTCAAATTTAAAAAGAATTTTGGAGCAGCTAAGCCAAACAGAAACATAATTGATAAGTCAAAATTCAAGTGTTTCAAATGTGGCTTGGCGGGTCATTTTGCTAGTGAATGTAGAAAGTCTGATTCTAGGAAAAAGAAGTGTGAGCCTGTTGATTATAAATAGAAATACTTTGAGTTGCTCAAGCAAAGGGAAAGGGCTTTCATCACACAGGAGAATGATTGGGCTGCAAATGGATTGGATGAAGATGAAGAAACAAGCTATGTCAATCTAGCCCTAATGACCAAATCTGATGAAACAAAAATAAGTTCTTCAAGCAATCAGGTAATCACCACTAACCTAGCACATTTATCTAAAGTTGAGTGTAATGATGCAATAAATGAAACGTCCACGGAATTGTATCACCGGTGTGTTACACTTAAGTCTCTCACTAAGGAAAATGCAAAAATTAAAGAACAATTTATTTTTAAGTGAAAGGAATAATGTGCTAGACTCTCAGTTTATTGAATTTGAGAAATTGAGAATTGAGTGTAAGATTGCTAAGGATGAATTAACTGAATCCTTGAAGAAAGAAGAGATTTTAAAGAAGCAGCTTGAATGAGAACATGAAGTGATTAAGGCATGTAAATCATCTAGAGATGTCCATGCTCAAATCACTAAAGTTCAAGCTATTGAGTCCTTTTGTGATGCAGCCTGGAAGAAGAGTAAAGAGAAGCTTGAATCCAATTTGGTTGAAGGATTGTTTACAGATGTGGACTCGACGGATGATGAAAATCATCCGTCGGATAATCAAAAGGATTATCCGTCGAGTGACAAAGAGCCACATCTGTCGGCTGTGAGTAAACCAGTTAGCAAAGCTAAGCTAGCTAAGTTGAATGAGAAATATGGATCAGTTTCTAAGAACTTTATTCCAGGAGAATCAAGTCAAGTCAGGAAGGAAAAGAAAGTTAATGTTGGTCATCTGTCTATCAAGTAATTGAATAACAGATTAGAAAAGATTGAGGTTAAAACAGAAACTAAAAAGAAAAATAATAGAAATGGGAAAGTAGGAATTAACAAACATAACAACTACACACCTGATAAATATGCACCAAGAAAAATTTGTGTTAAGTGTGGTAGGGTTAATCATTTGTCTATTAATTACAAACTTGCCATGCCTACTCCTACGTCTGCACCCTCTTCTTTTCCCAATATGAGTGCCATGCCTACCATGCCTATGAATGCTATGTCTGCTCAGAATGTGAATGCACAATTTGCTAATATGCCATTTGCACCTAATCCTTATTATGATGCATTTAGTATGCCTCAAATGCCATTTAGCATGCCTTACTGGAATAACATTTCTGCAAATAGCATGCCTTTTCTAGTTAATCAAAATGTGCATGATAATTCTGTTTTAATGAAGGGTTTCAAAGGTCCAACTCAGATGACTAAGGATGAATCAGAAATTCCCAAGTCAAATGAGATCAAACCTAAGAAACCAAAGAAGAAAGCTAACAAGGCAGGACCCAAGAAAACTTGGGTACCAAAATCAACTTGATTTGATTTTGATATGTGCAGGGAAACAGAAAGAATCTTTGGTATTTGGATAGTGGATGCTCAAGGCACATGACTGAAGATTCTACCATGCTCACTGAGTTCAAGGAAAGAGTTGGCCCAAGTATCACTTTTGGAGATGACAGCAAAGGTTATACTGTGGAATATGGCTTGATTTCAAAAGATAGTGTCATCATTGAAGAAGTTGCCCTAGTGGATGGTCTCAAGCATAATTTGTTGAGTATCAGTCAGCTTTGTGATAAGGGCAACTTAGTTACTTTCAATTCAGGAGCCTGTGTTGTGACAAACAAAAAGAGCAATAAAGTGGTTCTCACCAGAGTGAGAAAAGGAAATGTGTACTTAACTGATTTCAACTCATCAAATGCAGAATCAGTAACTTATCTTCTCAGTAAAGCAAGTCAAGATGAAAGTTGGCTTTAGCACAAGAAGTTGTCCCATCTAAATTTCAAGACCATAAATGAACTTGTCAAGAAAGAACTAGTTAGAGGTATTCCTCAAGTGGAGTTTACTAAGGATGGATTGTGTGATGCCTTCCAGAAAGGAAAGCAGATCAAAGCATCATTCAGAAAGAAGCTTGATTCAACAATCGAGAAAGCTTTACAATTATTACACATGGATTTGTTTGGACCAATCAATGTGTTGTCCATCTCAAGAAAAAGATTTTGCCTAGTAATTGTGGATGATTTCTCAAAGTTCTCTTGGACATATTTCCTAAAGTCTAAAGATGAAGCTAGTGAAATCATCATCAATCACATAAGGCAAGTCAACAATCATCCTGACTTTAAAGTAAGAAGAATCAGGAGTGACAATAGAACTGAGTTCAAGAATTCTGTGATGAGATCATTTTGTGAAGAGAATGGGATTATGCATGAGTTTTCTGCAGCAAGAAATCCATAAAAAAATGGAGTAGTAGAAAGAAAGAACATATCTCTTATTGAAGCTGCAAGGACAATGCTTGAAAAATCAAAATTGCCAACATATTTTTGGGTTGAAGTTGTGAATACTGCCTGCTACACTCAGAATATTTCTTTGGTTAATGAAGCAAAGTGCATGAAACCCTACCAATTGTTCAAAACTAGGAAGCCAACTCTAAATTTTCTTCATGTCTTTGGCTGCAAGTGTTACATTTTAAGGAATCAAACTGATCAACATGGAAAGTTTGATGCTAAAGCAGATGAAAGAATTTTTTTTGGATATGCTGTGGGAAAAGCATAGAGAGTCTACAATCTAAGAACCAGCATTGTTATGGAATCAGTACATGTTGTGTTTGATGATTAAAAGATTAAAGGACTGCAAGATGGAGATTTCCATGAAAACCTCAAGTTTGTTTGATAATATGGAGATGGTTAGTGATGACAGTGATGATGAAAGTGATCAAGAAATGGTGTCTAAGGATAATGCAGAAAAATCTACAACTAATGAAGCAAATAATTCAACATCTGTCGAGTTACAAAAATGCTTCATCCGTCGGGAAACAATCTGCTTAATCTGTCGAGAGACAATCAGCTTCATCCGTCGAGATACAAAATGCATCATCCGTCGGAACAATAAGAGAAGCTGAAAGTCAGAATAGATCACCTACAGAAAGTTCCCCTTTCTCAAATAAAAGATTCACAAACTCATGGGGAGCTTCTCATAATCAAAACTCAGTCACACATCAAGACAACAATGAGGCCTCTTCATCTAGAGCTAATCTACCTCAACAAAGAAAATGGACTAGAGATCACCTTTTTGAGCTTATCATTGGTGATGTATCTTCTAGAGTTCAAACAAGGAAAGCAACTCAAGAAAAATGTCTATATAGCAACTTCCTCTTTAAGGAAGAACCAAAGAAGGTAGAAGAAGGTTTGTTGGATCCTACTTGGATTTAAGCTATGCAGGAGGAGCTAAACCAATTTGAAAGGAACAAGGTATGGAAGCTGGTACCCAAACCTAAAGGAAAGAATCCAATTGACACCAAGTGGGTATTCAGAAACAAGATGGATGAAAATGGCATAGTGGTCAGGAACAAAGCTAGATTGGTTGCTAAGGGCCACTGTCAATAAGAAGGAATAGATTTTAATTAAACTTTTGCTCCTGTTGCAAGACTTAAAGCCATCAGAATTTTCTTAGCCTGTACAGCTCATGCCAATTTCAAGGTCTATCAAATGGATGTCAAAAGTGCCTTTCTGAATGGAGATTTGGAGGAGGAAGTCTATATCAGTCAACCTCCTGGTTTTAAAGATCCAAATTTTCCAGAATATGTCTACTATCTCTTGAAAGTACTTTATGGACTGAAGCAAGCACCTAGAGCCTAGTATGACACCTTATCAAAGTTTCTTTTGGAAAATTACTTCCCAAGAGGTACTGTCGATAAAACTTTATTCTTTAGAAATGTTAATGGCTCTAGTATACTTGTTCAAATTTATGTAGATGATATTATATTTTTCTCTACTGATGAAAAACTTTGCAAAAAGTTTGCCACATTGATGCAAAGTAAGTATGAAATGAGCATGATGGGGGAACTAACTTACTTTCTTGGTTTACAAGTTAAGCAAGTTAGTGATGGAATATTCATTAGTCAAACTAAATATATTCATGATCTTTTAAAGAAGTTTGATCTAATGGATTGCACATCTCCAAAAAATCCCATGGCCACTGCAACTAAACCTGAATTAAACACTACTGAAAAGTCTGTGGATATTTCAAGCTATAGGGGCATGGTTGGCTCACTTCTGTACTTAACAGCTAGTAGGCTAGATATAATGTTTTCTACTTATCTTTGTGCTAAATTTCAGGTTGATCCTAGAGAATCTCACTTAGTAGCTATAAAGATAATTTTCAGAGATCTCAAGGGAACTCCAAAACATGGCATTTGGTACCCTAGAGATTCTGGTTTTGATCTAACTGGTTATTTAGATGCATATTATGCAGGTTGTAAAATAGATAGAAAAATTACAACAGGAACCTGTCAATTTCTAGGGAACAAGCTTGTGTCCTGGTTCAGTAAAAAGCAAAATTCAGTTTCTACTTCTACAGTTGAAGCTGAATATACTGCTGTTGGTAGTTGTTGTGCACAGATTTTATGGATGAAAAACCAATTATTGGACTATGATCTACAAGTGGACAGAATTCCCATTTTCTGTGATAACACAAGTGCAATTGCCATCACTGGAAATCCAGTACAGTATTCAAGAACAAAGTACATAGACATCAAGTACCACTTCATTAGGGAACATATGATGAATGGTACTGTGGAACTTCATTTTGTTCCAAGTGAAAAGCAGCTTGCAGATATCTTTACTGAGCCACTTGATGAATCCACCTTTTCAAGGCTAAGTGAGTTAGGTATGCTTAATTATTCTTGAATCATTTCAGATATTTTTGCAAGTTATAATGCAGCAAGAAACTTAATTGATTTTTCTACTTTGGATGAAATTTTGGCTAAGTCAAAACTTACATCCCGGCGGATGCTCATTATCCATCGAGTTTGATCATCCACCGGAATATTATTTATTAATAAAAATCAATTACTTTTCTGGATTATTTTACAACCCGATGGATAATTGTTCTATTCTCATCCGTCGAATTATCTCAATCTTAGCCGTTAAAACTCTGAACATTATCCATCGGGTATACTTACAGTTTGTAAGTTTAACACGACGGATAATTGACAGAATTTTGACAGTGTATTTATTTTTAAACGGCTATTTTGGGCTATTTTGATTGGTTACTTTATTTCACTTTATTATTTTTGACAGTTTATTTCTGAGATAGTATAAAAGTAGAATTCATTTTTATTCTATTCTTTTATCATTCTCAAATCAATTGCTCTAACTCCTTTTTTCTCAAAAGCAAATACCTCTCTGCAAATTTCCACATCTTAACAATGGCACCAGTAGTCAAAATTATGTCCCAGTCTAGATTTATCTATTAAAAGAACAACTTCGTAGCTCTTATGAACAAGGAGATTCCACAATCTGGAGACTTTCACAAAATGATGGACTTTGTGAAGAGCTGCAAACTCAGTTATGCTATGTTGGAGTCACCCACAATCTACTGTGAAGTTGTGGAGGAGATATGGACAACTGCTGTGTACCAATCTTCTGACAAGACCATATCTTTCTCTCTTATAGGTAAGCAGTTCTGCATTAATAGTGACATTATCAAAGCATGCTTTAAAATTCCAGATAACTCTACCACTGTTCCACACACTGATGTTAATTTAGTTACCATGTTAAATTCTATGGGCTATGCACTTTCTACCTCTAAGTTAAGTGAGACTAGGAGGCTAGGTCTTAGAAAGGAATGGAGTTATCTTTGTGATGTGGTAACTAAGGTATTTTCTGGTAAAGTGAGTAATTTTGATTCTGTTAACATTGCTATGCTTAACATGCTTTACATGCTATTTACTGATAAGTACTTTAACTTCAGTGACATGATCATGTTTGAGTTAGGTTATAAGTTAGGGGAACTTAGTAAGAGAGGTAAAAGTGTCTACTATGCTAGATTCTTTATGATTCTTGCTAACCATCTCATTGAGAACATTGTTGTTGAGAACCCAACCAATAAACTGAATTGATGCATTCAAGAAAGGAGAATCATTGCAGATCTCAATAGAGCAAGTCACCACAAAGAGGTGCCCCTCTTCTACTTTCCAATCATGGAGGGGCCTCAGGTAAGTTAGGTAAGCACCACTGTCTCTACTCTTCCAATCTCACAAATTTATTTGCCTTCAAGTGTAGATATGGCATATGTGTCAATGACCCAACAGATGCCTACCCAAGCTACCAAATCAATAATTTCAAAATCAAAAGCTAAGAAAGCCCCCTCTGGTTTCTTTCAAAAGAAACCAGTTGCAAAAATTACCAAACACAAAGAGGGGAGTGTTAAGGAGAGTGAGTTAGGTGAGTGACAGGGTGAAAATCAAGGAAACCCTAAGAATAAGGCTGGTGAGATTAGTGTACCTAATCCTAGCCACACCACAGTTTCCCAACAAACTGTGGTTGTTAATAAGGAAATCAGCTCAATTCTAGTTTCATCCTCCCAAAAGGATGTTACTATTGAAACAAGCTCCAAACCAGCAGCACAAGCCAAGAGGGTTAGGGACACAAGCTCACCGCATATTTATGCCAAAAAGAAAAGATCTTAAACCCTTGGGGATACACAGGGAACACACACAGTTCAAACTGGAGCTAAAGACTCAGTCACTGCACCATCTCAAAGTCAGCTTTATGTGGCTCCAATAAATGTGGAGTCACAGCCAAAATCATTGACAATTGAAGCACCTGAAATACTAAATTTACCCACACACTCACTGGATGTAGACATGATTCATACATCACTTCCAAATTCTCCATCTCTAACTCTATTGGAGAAGCCAAAAATCCAAGCAAGTGAGCATCATCTTTTAGATAATTTGTTGGCTCACTTGCCAATTCTTTCTGAGTCTATTGAGACATCTGTGCCCAAATTTTCATCAATCTGCACAGAGTCTACAATAGTATCCACTCCAAACTCATTCATTTCTTCTATACCAGTGAATATTATCCATCCGTCGAGTAGTGATTATATCTCGATGGATGTGCCTAACAGCAGTCATCCGTCGGCTAGCCAAACTACTATCCCAATGGATGTTCCTCATCCGTCGGTTCTCTCTGGACAACTTCAAATCCCAACAATTGTCACAAGTGCAGATGACCTAGTAGTAGTACAATCACTCTTAGGACTGAGGGCAGGGAGTGAATTGAGTGAGCGGTTGGGTTGCTCCCAGGAAAAAGGAGAGGAAAGGAGTGAACCAATGCAGACCATTTCTTCAGGTCTGGCAAAAGTGAGTGAGGGGAGTCCCACCTTAGATGGTGAAAGTGAGGGTGTGAGGGTGGGAAGCCAAGGGGAGCCCTTGATGCAAGAACAGAAAGAATATGAGAGAATTGCAAGTATATGAGATATAAGGATGGACATCATTGTTAGTGAGTCAATGAATGCCAATGATGCACATAGAGAGAAATTATCTCAACATGATCAAGCTGTCATAGATTCCATCTCTTTGGATGCTGATGCATTTACTCATCCTATTCCAGCATATCAACGTTTGGCTGGACAGGGCAATGAAAATGCAGAGAAGATGCTGAACTTGGTCCATACCACTCAATCAATGCAAAGAGCTAAGGATGCCATCACAACCATGCCACCTAAAGCTGGTGATGATGTTGACTATGGTACTGGTGAGTCTGCAGATTTCTTTGGAGATGATGGTGATAGTGAAGAGCTCATGGACATAGGGGGAGAAGCAGACCCTAGATCTAGATCAAACATTCCTTCTTGGGTGTTTTCTAAGGAGTGTGATGAGCATCATTTCAAGACAACTCTTTTTCACATCATCCAACTGACACACAATGCTCTTCAAACCACTACTAATGCTAACACCAAGAAGCTTCTACATGCACATCTTAACTCACTGCAACTCCATCAAATCCAAGTTCTTCAACATAACCAAGATGTCACTTCCATCAAGATAGTGATTGACCAAGAAAAGAAAGATGTCTCTAAAATATTGGATGCTAAAATTCCAGATGCAACAATGTTTGACATTAAAAGACAACTAAGGAAGAATTCTGATCTTGCCACTAATTTGGATTCCCTGGATACAAGGCTGACTGCAATGGAAACCTCTTTAACAGCTATTCATCTTCATCAAGCACAACAAACTCAGTTACTGCAAAAGCTGGTGGCTGCACAAACCTCCACCTCCACTCTACTTGATGATAACAAAAAAGGGGAGAAAGAATTAACAATTTAAGTCAGTCAAGCAGAGCCAACAAGTGAGGGGGAGCATGTGATAAATGTTCAGATCAGTCAAGTAATTGTTCCATAAATTACTCTATCAAAGCCACCAGTATTGGACAACATTGATCTGATCCAAATAGCAGCTGCTAAACTTGATTCAAAGACAAATCCAAAGATGCTTGATGATGCAGCTGTTGAGAAGGAACTAGATGAGAAATGGAAGAAGATTGATGCAACTATTCAAGAGAAATTTGGTCATCTACAGATGTCAGGCAAGACTTTTCATCACCACTCTCAAGTCAAACAACTCTCAGTGCATGAAATGAGTCTGGGCAACTTGGAAAAAGGCCAAACATCATGCATCAAATCTCCAAAAGCAAATCTAATCTTGAAGCCTAAAAGAAACTACTCAAAGTTCTCAGATAAAAATCCTGTGGATATTGTGTTTGAGACAGCTAGGCCAGATGAGAAGAAGCTGTTGGCTAGGTCAATTGCATTTTACAAAGATCCAACTGATTCAGCACTTAAAAGAAGGATTGCCAAAATCTACAGAAATGGTAAGGAAATCTGTGTGGTGGCTGGACACCCTCAGTTTGTAGAATCTAAGAAGGAAGAGAAGGAAAGAATCAGGCAAGAAAAGAAGCAGGCTGCCTTGGATGCTAAGAAGCTCAAACAAAAGAAGGAGCAAGCAGCTATCTTGGCCAAACTTCAAGCTGTGAAGACTACAACTGAGATCTCTGCACAACCATCTATGATTGCTGAACCTCAAGATCAGAAAATACAACAGGAATCACAACTGAAAAGAAGATTCAGATACAAGCTCCATTCCAAAAAAAATTAGACTTTAGTGATGAGGAAATGGAAGAATACATTCTAAAAAAGTCTATAACTTCAACTCAGACATCCAAGCCCTCAGTGGTACATGAAGAATTCAAGGTGGATCCAACTAAGAATTTTCATGGTGAGCCTATTATTCCTAAGGATGAGCCATTAGACTGGGAAATTCTGCCAATTCCTGAGTTCAACTTACCTATCTTCAACAAGCCAAAGAAGACAAAGATAAGAGCTACCAAGAAAAGCAATCCAGTAACTCTCAGAACCAAGACCCTAACCAAATCTAAATCTACAGTCAACAAGAAAGATCTGTTATACATCTGTAACATCAAGGAGTATTAGATTTAAACCTCTACTTGGATGAACTGGTAGAAGTATTGATACTTAAAGACATCTTCCTGAAAGATTGTGTTTAAGTACAAGGCAAGGAAAAAATCACATGACCTCTTCATAGGATTCTAGAAGAAATCCAATCTGTACTAATAAAGATATACTCATCTTTCAAAAGGAACTTTAGATTCAATATGACTGCAAGGAGATTGGTTCTGAAGAAGATTGAAGAGCTAAGGGGTAATAAAGCCAAAGATGGACTTCCAAAAACTCTATCAATTCCTTTCACTGGGAAAAGAGTGCATTTGAGGCATTATTGGTTGATGGAATTCATGGATGATAAGGGAGTTAAAAGGTTCTTCAAAGTGGATGACCAATTGAGTATCTCTAGCAATGAGACTCTATTAGAAATGAAAGAAATGCTGGATCTGTCTAAAGCTCATGAACTTGAATTCCACAAACAACTCCAGAATTAAATAGAGGAAAACAACAGGAAGATTGGGAAGAAATTTAGACAATCGAGGAAATAGAAATATCTGCTCAGACTAGAGGAGCACCTTGATAATGATTGTGAGAACTCTTTGTACACTTTGCTTTGTTCAATTTTCAATAAATTTTGTAGCACTTATCAGTTTTATCTACTACTTTTTAATCTGTATTTTTAGGGTGTTTTGTTATCATCAAGTTTATCTTATTTTATGGCTACAATTCCGGTAGACATAAATTGGGGGAGATTGTTAGGAATATGTTGTGAACTTGATGATAAGTTAAACAAAACACCTTAGTAGATTTAACTTAGTGAAATTTGTAGCACTCGACGGATGATCAAATATAGTCCCGACGGATGAACTTTATAGTCCCGACGGATGACAAATTGACATCCATCGAGTGAGTAGCTTATGTAACAAACAAGAACTGTAGCACATTTCTGCAAATAACTTGTATTAGTCAAGTAGATTTCTTAGGGTTCTGTAAGTCATGTTGACTATTAGATTGATATGCAAAATAGGTTGATTAATTGTAAATATGAGATGTCTTGTAATTATGTATAAGTGAAATAGAGTCAAGTGGCAAATAAACTCCCGATGGATGATCTACAAGACTCCCGACGGATGATCAACAAAGCTCCCTACGGATGACAAGCATAGTCTCGACGGATGATCAAATTAAAATAGCTGTTGACAGTGACAACAAAGTCACATGCCTTGGGTGTTTGCAAAAGGAATGTGGCAGCCTGTTAAGCAGGAATTTGAGAACAAAAAAGCATTACCATTTCCATGCAATTGTGAAGATATTCAAATATGCTGGAATAAAGTAGTGAAGTAGCATGGAGTTAGAGTAGATATGTTTTGTTTTATTATCTTGTCTTATTGTCATGTAAACTTGGTGATATATAAACCAAGTGTAGCAAGTAGAACAATTAACTAAGCAAGCTTATTTTCAGAGAAACATAGAAAGCTATATTCAGTAAGCATTTCTTTGTAGTTTAGTTGTTCAAACTTGTAAGCATCTGTGAGTTATTCAAAGCTTCACAGAGTTCTCATTTGATATATATATATTTATATATATATATATATATATCTGGTGGATACTTTCAAATCCACCAAAAAGTTTTAAAAGCTTGTGTTTTTATTTCTTAGTATTTTGATTTCTATCACTCTTTTATTCCGCACCATTTCTAATCAAACACTGTTATATTTATCAAGTTAAAACTTTCTTTAAATTTGAAAAAGTAGCCAGAATTACATTCAACCCCCTTTTGTAATTCTTGTTGTGTTGTTAGGGAATAACAATTTCATTACAATATTTTGATTGTGAGATATGAATGCCCTTGTCAGATTGTCTTATTTGCAATCCCAAAAAGAAATTTGATTCACCGATCATACTCATCTCAAATTCTTTTTCGAATATCCTGTTTAAGAATGCAGATTTTACATCCATTTGATGAGAATGCAGATTTTACATCCATTTGATGAGAATGCAGATTTTACATACATACTTTTTCGAATATCCCATTTAAGAATGCAGATTTTACATCCATTTTCTCATATCATACTTTTTCTTCTAGTATCCCGTTTAAGAATGCAGATTTTACATCCATTCTTTAAAATCCTTATGACATGCAAAAGCTAATAGAATTCGAATTGACTCAATTCGTGCTACCGGTGCATATGTTTCATCAAAGTCTATACCTTTCATTTGAGTATAGCCTTGTGCAACCAGTCTAGCTTTATTTCGAACAACAGTTCCATTTTCATCTAATTTATTTCTAAATACCCATTTAGTTCCAATTATGGAAGTATTTTTGGGTTTTGGAACAAGTTCCCAAACTTTACTACGAGAGAATTGGGTTAATTCTTCTTGCATTGTAGAGATCCAATCTTCGTCTAACAAAGCTTCTTTAGCGGTCTTATGTTCTATTTGTGATAGAAAACTGAGGTGATTAACAACGTTTTGAACTTGTGACCGTGTTTGAACTCCTTTACTTAAGTCTCCTAGAACATTGTCCAAGGGATGACTTCTAATGTTTGGAACATCTTTAGGTAGTTCAATATCTGTTTCTAACAATTCTAGTGGATTTGTTGGAGATGATGAGCCAAATTCCACATTTTCGAATTGTCGAATAACATTCTTAATATTGTCTTGTGTGACATCTTCTTTGTCTACAAGATCTTTGTATTTAGGTGATGGTTTTGATTCATCAAAAGCTATGTTCATTGATTCTTCCACCACTAGAGAATTTAAATTAAATACTCTATAAGCTTTGCTATTTGTTGAATATCCAAGGAATATACCTTCATTTGATTTTGGATCAAATTTTGTAAAGTAATCTTTGGAGTTTAATATATAGCATTTACTTCCAAATACTCTAAAGTAATTAACTTTAGGACTTTTACCAAAATAAAGCACATATGGAGTCTTTTGTATTATAGGTCTTAATAAGACTCTATTTAGTATATAGCATGCAGTAGACATTGCCTCGGCCCAAAAATATCTAGGACGACGATATTCATTAATCATTGTATTTGCCATTTCTTGTAATGTTCTGTTTTTCCTTTCAACTACTCCGTTAGATTGAGGAGTATAAGGAGCAGAAAAGTTATGAGTGATACCATTAGTTTCACAAAAACTTGTAAAGTTTGAATTTTTAAATTCTTTACCATGATCAGTTCTTATATAGACTATGGTATTATTTTGTTGGTTTTGAATTCTTTTGCATAGAGAAGAAAAAGATTCAAAAGCATCACTTTTGGCTTTGAGGAATTCTGTCCACGTAAATCATGAATAGTCATCAACAACTACCAAAGTATATGAACATCCTCCGAGACTTTGTACTGGGACTGGACCGATAAGATCCATGTGTAAAAGCTTAAGAGGTCGTGAGGTAGATACCATAAATTTTGCTTTGTGAGAGGCTCATATTTGTTTGCCAATTTCACAAGCTTCACGTATGTGATCCTTTTTATAGTTTAATTTTGGTATTCCTCGTACATATTCTTTAGTTGATATATTTTTAATCAACTTCATGTTTGCGTGTCTTAATCTTCCATGCCACGACCAAGGGTCATTTATAGTAGTGATTAGACATATATTAACATGCTTACTCATGTCATATGTATAGACATTTTTGTCACAGGGAC
Organism: Apium graveolens; assembly: GCF_009905375.1. Taxonomy (NCBI): domain Eukaryota; kingdom Viridiplantae; phylum Streptophyta; class Magnoliopsida; order Apiales; family Apiaceae; genus Apium; species Apium graveolens. The sequence goes on from NC_133657.1 coordinate 170,139,534, forward strand.
ACGTAAGGACTAATTTTCCATCTTTGTGAAGAATAGAACAATGAGTAGGATAGAAAATTACCTTATTTCCATTATCGCAAACTTGACTTATCGAGAGAAGGTTGTACTTTAGTCCCGTGACTAGTTGTACGTCGGATATCTTGAAGTGCTCATTCCCGATGTCACCAATGCCAATAATGATACCTTCACTGCTATCTCCGAACGTGACACTTCCAGCAGTGACCTTTTTAATGTTATTCAAGAGTGACTTATTACCGGTCATATATCTCGAACATTCAGTATCAAGGTACCACAAGTCTTTCTTAGCAGTAAGGCAACCCTACAAAATAGATCAATTAAATACGTAGGTACCCTTTTGTCTTGAGGGTCCTAGGGTTAGTACATCATAAGTAACATTTGAATTTGCATGGAAAAATCTAAGCATTGGATAAGTATTATTATTCACATAGAGATTTCTAGATGCATCATTCCTAATATTATAAAGTGTTCCCCGTGGATATGTGGTATTTAATTTTGATCTTCTTGTACTAGCATAATTTTTAGAGTTTCCATGTTGATATATCATGCCTCTATCATTTGTATACTATACATTATTTCTAGGAAAGATGCCATGATATTTTGGTTTATTATCTTCAAATTTAATAGTTGGTTGAAAGAATTTAAATCTAGGTTACCTTTGATTGTTATTAGCTACCTTAGGATGAAATACATTATTTTCAACATTTTTGGATGACTTATATCCTTTTTGTACCCATATATGTTTTCCTTTAAATTCACCACTTTTAAATTTACAATAGGAAACGGTGTGTCCGTGTCTATTACAAAAAGAACATGTAAGTGAAGGTGATTTATGAACATTACTTTTAGTTGGTTCATGGTGTTGAACAACTTTCTTTAATCGAACATTCTTATCATATCCTAAACCTTCATGGTTAAAGAAATTTTTAGAATGTACCATTTTATTTAATATCTCATTGCCTTTAGTAAATCTTTGAATAACAATTTCAAAATTTTCTTTTTCTTTGTTTAAGGCATCAATCTTGTTGTTAATGAATATTTCTTGATCCTTAACTTGAGAAATAAGCTTGAAATTTTCTTATTTTAACCGTTGAGCTTCCAATTCTAGATCTTTTTCTTTAGGCTCATTGGTTTGTAGTAGCTCTTTTTCTTTTTCAAGATTGTTTATTTGAGATTTAGTTGTTGAAATTTCTTGAGTGAGTGACTCGTTATATATTTTTAAGTTCAACAATTCAACATGAAGTTTAAAAATATTTTCATTTATTTGTAACTTCTCATTTTCCATTTCTTCAGATTGGAAATTTAATGACACATTTTCCACTTCTAGTTTGAGAATATTTTCCTTGTGAGTAATATTCTCAATTTTTAGTAAGTGGGTTTGATTATTTAGAGATGAAATTTCATCTTCATATTGGACTTTTGAGTCCATCATCCGAGTAAACTCTTTACTTTGATTATAATGTATTTCCTCAAGTTTCATTTTCTCGGACCATAATAGATGATGTTTTTTATCAAGATCTTTATACTTGTTGTTAAGGTTTACCACAAGTTCAATTAAATCATGAGTATTCATATCTACAAGATTTAAGTTAGATTCATGTAATTAAATGAAGTTTGAAGAAAAGGTTACCTCTTGATTTGAAGTGGAGGTTTCTTTTGAAGTAAATGCATCCCCGATAGCCATTAAGCATAGATTCACAATTTCTTCACTAGCTTCCGGAGCTTCTTTATCTTCACTTAAATCACACCCATTCTCAGCCACAAGAGATCGTCCTTTTATAAGTTTAGGACATTCTCGTTTAAAGTGATCGGGTTGTTTACATTCGTAAAAAACCTCTTGTATTTCCTCCATATTTTGTTCTTTTTGTTTGGGACGAGTGTAAGTAGGAGTGTTATTATTATAGACATTAGTATTTTGCACACCTTTGCCTTTATTATAGCTCGTTGATGGAAAATTACTCTTATAGTTAGGAGTGTAATTTTGATAGTAATTTGGCCTTCCATTAGAGTTAAAGACACTTTGTTGATTATTTGATTTAAGGAAGCCTTTTCCGTATCTTTGAGCTTTGATTTGAAGCACACGACGAAGTTGTCTCTTAAGTAAAGCAATTTCTCTTTCATCGAGATTTTGGATTTCTTCGTTTAATTCATCGTCGTTTTCTTCTTCATCTATTAGTATAGATTTTAAAGCCATGTTTTTCTTTTTGTCTTCCACTTTTGGAATGATTTTTTCTTGTAAATTATTATCTTTGTATGCACGAAGATTTCCAAATAGATTATCTATTTAGTATTCATTGAGATTGTGCATCTCTTTGATTGTGGTTATTTTTTAACCTTCCAACTTGGAGGTAATGATTTAAGAACTCTTCGGTTCTTTTCATTTTGTGTATAACTCTTTCCGAGTTGAGATAGTTCATCGACAATGCGAGTGAATCTAGTTTCCATGTTGATGATATTTTCTCCTTCTTGGAGTTTAAAGTTCTCGTATTCTTGGATCAAAGTGTCCATTCGAGAATCTTTTATATCAGTGGTTCCTTCGTAGGTAACCACTAGTTTATCCCATATTTCTTGTGCTGACTCGCAATTATTTACTCTTTTATATTCTTTTTCAGCAAGTGCACTTGTGAGTACCATTTATGCCTTAGTAGCTATATTCATTCTTTCTTCCTCTACTGCGTTATATTCACTAACCTTCTTTTTGATGATGATGTCATCAACCGTTTTGGTAGGAATAACAACTCCATCTTCTATGGTCATCCAAACTCTGACTCCTTGAGATATAGCATAAATGCGAAACCTCGTTTTCCATGTTGCAAAGTTGGTGCCGTCAAATAGAGGAGGGCGAGAGCTAGATAGACCTTCACCACAGGCAATGGTATTTAGATACGCCATTTCAGATCAGTTTTTGTTGTGCCTGTAAATCTGCAAATCATTTAACAAACACATTAAAAAGCACTGCTCTGATACCAATTGTTAGGTCCCATAAAAGGGCTATTTTAAGCTAGAAGGGGGGTTGAATAGCTTAATTACCAATTTAAAAATTATTATGATGTTTTAAAAATATTTATCCCGTTATAAATATTTTACCTATGCAGATTATATATGCAAAAATAAAAGACAAGGAAGAAAATACCACACGAGAGATTTTCCTGGTTCGTGATGGTGCAACCTCTAATAGATGTGCAAACCTACAAACCTATCTTAAACAATAACACCCTGTTATTTCTTCAAAGATAATGTAGAACCCTTGGTGTAGTCTTTGTCCTTTTAAACTTTTATCGGTCTTAGATCTCAGTAGTTGGTCTTGGGTCTTTCCTCTTCCTCACGGTGCGAAGACTACTAACTCCCCATTAGTTTGTCTAGGACTTGGGTCTTAGAACGAGAATCACCTCACTATACTTCACCTCACTGCAAAACGAAGAAGACAATATCTATGAAATTATACCCGTTATAGATAAAAAAGAGTTTGGACTAGTAATATACTTAACTAGACCGGATGACGAACAAATATTCTTAAAAGATGTTAGTCCCAAACAATACAACAAGAATTACAGAAGGGGGGTTGAATGGAATTCTTGGGAATTTTTCTGAATTATAAAATGTTCTAACTCAAAATATATATGTAAGTGTTTTGATTTGCAAAGTGCGGAATGACAAGTTAAAATGAATCAAAACACAAAGTAATAAAAACATAAGTCTTTAAAACTTTCTGGTGGATTTGAATGCATCCACCAGATATATATATATATATATATATATATATATCAAGAGAACCCTATGTAGCTTGAATAGCTCACAGCTGCTTACAAATATGAAAAACTAAACTTACAGAGAAATGCTAAGGATACAGCTTATAATTGTTTTTCTGAGAATAATACTTGCTTAGTCTTGTTCTTGTTCTATTTGCTACTCTTGGTTTATATATCACCAAGATTACACAGTAATAAGACAAGATAATAAAACAAAACCTATCAAGTCTAATACTATGCTGCTTCACTACTCTATTCCAGCATCTTTGAATATCTTTATAATAGCATGGAAATGGCAATGCTTCTTTGTTCTCAAAAACCCAGTTGAATAGGCTCACACATTCCTTTCGCATACACTCGACACATGTGACTGGGTTGTCACTGTCAACAGATGTTTTAATTAATCATCCGTTGGGTACATGATCATCCGTCGGGTTGCCTTGTTGATCATCCGTCGGGTAGCTTTGTTGATCATCCGTCGGGTAGCTATTTGGCACTTGACTTCATTTCATTTATGCAGAATTAAAAGACATCATCTATTTATAATTAATCAACCTATTCTTAACAATCTCCCCCAATTTATGTCTACTAGAATTGTAGCCATAAATTTAGAGAAACTTGATGATAACAAAACACTCTAAGAATACAAATTTAAATGAAAATAAATAAAACTGTAAAGTGCTGCAAATAACAAAATGTACAAAGATTTGCTCACAGTCATTTTCAAGGTGCTACTCTAGCCTGAGCAGATTGATCTATTTCTTTGATGATCTGGATCTCTTTCCAAGCTTTCTGTTATTTTCTTCTATCTGATTTTGGAGCTGTCTGTGGAATTCCAGTTCATCAGATTATGAGAGATTTAGCATTCATTACATTTCCAAAAGAGTCTCATTGCTAGAGATGCTCAACTGGTAATCTGAAGAATCTTCTAACTCCCTTATCATCCATGAATTTCATCAGCCAGTAGGGCCTTAGATGCACTCTACTTCCAATGTAAGGAATAGTTGGAGTCTTTGGGAGTGCATCTTTGGCTCTAATACTCCTCAGTTTTTCAATCTTCTTTAGAACTAGTCTTCTAGCTGTCACATTGAATCCAAAGTTCTTCTTGAAAGATGAATAAACTTTTATCAGTATAGATTGGCTCTTTTGAAGAATCATGTGAAGTGGCCATGTCATCTCTTTTCCTGCCTTGTACTTGAATACTAGCCTTTCAGGTAGATACCTGTAAGCATCAATCCCTCTAACTTCTTTCACTTCATCTAGATAGAGGTTTAGATCTGAGAATTCCTTGATGTCACAGATATACATGATGTCTCCCTTGTTGACTTTGGTTTGAGCTTTGGTTAGGGACTTGGATCTGAGAGTTGAGGGCTTCACTTTCTTGACTGCTCTGGTCTTTGTCTTCTTTGGCTTCATGAAGTGAGGTAGATTGAGTTCATGTATTGGTAGACTATCCCAGTCTATTGGCTCATCCTTTGGAATGATAGGTTCACCATTAAAATTCTTGGATGGATCTATCTTGAATTCTTCATGTGCCACAGAGGGCATGGATGTTTGAGTTGTTGCAGATGTAGACTTTTTGGGAAACTGTTCCTCCAATTCCTTTTTATTAAAGTCCACTTTTCTCTTTGCATGAAGTTTGTATCTAAAACTTTTTCTCTGTTGTGATTCTTTTTGCATTTTCAGTTCCTTAGATTCAGTGGTTTCAGATGATTGTTCAGGAATTTGTTGTATAGGTTTCACAGCTTGCAGATTGGCCAAGATAGCAGCTTGCTCCTTCTTTTGTTTAACCTTTTTAGCATCTAGAGCAGCTTGCTTCTTTTCTTGCTTCAATCTTGCCTTTTCTTCTCTTTTTGCTTCAGCAAATTGAGGGTGTCCAGCCACCACACAAATTTCCTTACCATTCCTGAAAACCTTGGCAATTCTTCTTTTCAATGCTGAATCAGCTGGATCCTTGTAGAATGCAATAGATTTTGATAGCAGTTTCTTTTCATCAGGCTTTGGTGTCTCATACACTGTATCCAAAGGGTTCTTTAGAGAAGGTTTAGGATAGTTCACTTTTGGTTTCAAAATTAGCTCAGCCTTTGGAGATTTGATGCAGGATGGCTGTCATCTTTCCAAATTATTCATGCTCATATCATTCACAGAGATTTTCCAGACTTGAGAGTGATGAATGGCTGATTTTTCTGGCTTCTTTGCTAGCCCAAACCTCTTTTGAATATCCTCATCAATTTTCTCCCAGTTGATTGGGCTCAACTGCTTCTTTTCTTCTGCTCTCAATGTGGCTGCTGCTTCATTAATCAGATCAATATTGTCCTTAGTTGGTGGCTTAGTGAAAGCAATTGTAGGCACAATTACTTTGCTAACTTGAATGTTGAGCTGTTTATCCCCCTCATTTGAGCCTTTCTTCCCCTTTTTATTATCATCAAGTTGTGTGGGAGGAAGGTGAGCAGCCACCAACTGTTGGAGTAGTGTAGTCTGAGTTTCTTGATTGTTAAGGATCTTGGCAATTGACTTCTCTACAACAGATAATCTTGAGTCCATGGCCTCAAATTTCCTATTGAGATCAGCCTCCTTCCTGAGTTTTGAACTATTTCAATCATGGTGGTAGTAGGAAGTCTAGCATCCAACCTTTCTATAACATCCTGCTTTACTTCAGAAATTTCTTGTTTGATTGCATCCACACTCGGACTGTGATGGAGGGCTTGAATTTTATGCGGCTGGAGTGCTTCAAGATGTGTTGTGAGTAGCTTCTTTGTGCTGGCATTAGAAGATGCCTGAATGGCTGCTTGGGTGTCATGAATTAGCTTGAATAGTGTTGATTGGAGATGTGAGTAGGAGCATTCTTTTGTTAGCATCCAGGCAGGAACATCTGCATCTCCCCCTATGCTCATGCTATCTTCCTCATCATCCCCACCAGCATCCCCAAAAGAAGTTTCATCCAGTTCAAAATCACTGCCAATATTGGAAGGCATAGCAGTGATTGCATCATTTGCTCTCTGTAAAGATTGTGTAGTATGCACCAAGTTCAGCAATCTTTCAGCCTCCTCATTGCCCTATACAGCTAGGGTTTGGTAAGCTGTAACAGGGTGAGTAAATGTCTCAGCATCCAAGGAAATAGAATCTATAACAGCTTGATATTCTTGCTAAAATAGCCTTTCCCTTTCGGCATCATTGACATTCATTGACTCACTTGTAATGGTTTTCATCCTTATCACTCCTGTACCTGCATTTCTCTCATGATCTCTCTTTTGTTGCATCAAGGTCTCACCTTGGCTCCTCACCCTCACACCCTCACCTTCACCATCTAAGTTGGGACATCTCACACTCACTTTTGTCAGTCTTGAAGAAATGGACTGCATAGGTTCACTCTTTTCCTCTCCTTTTTCCTGGGAGAAACCCAGAGTCTCACTCATTTCACTCCCTTCCCTCAGTCCTAGGAGTGATTGCACTACTACTAAGTCTTCTGCACTTGTAATAATTGAAGAAATTTAAAGCTGTGCAGAGACACTCAACGGATAAGGAATAACCATCGGGGTAGTAATTTTGCTTAACCAACGGATGACTGTTGTTAGGCACATCCGTCAGGATACAATCACTACTCGACGGATGAACAATATCCATCGAGAGAGTAGAAATAAATGAGTTTGGAGTGGAGACTATTGTGGACTCTGTGCAGATTGATGAAAATTTTGGCACAGATGTCTCAACAGTCTTAGAAAGAAATGGCAAGTGAGCCAACAAATCATCTAGAAGATGATGTTCACTTGCTTGGATTTTTGGCTTCTCCATGAGAGTTAAAGATGGAGAATTTGGAAGTGAGGTGTTTATCATGTCCACATCCAAAGAGTGTATGGGAGAATTTGGTGTTTAAGGTGCTTCTATTATTAGAGATTTTGGCTGTGACTCCACATTTATTGGAGCCACATCAACCTGACTTTGAGAAGGTGTAGTGACTGTGTCTTTACCATTAGTTTGCACAGTGTGTGAACCCTGTGCATCCCCAAGGGTCTTTGATTTCTTCTTTCTAGTGTAAGTTTGGGGTGAGCTTGTGTCCCTTACCCTTTTGGCATGTGCTCTTGGCTGAGAGCTATGTTCAATAGTCACATCCTTTTGGGAGGATGCAACTATTAATGAGCTTATATCCTTATTAAGCACTGCAGTTTGTTGGGAAACTCCAGTGTGCCTAGGCTGGGAAACATTCACCTCTCCAACCTTATCCTTAGGGTTTCTTTGATGTTCACCCTGTCTCTCACCTTTCTTACCCACCTTCACACTCCCCTTTTTAGGTTTGGTGGATTTTACAACTAGCATCTTTTGAGAGACACCAGAGGGGACTTTATTTGTCTTTGTTTTTGAAATTTTGGATTTGGTAGCTTGGGTAGGCAACTGTTGGGTCAATGACACAGATACCACAGCTACAATTGAATGCAAATAAGTTTGTGAGGTTGGAAGAGTAGAGAAAGTGGAAACCTCACTTACCTGAGGTGCTTCCATTACTGGGAAGTAGAAGAGTGGCACCTCTTTGTGATGGTTTGCCCTGTTCAAATCTGCAATGATTCTCCTTTCTTGAACCCAACAATCTAACTTGTTGGTTGGGTTCTTAAGTACAATATCCTCAGATAGGTGGTTAGCAAGCATCATTCAAAATATAGCATAGTAGATATTTTTACCCCTCTTATTTAGCTCCCCTAACTTAAATCCCAACTCAAATATGACTAGATCACTAAAGTTGAAAAATTTATCAGTTACTAGCATGTAAAGCATGTTAAGCATAGAGATATTAACTGAATCAAAATTGCTAATTTTACCAGAAAATACTTTAGTGACTACATCACATAGATAACTCTATTCCTTCCTAAGACCCAACCTCCTAATTTCACTTAGTTTGGAAGTAGAGAGTGCATAGCCCATGGAATTAAGCATATTAACAATATCAGTGTTTGTGTGTGGAGTAGTGACAGTATTATCAGGAAACTTGAAGCATGTTTGTTAGGAATATGTGTATTAGTTTGATGATAAGTTAAACAAAACACTTAAGTAGAAATCTAGTGATTGTAGCCTCAACGGATAAGACCATCTTGGCTATCCGTTGAAGGAGTAGCTTTACTTAGCAATAAGTTTAGTATTATAACACATTTCATTCTCCGGATTCAAGTTGTAATTCTTAGATGTTGTAGGAAAGTGTCAGTCATGTTGACTACTAGTGGATATGCAAATAGGAAGGCTAATTGTAAATATTTCATGCCTTGTAATTCTGTATAAGTGAAGAAGTATCAACTGATATTGAAGACCTTCAACGGATAAGAAACAAAGCTTCAACGGATGTCTCTAATGCTTCAACGGATAATATCCATCAACGGATAAGTGCTTCAACGGATAAAGACTTCAACTGATAATGCATCAACGGATAAAGCTTCAACGGATAAAGCCTCAACGGATAAGGCATCAACGGATGAAAGCTTCAACGGATGCTAGTTCATTAGCAGTTGATAGTGACAATTCACAAGATGATAGAGGCACATGGGTTGACAGAGACAAACTGGAATGTGGAAGCCTCTAGGAGGAATCAAGAAAATGCAGCATTCCCATTCTGATGCAAACAAGGAAGTATTCAAAGATTCACAGATTATCCTAGATTGCATTGGATAGAGAAATGAAGAAGAAACATGTGAAGAATCCTTTCAATTGTATTTTTACAGTTTTGTCTTCACTTATAATCTTGGTGTTATATAAACCAAGTAGCAGCTAGTAATTAGATAAGAATTTTCCTGAGCTGTTTAGAAATATCCAGAGAGAAAATCATCTAGTTTGTACTAGGAAGCAACTGTGATTTAATTCTTTGAATCACAGATTTTCTGAAATAACACATCTCTGGTGGAACAACAAATCCACCAGAAAAGTTTTTAAGTTCTTTGTGTTCTTTACATTTGTGTTTGAATATATATCTGTCTGTATCAGCTTCAAGCAATTCACACACATTTGTTCACTTAAACACTTAGCCTTAGAAACTGCTCAAAACTTGAAAAAGTTTTGAGATTTACATTCAACCCCCTTCTGTAAATCTCATTGTTAGTCCACTGGGAATAACAATTGGTATCAGAGCAAGCTCTTAACATACAAAGAGTTTAAAGATCTATTTTGCTAACATCATGAGTGCACAGAAGAATCCTCCTGCTACCATCATGAGTAGGAAGGATATTGGTATAAAGATCCCAGTCCTGGAAAAAGATAATTATCATCACTGGAAAGTGAAGATGCATTTACATCTTCTTTCTCAAGATGAAAGCTACATCAACTATATTGAAAATGGTCCTCACATCCCTCATAAAGTAGCCACAGCTGCTACTGCAACAGTTGCTGTTGGACAGTCCATTCCCAAGCCAAAAGCAGAATGGACTATTGAAGACATGGAAGAAATCCGCAAGGACAAGAAAGCCATGAACATTTTGTTTAATGGCTTAGATCAAGATATGTTTGACAATGTCATCAATAGCCAAACTGCAAAGGAAGTTTGGGATACTGTACAAATTATCTGTGAAGGTACTGAGCAGGTCAGAGAGAACAAGATGCAGCTTCTTATTCAACAGTATGAATATTTTCACTTTGAAGAAGGTAAATCATTAAATGATACCTTCAACAGATTTCAGAAACTATTAAATGGATTGAAGCTGTATGGTAGAGTGTACCAAGTCAAGGATTCCAACTTAAAATTTCTTAGGTCTCTGCCAAAGGAATGGAAGCCCATGATTGTCTCTTTAAGAAATTCTCAAGATTATAAGAACTTCACACTTGAAAGATTATATGGAATTCTGAAGACTTATGAACTTGAAATGGAGCAGGATGAGCTGTTGGAAAAGGGAAAGAGAAAAGGAGGAACAGTTGCTCTTGTAGCTGACAGTGAGAAGATGGAAGCCAGGAATGAGGAGAAGACAATGCCAAGTCTCAAAATTAGCATAAGCAAATCAGAATCAAGCAAGGGTAAAGAGCAAGCAGCTGAGGATGAAGACAATTCCAGTCAGGATGACTCTGATGATGTTGATGAACATCTGGCTTTTCTGTCCAGGGGGTTTGCAAAGATGAAGTTCAGAAAAAATACAAAGTTCACTAAGCCAAACAAAAACATGGTGGACAAATCAAAGTTCAAATGTTACAACTATGGCATTAGTGGACACTTTGCAAGTGAGTGTAGAAAGCCAACTTCTGATAAAAAGAAATTTGAGCAAGTTGATTACAAAAAGAAGTATTTTAATTTACTCAAACAAAAGGAAAGAGCTTTTCTCACTCAAGATGATTGGGCAGCAGATGGGGTCAATGAAGATGATGATATGGAATATGTCAACCTAGCCCTGATGGCTAATTCTGATGAAAATGAAACTAGTTCATCAAGCAACCAGGTAATTACTACTGATCTCTCTCAGCTTTCTAAACATGAATGCAATGAAGCCATAAATGATATGTCCAATGAATTATATCATTTGCGTGTTTCCCTTAAATCACTAGCAAAAGAAAACACTAGGATCAAGGAGACTAATGTGTTTTTAAGTGATAGGAATGCTGTGTTAGAGGATCAGGTAATTGAGCTTGAAAAGATAAAACTTAAATGCTTGACTGTTGAGAGTGAACTAGCAGAAGCTGTTAAGAAAGTAGAAATTCTTTCTAAACAGTTAGAAAGTGAGCAAGAGGTAATCAAGGCCTGGAAAACATCTAGGGATGTTAGTGTTCAGATTGCAAAGGTTCAGGGAATTGAATCATTCTGTTAGGATGCCTGGAAGAAAAACAAAAAGGAGTTAGAATTAATTGATGGATTGTCAACGGAAGTGGAATCAACGGATGATGAAAGTTATCCGTTGAAGGAAGAAAAGGAGCATCCGTTGAAGGCTCATCAATTAAAACAGGCAAGTTCTTTTAAAGATAAAAACCTCAATAAAAAGAATGATTCAACTCTCAAGAACTTTGTCAAAGAAGGAGCTAGCACATCCAGAGATGTCAGTAAGGTGAATATAGGACACATGACTTTAGATCAGCTAAAAGATAGGCTTAAGTTGGTTGAGGATAAGAAGGAAACTAAAAGAAAATCTAAAAGAAATGGGAAGGTAGGGATTAATAAATATAACAATTACACACCTGATAGGTATGCTCCTAGAAAAAGCTGTGTGCATTGTAAAAGTGTTAATCACCTATCTGATAATTGCAAATCTGTTAAAAATGCTCTCATGCCTTCAAATCCCTCCATGCCTAACATATCTATGTCACCTCTGCATGCTATGCCTGTTATGTCTCACCAGAATCCCCATGCACATTTTGCAAACATGCCATATATTAATAATCCTTATTTTACTGCATTTAGTATGCCTCAAATGCCATACAATATGCCTATGTGGAATAACATGTTTGCACAACCTATGCCTTATCAAATTCAATCAAATGTGTTAAATGATTCTGTGACTAACCCTACACTTCAACCAACCACATCTGAGACCAAGGTTGACCCAAAGTTACCTAAGTCAAAAGATGCAGGAGGAATGAAGTCTAGGAAAAAGACTAACAAGGTTGGACCCAAGGAAACTTGGGTACCAAAATCAACTTGATTGATTTTGTTGTGTGCAGGGACAAAGAAGGAATCTATGGTACTTGGACAGTGGTTGTTCAAGACACATGACAGGAGATTTCACCCTGCTCACAGAATTTAAGGAGAGAGCTGGCCCTAGCATAACCTTTGGAGATGACAGCAAAGGATTCACTATGGGATATGGCTTGATTTCAAAAGAAAATGTCATCATTGATGAAGTTGCATTGGTTGATGGTCTCAAACACAATTTATTGAGCATCAGTCAACTATGTGACAGAGGGAATATTGTTTCCTTCAATTCTGAAGCCTGTATTGTCACAAGTAAGAAGGACAATAAAGTGGTTCTAACTGGAGTTAGAAAAGGGAATGTGTACCTAGCTGACTTCAACTCTACAGATGCAGAATCCATTACTTGTCTTTTCAGCAAAGCAAGTGCAGTTGAAAGTTGGCTATGGCACAAGAAGCTGTCCCATTTGAATTTCAAGACAATGAATGATCTAGTCAAAAAGGACTTAGTTAGAGGAATGCCTCTAGTGGAATTCACAAGGGATGGACTGTGTGATGCTTGTCAGAAAGGAAAGCAAAAGAAAGTATCATTCAGTAAGAAGCTTGAATCTGCAATTGATGAACCACTACAACTTCTACACATGGATCTTTTTGGACCAGTCAATGTATTGTCAATTTCAAGGAAAAGATATTGCCTAGTAATTGTAGATGATTTCTCAAAGTTTTCATGGGTTTATTTTCTTGGATCAAAGGATGAAGCTAGTGAAATCATCATCAATCATATCAAGCAAGTCAACAATCATCCTGATTTCAAAGTAAGGAATATTAGGAGTGACAATGGAACTGAGTTCAAGAATTCAACCATGAAGTTGTTCTGTGAAGAAAGTGGGATCATGCATGAGTTCTCAGCTCCAAGGACTCCACAACAAAATGGTGTGGTGGAAAGGAAGAACAGATCACTAATTGAAGCTGCAAGGACAATGCTTGAAGAGTCAAAACTCCCAACTTATTTTTGGGCTGAGGCTGTTAACTGTGCATGTTACACTCAGAATATTTCTCTAATCAATCAAGCAAAAGGCATGACTCCCTATCAATTATTCAAGAGAAGAAAACCAACTTTAAACTTTCTACATGTCTTTGGTTGCAAATGCTACATCTTAAGGAATCAATCTGATCACAAAGGGAAGTTTGATGCAAAGGCTGATGAAGGAATATTTGTTGGTTATTCTGCTGGAAAATCTTATAGGGTCTACAATCTTAGAACAAACATTGTCATGGAATCTGTGCATATTGTGTTTGATGATAAAAAGATTGATGGACTAACAGATGAGGGACATCATGAAGGGCTCAAATTTGACAACATTGAGATATATTGTGATGATAGTGAAGATGAGAATGATGAAGAAGGCATCTCAAGAAGAATTCAAGATCTGCCTTTGGATAATGCACAGAATGCTGCATCCGTTGAAAGTCATAATTCAGCTTCCGTTGAAAGAAGCAATGCAGCATCCGTTGAAAGACAAAGTGCATCATCCATTGAAGTTCATAATGAAGCATCCGTTGATCACAGTCTGTCAACAGATAATCAATTCACTTCATCAGTTGATAGAGCTCCCAATTCCTTTCAAAGGATCAGCAACTCAGGGGGAGTTTCAACCAATCAACATTCTATTTCACATCATGACAATACTGAGGCAACCTCATCTAGAGCTAATCTACCACCTCAAAGGAAATGGACCAATAATCACCCTTTTGAACTGATCATTAGTGATGCTACATCTAAAGTGCAAACTAGAAGGGCTACTCAAGATGAATGTCTGTACAGTAGCTTTCTATCACAGGAGGAACCTAAGAGAGTGGAAGAAGCTCTATTGGATCCAGATTGGATTTTAGCAATGCAAGAAGAGCTAAACCAATTTGAGAGAAACAAAGTATGGAAGCTGGTACCCAAGCCAAAGAACAAGAGTTCTATTGACACAAAATGGGTATTCAGAAACAAGATGGATGAAAATGGCATTGTCATAAGGAATAAAGCCAGATTGGTTGCTAAAGGCTATTCTCAACAAGAGAGAATAGATTTTAATGAAACATTTGCTCCAGTTTCCAGACTTGAAGCCATCAGAATCTTTCTAGCCTATGCAGCTAATGCCAATTTCAAAGTCTATCAAATGGATGTCAAGAGTGCATTTCTAAATAGGGAATTGGAGGAAGAAGTTTATGTAAGCCAACCTCCAGGATTTGAAGATCCAAAGTTTCCAGACTATGTGTATTATCTGTTGAAAGCACTCTATGGACTAAAGCAAGCACCTAGAGCCTGGTATGAGACTTTGTCAAAATTCCTTCTAGATAATCACTTCACAAGAGATACTGTTGACAAAACTCTCTTATTTAGAAATGTTAATGGCTCTAAAATACTTGTTCAAATTTATGTAGATGATATTATATTTGGATCTACAGATGATAAGCTTTGTAAAAAGTTTGCTAAATTAATGCAAAGTAAATATGAAATGAGCATGATGGGAGAGCTAACTTACTTTCTTGGTTTACAAGTTAAACAAGTTAGTGGTGGAATTTTCATTAGTCAAACTAAATATATTTATGATCTTTTAAAGAAGTTTGACTTAATGGATTGTTCACCTGCAAAAACTCCCATGGCGACTGCCACTAAGCTTGAATTAAACAAGACTGAAAAGTCTGTGGATATTTCAAATTATAGAGGCATGGTTGGCTCCCTTTTATATTTAACTGCTAGTAGACCTGATATAATGTTTTCTACATGTCTCTGTGCTAGATTTCAAGCTGACCCTAAAGAATCTCACTTAGTGGCTATTAAAAGAATTTTCAGATATCTCAAAGGGACTCCAAATCTAGGAATTTGGTACCCTAGAGAGTCTGGTTTTGATCTAATTGGCTACTCAGATGCAGATTATGCAGGCTGCAAAATAGACAGGATAAGCACAACTGGTACCTGTCAATTTCTAGGGAACAAGCTTGTGTCATGGTTCAGCAAGAAGTAGAATTATGTTTCCACATCAACAGCTGAAGCTGAGTACATTGCTGCTGGTAGTTTCTGTGCACAGATACTATGGATGAGGAATCAACTATTTGACTATGGTCTGACTGTTGACAAAATTCCAATATTCTGTGACAACACAAGTGCCATTGCCATTACTGAAAATCCAGTGCAGCACTCAAGAACCAAGCACATTGATATCAAGTACCACTTTATTAGGGAACATATGATGAAAGGTACAGTGGAACTTCATTTTGGTCCAAGTGAAAAGCAGATTGCAGACATATTTACCAAGCCACTTGATGAATCAACATTCAAAAGATTAGTGAGTGAGTTAGGTATGCTTAATTATTCATAATTTATGTCATCTATATAATCTGCCTTGAAGCCTGAAATGAATTTGCTGCAAGAACAAAGTTGGCTTTAAGTAAGACTTATCCTATCAACGGATATTCCCCATCCATTGAAAGCCAAAAATTTTCTATCAACGGATGTTCATTATCCGTTGAAAGACAAATACATTTCTGGTAATTTTATCCTTCAACGGATAAAATGGTGTTGATCATCAACGGATAACTATTTACCTTATCCGTTGAAGTGTCACATCAGTGACTATAAGTGAGTCACAGCCGTTGATTCTTTTACTCAACCGTTGATACAGATATACAGTGTTGTATGTCTTTGTATTTAAGGTAGTTTTCAGAATTTCTACAGTTTTATTTATTCTTGAACGGCTGTAACTTACTTAAAAGTATCATTTAATCATTTTATTTACGTTTTAATTCAAGAAAGTATAAAAGCCCAATTGAACTCTTATTTTCACTTTACGCTTTCTTGCAATTCTTATTCTCCTTCTCTCCCAAAAATTCTCAAGTTTTTCTCTGCAACCTCTACTCACAACAATGGCACCAGTAGTCAAAATTATGTCTCAAACAGGATTTGTTTATGAAAAGAATAATTTCGTAGCCTTGGTTGAAAAGAATGAAGCCCATTCTGATTATCACAAGATGATGGACTTCATCAAAAATTGCAAACTAAGCTATGCAATGCTGGAAGCCCCAACCATCTACTGTGAGGTGATTGAGGAGATTTGGACAACTGCAGAGTTCAACTCCACAGATATGACTATTGCCTTCTCTCTCAAAGGTAAGGACTATTGCATTAACTGTGATGATATACAATCTTGCTTTAAGTTTCCTGAGAATAATTCCATGACACCACACACTGATAAAGATGTATCTGCTATGTTAGATTCCATAGGCTATGCTTTTGATTCTGCTAGTTTAGGTAGTATTAGAAGGAAAGGCCTTAGGAAAGAATGGAGTTTTCTTGGAGATGCCTTCATTAAAGTTTTCTCTGGGAAGATTAGTAATTTTGATGCCATAACTTCATCTCTTGTTAATATGCTCTATATGCTAGTTTCTGATAGGTACTTTAATTTTAGCAACTGTGTTATGCTAGAATTGGGATCCAGATTAGGTAACAAAGCTAATAGACCACATAACATCTACTATGCTAGATTCTTTATGTTATTGGCTAACCATGTTGCTGAAGGTTTGGTTATATCAAATGAGAATAATAAACTCAAATGCTGGGCACAAGAGAAAAGGGTCCTTGCAGACCTTTTGAGAATGAACCTCAACAGCCAGATGCCATTGGTATACTTGCCAATCATGAATGCACCACAGGTAAGTGAGGTAAACACTTCTATAACTCATACTATTTCCAACCCCATTGTTTCTTTGCCCTCTAGTGTGGCCATGGAATCTGTGTCTTTGTCCAAACAGGTTCCTGCCAAAGCCACCAAAACCAAAGTTTCAAAACTCAAGTCAAAGAAACCTACCTCTGTTGTTTCTCAAAAGACAACAGTTGTAACAACTACCATAAACCCTGAAGGGAGTGAACAGGGTGTGAGTGGTGAGGGGAGGGGTGAACATCAAGAAACCCCCCAGGATAAGGTGGGAGAGGTGAGTGGTACCCAAGCCAGCCAAACCACAGTCTCTCAAAAGACTGTGGTGGTTGAAAAGGAGTCCAACACATCCCTAGTTGCATCCTCCCAAAAGGATGTAACTATTGAAAATAGTCCCCAACCAGGGACACAGAACAAAAGAGGGAGGGACACTGAAGCCACACATTCACCAATTAAAGCCTTTTCAAGGAAGAAGAAGGCCAAGACCCTAGTTTCCACACAAGGGACACACACAGCACAGATATATCCACCTGTATCTGAGCCTTCACAAATTCAGCTTGATGTGATTCCAGCAAATGTGGAATCACAGCCCCATTCTCTCATAATAGAAACACACCAATCATCAAACTCTCCATCACCCTCTCTGGATGTGGATATGATATTCACATCAATTCCTGATTCTCCCTCATTAAAACTCAGGGAGGAGCCCCACTCAAAACCTGTTGATCATCATCTCTTAGATGATTTGTTGGATCATCAGCCAATTCTTTCAGATGTAGTTGAAGAATCTGTGTTACCTCACTTAAAATCAATTCCCACAGATTCAACAATTATGTCACTTTCTATATCTACATCTTTTCCTTCTTCAACGGATATCTCTCATCCATTGACAAGTGGTTGTTCTTCAACGGATAAGCTTAACAGCAGTTATCCGTTGATACCATCAGTTTCCACTTCAACGGATACTCTCTATCCGTTGATGGTCTCTACACACATAACAGAAACAATACCAACTATAGAGGACATGGCTACTGTACAATCACTTTTAGGTTTGAGGGAAGGGAGTGATCTTTTGAGTGAGAGGCTGGGTTGCTCCCAGGCAAAAGGAGAGGTTGAGAGTCACCATATGCATGCTATTTCTTCCAGCATGGCAAAAGTGAGTGAGGGGAGTGCCACCTTAAAAGGTGAGGGTGAGGGTGTGAGGGTGTGTGTGAGCCAGGGGGAGCCCCTGATGCAAGAAAATAGAGAAAAAGAGAGAAAGGCAGGTACAGAAGCTATAAGGGTGGATCCAGCCATTGCTAGTGAGTCAATGAAAGTGGATGATACAGAAAAGGAAAGACAATTTCAGCAAAATTTCAAAGCTGCAATTGATAACATTTCCTTGGATGCTGACACTTTTACTCATCCTGTTTCAGCCTATCAATTATTGGCTACTCAAGGCAATGTGGAGGCAGAACAGACATTACACATTATACACACTTCAGAATCTCTTCTCAGAGACAAAGCTGCTGTTAACAGGCTGCCTTCTCAAGCTGGTGAGCCATCTGAAGAATTTGGAGTGAATTCTAATGATGATGACTCTAATTCTTTGAATGAGAGCGTGAACTTAGGGGCAGTAGCAGGCCCAAGTTCTGTTCCTGATCTTCCTGAATGGACATGGGCAAAAGCCTCAACACCAAGAGAGTTTAGTGTCACTTTGATTAGACAAGTCATGACAATTCAGCAGGCCCTTCAGGAGACTACAGATGCTGGTACCAAGGCGATTCTTCAAGCTCATCTGGAATCTCTGCATCTCTTGCAGTTGCAGCATTTCCAACAAAATCTAAGTGTGGATGAGCTCAAACAGGATATTGCTGATCTGAAATCCTACAATGCTGAGAAGTTGGATTCAGTCATACCTTATGGTACTATGCAAGATTTGTTGGGGAGACTGAGGAAAGAATCTGATGCTGCCAGGAGACTGGCCAGATTGGAAAACAGGGTTCAAATCATTGAAGATTCTATGGTCACAATTCTTCAGAATCAACAAACTCAAACAAATCTACTCATGCAGCTGGCCAATGTACAAGGCTTGACTCCTACCCTTGATGATAACAAAAAGGGGGAGAATAAAGGGAAAGGGGAAGGAGAGCCATCAACAACAGTTCAAATTTCTCAAGTGCTAGTTCCTATCATCACCACTTCTCCAATTATTCAACTCAAAGGAAAGCTTGATGGAATTGATCTAATCCAGATAGCAGTAGCTGAATTTGCAAGTCAAAGAGCAAAGGAAGAAGATTGATGAAAAGTGCAACAAATATTTGGTTCTACAACTTCTCAATCACAATCTGTGAAGCACAGCACAAAAGTGGAATCAATTATTATGGAACTCAAGTCAGTAGGGAGAAATAAGGTTGGAGAGACTTCTTCCAAGGATTTGAAACCTATGGTTCTCAAGCCCAACAACAGATCCAATAAGGACTCTACAAAGAATCCTCTGAAAGAAGTGGATTTTCCTCTTCCAAAGGCTGATGAGGACGAGCTTTTGGGTAGAAGTATCTCATATCTCAAAGAGACCATGGATGTGGCTGTAAGGAGAAACATGGCTATTATCTTCAGAGAGGGAAAGAGCATATGTGTGATGCAAGGACATCCCAAATTCTCAATAGCCAAGAGGGAAGAAACCAGAAGGTTAAAGGAAGAAGCCAAACAGCTAATGGTTGACAAAAGAGCACAAGCAAAGCTTGAAAAACAACTAAAGTCAAGTCAGGCTGAAGAACAGAAAGAAATTGAAGACAAAAGTGAAGATGAAGCTATGGGGGACATGGTTGGTACTGAGATGGAGGAAAGAAGTAAGGGAAGAGAAGAATGGCAGAAAGGGAACAGAAAGAAGGTCAATGCAAAGAGAAAAATGGTAGATAAGACTGAAGAAACCCAATCAATATCCAAACCACTACCCTCTATTCCTGAACCCATTGTGTCTGACCCTTTCATGAACATTCATGGTGAAACAATCATTCCCAAGGAGGAACCAATTGATTGGGACACCATCAAATTGCCCACCTTCCTAACCTCTTCTCCACCATCAAAGAAGCAGAAAAGAAGAATCAAATCAACACCCTCTAAAGCCTCAATCAAATTCACACAGAAGCCTAAGCCTAAACCTCAAGCCTCTAAAGATGATTATGTTCATATCTGTGACATAAAAGAATTTTCAGACATTGAACTCTATCTGGATGAGCTGGAGGAAGTAAGGGGAATAGCTGCCTACAGACAGCTACCAGAAAGACTAGTGTTCAAATACAAAGGAGATGGGGAAAGAACCTGGCCTCTTTACAGAATTCTGAATGAAGGCTACTCTACCTTGATTAGAGTCTACTCAGCCATACAAAGGGATTCTGGCTTTACCAGGACTGCCAAGACTGAGATTCTCAACAAGATTGCCAACATAAGGAAAACTTGGAGGGAGCCCAATGCTTTGCCTAGAACTTTACTCATTCAAGAAAGAGGAATTACAATTCACAAATCACCTCATTGGTTGATGGAGTTCAGAGACAACAAAGGAGTCAGAAGATTTTTCAGAATTGAAGATTAGCTCAAGATTGCCAGTAATGAAACTCTCAAGGATATGCAATCTAAGTTGGACATCAATGAAGAAGATGAAGCTGAATTCTACAGACAACTTCAACTTTAAATAGAGGAGAATGACAGGAGGCTAAGAAAGAAAACAAGGGATCAAAGGAAAAGGAAGTAATCTGCTCAAGCTAAAGGAGCACCCTTAGAAATAATGTAACTCTTCAATTCCATCTCAGCATACACATTTTTGTAGCACTTTTGAATTTCTGCTTTATTACAGTTAATATATTTGTCAAGTGTTTTGTTATCATCAAGCTAAACCCAAATTTATGCCTACAGTTCTAGTAGACATAAATAGGGGGAGATTGTTAGGAATATGTGTATTAGCTTGATGATAAGTTAAACAAAACACTTAAGTAGAAATCTAGTGATTGTAGCCTCAACGGATAAGACCATCTTGGCTATCCGTTGAAGGAGTAGCTTTACTTAGCAATAAGTTTAGTATTGTAGCACATTTCATTCTCTGGATTCAAGTTGTAATTCTTAGATGTTGTAGGAAAGTATCGGTCATGTTGACTACTAGTGGATATGCAAATAGGAGGGCTAATTGTAAATATTTCATGCCTTGTAATTCTGTATAAGTGAAGAAGTATCAACTGATATTGAAGACCTTCAACGGATAAGAAACAAAGCTTCAACGGATGTCTCTAATGCTTCAACGGATAATATCCATCAACGGATAAGTGCTTCAACGGATAAAGACTTCAACTGATAATGCATCAATGGATAAAGCTTCAACGGATAAAGCCTCAACGGATAAGGCATCAACGGATGAAAGCTTCAACGGATGCTAGTTCATTAGCAGTTGATAGTGACAATTCACAAGATGACAGAGGCACATGGGTTGACAGAGATAAACTGGAATGTGGAAGCCTCTAGGAGGAATCAAGAAAATGCAGCATTCCCATTCTGATGCAAACAAGGAAGTATTCAAAGATTCACAGATTATCCTAGATTGCATTGGATAGAGAAATGAAGAAGAAACATGTGAAGAATCCTTTCAATTGTATTTTTACAGTTTTGTCTTCACTTGTAATCTTGGTGTTATATAAACCAAGTAGCAGCTAGTAATTAGATAAGAATTTTCCTGAGCTGTTTAGAAATATCCAGAGAGAAAATCATCTAGTTTGTACTAGGAAGCAGCTGTGATTTAATTCTTTGAATCACAGATTTTCTGAAATAACACATCTCTGGTGGAACAACAAATCCACCAGAAAAGTTTTTAAGTTCTTTGTGTTCTTTACATTTGTGTTTGAATATATATCTGTCTGCATCAGCTTCAAGCAATTCACACACATTTGTTCACTTAAACACTTAGCCTTAGAAACTGCTCAAAACTTGAAAAAGTTTTGAGATTTACATTCAACCCCCCTTCTGTAAATTTCATTGTTAGTCCACTGGGAATAACAATGTTTTAACAATATCACTATTAACACAGAATTCCTTACCTTTAATAGTGAAAGTGATAGTCTTATCAATTGAGTTGTATGTTGCAGTCGTCCACATTTCTTCAACAACCTCACAGTAAATGGTGGGTGATTCCAGCATGGCATAGTTGAGTTTGCAGTTCTTCACAAAATCCATCATTTTGTGGTAGTCGCCAGACTGCCGAATCCCTTTGTTCACTAGAGCTGTAAATTTGTTCTTCTCATAGATAAATCCAGTTTGAGACATGATCTTGACAACTAGTGCCATTGTTAGAGAGTGAAAATTGCAGAGAGAGATAGATGATAATTGCTTTTGAGAAAGAGAGAAGTTAAAGCAGATGATTTAAGAATGATAAAAGAAAAGCAATGAAAATGAATTATGCTTTTATACTAAAAAAAACTGGCAAAAATAATAAAGTGAAATAAAGTAACCAATAAAAATTTCCCAAAATAGCCGTTTAAAAATAAACTGTAAAAATTCCATCAATCATCCGCCGTGTTATGCTTACAAACTATAAGTATACTCGATGAATAATATTCATAGAATCAACGGATAAGAATAAGACAATTCGACGGATGAGGATAAATCAATTATCCATCGAGACATAAAATATTCCAAAAAAAATTGATTTTATTAACAAATAGTATACCGACGGATGATCAAACTTGATGGATAATGATCATCTGTCGAGATGTAAATTTTGACTTAGCCAAAATTTCATCCAAGGCTGAAAAATCAATTAAATTTCTAGCTGCATTTCAACTTGCAAATTATCTGAAAAGATTCAAGAGTAATTAAGCATACCTAACTCACTTACCAACCTTGAAAAGGTGGATTCATCCAGTGGCTTGGTAAATATATCTGCAAGCTATTTTTCACTTGGAACAAAATGTAGTTCCACAGTACCATTCATTACATGTTCCCTTATGAAGTGGTACTTGATGTCTATGTGCTTTGTTCTTGAATGTTGTACTGGATTTTCAGTGATGAAAATTGCACTTGTGTTATCACAGAAAATAGGAATCCTTTCCACTTGCAGACCATAGTCTAGAAATTGGTTTTTCATCCACAAAATATGTGCATAGCAACTGCCAGCAGCAATATATTCAGCTTCAGCTATAGAAGTAGAAACTGAATTTTGCTTTTTATTGAACCAGGATACAAGCTTGTTTCCTAGAAATTGAAAGGTTCCTGTTGTACTTTTTCTATCAATTCTGCAACCTGCATAATCTGCATCTGAATAACCAGTTAGATTAAAACCAGAATCTCTAGGATACCAAATGCCAAGTTTTGGTGTTCCCATGAGATATCTAAAAATTCTTTTAATAGCTACTAAGTGAGATTCTCTTGGATTAGCCTGAAATCTAGCACAAAGACATGTAGCAAACATTATATCTGGCCTACTAGCTGTTAAGTACTGATGTGAGCCAACCAAGCCCCTAAAACTTGAAATATCCACAGACTTTTTAGTAGTGTTTAATTCAAGCTTAGTTGTAGTGGCCATGGGAGTTTTTGGAGATGTGCAATCCATTAGATCAAATTTCTTTAAAAGATCATAAATGTATTTAGTTTGACTAATGAATATTCCATCACTAACTTGCTTAACTTGCAAACCAAGAAAGTAAGTTAGTTCTCCCATCATGCCGATTTCATACTTACTTTACATCAATTTGGCAAACTTTTTGCAAGGTTTTTCATCTGTAGAGCCAAAAATAATGTCATCTACATAAATTTGAACAAGTATGCTAGAGCCATTAACATTTCTAAATAATAAAGTTTTGTCAACATTACCTCTAGTGAAGTGATTCTCTAAAAGAAACTTTGATAAAGTGTCATACCAGGCTCTAGGTGTTTGCTTCAGTCCATAAAGTGCTTTCAAAAGATAGTAGACATATTCTGGAAAATTTGGATCTTCAAAACCAAGAGGCTGACTGACATAGACTTCCTCCTCCAAATCTCCATTCAGAAAGGCACTTTTGACATCCATTTGATAGACCTTGAAATTGGCATGGGCTGCATAGGCTAAGAAGATTCTGATGGCTTCAAGTCTTGCAACAGGAGCAAAGGTTTCATCAAAATCTATTCCTTCTTGTTGACAATAGCCCTTAGCAACCAATCTAGCTTTGTTTCTGATTACTATGCCATTTTTATCCATCTTCTTTCTGAATACCCATTCGGTGTCTATTGGATTCTTTCCTTTAGGCTTGGGCACCAGCTTCCATACTTTGTTCCTTTTCCTTCCATATGTGTGATTGAGTTTTGATTATTGGAAACTCCCCCTGAGTTTATGGATCTTTGATTTGAGAAAGGGGAACTTTCTGTAAGTGATCTATTCTGACTTTCAGCTTCTTTTGATGACCCGACGGATGGTGAATTTTGAGTACAGACGGATGAAGCTGGTTGTCTCCCAACGGATAAAGCAGATTGTCTCCCGGCGGATAAAGCTTTGCAACTCGACAGATGTTGAATTTTGTGTTTCATTGGTAGTAGATTTTTCTGCATTATCCTTTGATACTGTTTCTTGATCACTTTCATCATCACTGTCATCACTAACCATCTCCACATTGTCAAATTTGAGGCTCTCATGGTAATCTCCATCTTGTAGTCCTTCAATCTTTTTATCATCAAACACAACATGTATTGATTCCACAACAATGTTGGTTCTCAGATTGTAGACTTTGTATGCTTTACCAACAGCATATCCAACAAAAATTCCTTCATCTGCTTTAGCATCAAACTTCTCATTCTGATCAGTTTGATTTCTCAAGTTATAACATTTGCAGCCAAAGACATGAAGAAAATTTAGAATTGGCTTCTTGTTCTTGAACAATTGGTAGGGAGTCATGCATTTTGCTTGATTAACCAGAGAAATATTCAAAGTATAAGATGCAGTATTTATAACTTCAGCCCAGAAATATGTTGGTAACTTAAATTCTTCAAGCATTATCCTTGCAGCTTCAATAAGTGGTTTGTTCTTTCTTTCTACTACTCCATTTTGTTGTGGAGTTCTTGCTGCTGAAAATTCATGCAAAATCCCATTTTCTTCACAAAATGCTCTCATGACAGAATTCTTGAACTCAGTTCCATTACCACTCCTGATTTTTCTAACTTTGAAATTAGGATGATTGTTGACTTGCCTTATGTAATTGATGATGATTTCACTAGCCTCATCTTTAGACTTAAGGAAATATGTCCAAGAGAACTTTGAGAAATCATCTAAAATTACTAGGCAAAATCTTTTCCTTGAGATGGACAACACATTGACTGATCCAAACAAATCCATGTGTAGCAGTCGCAAAGGTTCTTCAATTGTTGAATCAAGCTTCTTTCAGAATGATGCTTTAATTTGCTTTCCCTTTTGGCAAGCATCACACAGTCCATCCTTAGAAAACTCCACTTGAGGAATGCCTCTAACCAGTTCTTTCTTTACAAGTTCATTCATGGTCTTGAAGTTTAGATGGGATAGCTTATTGTGCCATAGCCAACTTTCATCTTGACTTGCTTTACTGAGAAGACAAATAACATGTTCTGCATTTGATGAGTTGAAGTCAGCTAGGTACACATTTTCTTTTCTCACTCTAGTGAGAACCACTTTGTTGCCCCTCTTGTTTGTCACAACACAGCTTCTGAGTTGAAGGTTACTGAATTACCTTTATCATAAAGCTGGCTGATACTCAACAAATTGTGCTTGAGACCATCCACTAAGGCAACCTCCTTAATCATGACATTATCTTTTGAAATCAAGCTATATCCCACAGTATACCCCTTGCTGTCATCCCCAAAAGTAATACTTGGGCTAGCTTTCTCCTTGAACTCTATGAGCAGGGTAGAATCTCCAGTCATGTGTCTTGAACAACCACTATCCAAGTACCATAGATTCTTTCTGTTTCCCTGCACACATTAAAATCAAATCAAGTTGATTTTGGTACCTAAGTTTCCTTGGGTCCTGCCTTGTTAGCTTTCTTCTTCTGTTTCTTAGGTTTGATCTCATTTGACTTGGGATATCAGATTCATCCTTAGTCATCTGAGTTGGACCTTAGAAACCATTCATTAAAATAGAATTGTCATACACATTTTGATTAACAGGAAATGATATGCTATTAGTAAACATGTTATTCCAGTAGGGCATGCTAAATGGCATTTGAGGCATACTAAATGCAGCATAATAAGGATTAGGTGCAAATGGCATATTAGCAAATTGTGCATTCATATTCTGTGTAGACATAGCATTCATAGGCATAGAAGGCATGGCATTCATGTTGGGAAAAGGAGGTGGCACATATATGGAAGTGGGCATGGCAGTTTTGCAATTACCAGACAGATGATTTACACTACCACACTTAACATAGTTTTTTCTTGGAGCATAAGTGTAAATCATCTGTCTGGTGTGTAGTTGTTATGTTTGTTAATCCCTACTTTACCATTTCTATTGTTTTTTATTTTAGCCTCTGTTTTAACCTCAACATTTTCTAGTCTGTCATTCAATTGCTTGATAGACAGATGACCAACATTCACTTTCTTTTCCTTCCTCACTTGACTAGATTCTCCTGAAATGAAGTTTTTGGAAACTAATCCATATTTTTCATTTAACTTGGCAAGTTTGGCTTTACTCACAGGTTTGCTCACAGCGACGGATGAGGATTTATGTCACTTGACGGATAATCCTTTTGGTTATCCGACGGATGACTCTCATCATCCGTCGAGTCTACATTTGTTAGCAATCCTTCAACCAAATTGGATTCTAGCTTCTCCTTATTCTTCTTCCAGGCTGCATAACAAAAGGACTCGATACATTAAACTTTGGTGATTTGAGCATGAACATCTCTAGATATTTTCCATGCCTTAATCACCTCATGTTCTCGTTCAAGCTGCTTCTTCAAAATCTCTTCTTTCTTCAAGGACTCAGTTAATTCATCCTTAGCAATCTTACACTCAATTCTCAATTATTCAAATTCAATAAACTGAGACTCTAGCACATTATTCCTCTCACTTAAAAACAAATTGTTTTCTTTGATTTTAGCATTTTCCTTAGTGAGGGACTTAAGTGTAACACGCAAATGATATAATTCTGTAGACATGTCATTATTTCATCATTACACTCAGCTTTAGATAAATGTGCAAGGTTAGTGGTGATTACCTGATTACTTGAAGAACTTGTCTCTGTTTAATCAGACTTGGCCATTAGGGCTAGATTGACATAGCTGACACCTTCTTCTTCATCCAAACCATCTGTTGCCCAGTCATTTTATTGTGTAATAAAAGCCCTTTCCTTTTTTTTGAGCAACTCAAAATATTTCTGTTTATAATCCACAGGCTCAAACTTCTTCTTGCTGGAATCTGACTTTCCACACTCACTGGCAAAGTGCCTGCCAAGCCACATTTGAATTTTGATTTATCCACCATTTTTATATTTGGCTTAGCTGCTCCAAAGTTCTTCTTGAGCTTGGCAAATCTTCTGGAAAGAAATGTTAGATGTTCATCAATGTCATCCATATCATCTTGGCTCAAAGAATCTTCATTTTCTACTACCAGCCCATTGCCCTTGTTTTCACAGACCTTTGAAGTAGACTCAACAGCTTCTATCTTCATCTCCTTCTCTTTCTCTAACTCAGAAACCAGTGCAATGGACCCTCCTTTCTTCTTTCCTTTCTCCATCCTCTCATCTTTCTCTATTTCAAGCTCATAAGTTTTCAGGATGCCATACAATCTCTCCAAAGTAAACTCCTTGTAATCTTGAGAGTTTCTCAATGAGACTGTCATTGGTTTCCATTCCTTTGGAAGAAATCTAAGGAACTTAAGATTGGAGTCTTTTGTCTGATAGACTCTTCCATGCAACTTCAGAGCATTTAGTAGTTTTTGAAATCTACTAAAAATGTCAGTGAGAGACTCACTATCTTCACAATGAAAGTGCTCATATTGCTGAATTAGCAGCTGCATCTTATTTTCCCTAACTTGTTCAGTGTCATCACATATAATCTGAATTGTATCCCAAACTTCCTTGGC
Organism: Apium graveolens; assembly: GCF_009905375.1. Lineage (NCBI taxonomy): Eukaryota > Viridiplantae > Streptophyta > Magnoliopsida > Apiales > Apiaceae > Apium > Apium graveolens. The sequence continues at coordinate 170,167,628 of NC_133657.1, forward strand.
AGTTTTTCAATTGATGATGTTGTCAAACATGTCACCATCAACTCCATTGAACAGAATATCCATGGCCTTCTTGTCTTTCCTGACTTGTTCAATATCAGGATTTGACCATTCATGCCTTGGCTTGGGAACTGATGGCTCATTTCCAGTTGCAGCTCTCATTGGTACATGAGGGCCTCTCTCTATGTAATCCATATAGGCCTCATCTTGAGAAAGTAAATGGAGATGCATCTTTACCTTCCAGTGATGGTAATTATCTTTGTCCAGAAAAGGAATCTTGACTTCAACATCCTTCTTGTTCATCTTGCTATTTGGTGTGATCTTTAAACTCTTTGTTCTTCAAGAGCTTGCTCTGATACCAATTGTTAGTCCCTAACAATGTAACAAGAATTACAGAAGGGGGGTTGAATGGAATTCTTGAGAATTTTTCTGAATTATAAATTGTTCTAACTCAAAATATATATGTAAGTGTTTTGATTTGTAAAGTGCAGAATGACAAGTTAAAATGAATCAAAACACAAAGTAATAAAAACACAAGTCTTTAAAACTTTCTGGTGGATTTGAATGCATCCACCAGATATATATATATATATCAAGAGAACCCTGTGTAGCTTGAATAGCTCACAGCTGCTTACAAATATGAACAACTAAACTTACAGAGAAATGCTAGGATACAGCTTACAATTGTTTCTCTGAGAATAATACTTGCTTAGTCTTGTTCTTGTTCTATTTGCTACTCTTGGTTTATATATCACCAAGATTACACAGTAATAAGAAAAGATAATAAAACAAAACCTATCAAGTCTAATATTATGTTGCTTCACTACTCTATTCCAGCATCTTTGAATATCTTCATATAGCATGGAAATGGTAATGCTTCTTTGTTCTCAAAAACCCAGTTGAATAGGCTCCCACATTCCTTTTACATACACTCGACGCATGTGACTGTGTTGTCACTGTCAATAGATGTTTGAATTGATCATCCGTCGGGTACATGATCATCCGTCGGGTTGCCTTGTTGATCATCCGTCGGGTAGCTTTGTTGATCATCCGTCGGGTAGCTATTTGGCACTAGACTTCATTTCATTTATGCAGAATTACAAGACATCATCTATTTACAATTAATCAACCTATTCTGCATATCTAATTACAGTCAACATGACTTATATGCTACTACAGAATATATACAAAGGTGTTTGCATAAATGTGCTACATGATTATTGTTACATAAGCTACTCACTCGATGGATGTCAAATCATCATCCGTCGGGACTATATTGAGTCATTCGTCGGGATTATATTTGATTATCCGTCGAGTGCTACATAATTCACTAAGTTGAATCTACTAAGGTGTTTTGTTAATGAAATCATCAAGTTCACAACATATTCTTAACAAAAGAATATTAATGTATACTTTTCTTTAGATTAAGTGAATGTTATAGTATACTTGGTATTACTTCATTTTGAATAATATATCTTATTTCTGAAGTAATAAATATAAGACCTTGGTGAAGCATTATAGCTTTCGGATCTTTGATAAAATAATTTCTCATTTAATATAGTCGTGTGTAGACTTTTATAAATCGAGAACGTTACACTTATTCTTTAATTATTTGCACTTACAAAATATTTGGTCGAGAAAATAAAGGTGCGTAATTTAAACACAATATATCACAAAATATAAGAGCAGAGTTTAAATTATATTAGCACAATTTATATGTGTATATATAATATAATATAAGCTTTAAGTTTTTCCCACGAAACACTGAAGATGCTAGTAAGGAAAATCGCTTAATTCTTATATGATTATATATATACTTATATTTACTTAAAAGCTTTAAGATCTTCCCACGAAACACTAGAGGTGCTGGTAAGGGAATTCACTTAAATCTTTTAACTAAATAATAAATATGTATATATAGATATATATAATAAAAGCCTTAAGTTTTTCCCACGAAACACTAAAGGTGCTAATAAGGGAAGTCGCTTAAGTCTTGTTAAACAATTATAACAAATATATCAATATATGGCCAAAATAAGTGCGTTTAAGTTTAAAGAATAAAATGCTATCTTTATAATTTAATTCCCACGAAACACTAAAGCCGCTAGTTAGGAATATAAACCAAGCGTTGTATGAAATTATCACTTCGTGCTTAGAAGTGTATAATTTGTAGAAAACGATCCTTGTTCGGATTTGTTTTTATTTAAGTTATTCTATATAAGAGCTTGTATAGATGAAGAGAAGGTGTTACTAAGCTTCTTATATGAATATTAAGAGTGGTCGGTTAAGACTCGGATGAAAGCTAAGAGGTTTTACCACTTTTAAGAGATGCACGAAAAAGTTCGCCGGAAAAATTCATCGGAGATTCCGCCGGATTGTGGCTTGTTGGTCGAACTTGGGCAGCCCTTCGGGAGGCAAGAAAGTGGTGTGGATGAGCTTTTCTTGGGACAAAAGAGCTTGGTTGGTGGAACTAAGCTTGAAGAACAAAAACCTTGAATATATAATATATATTTGTAAGAGAGAAGGTTTTTGTGATGAAGTATTTGGGTTTGGATTTTAGAGAGTGTGTAGAGAGAATACTTCTTGAAAATTCCCAGTGATTAATTAGCTCTGAGCTTGTATTTAAAAAATGGTGGGGGTGGGTGTTTATTTACATAAGGGATTAGGTGAAGGGAGTGGTTGAGATTGAGATAAAATGAATGGTGGATGAAGAGAGTGGTGTGGATTGATGACATGGAGGATAAGGTGTGTTTGTTTGAAACTTACATAAAGGACAAAAAAAAAGAAATCCCAGCAACTATTAATTATATAATAATAGTTTTTAGCTTTTTCAATTAATCATTAATTACTTAATTAATTAAGTAATTAGTACCATTAAATATAACGACTTTCAAAACCCTTTAATAAGTATAACCAAAAATATGATAATTACCTCAATATCATAAAATGGTGATCTGCAAGTTTTGGTCAATTTTGGTCAAAGGTAGCTTGGTCAAACGCTCGGTCAAAGTCTTGGTCAACACCCAGAAAAATCACACCCGGACAAAATGTCTCAAAAATTACAAATTTTAACCATGCATAGAAAATACCATTTAAGTGAAAAATCTTAAGTTTCAAGATTTTCTAGCAAGTGGAAGTATTTTATTTGGATTTAAAATGATTAAATCAAGGCTCGGTTCCAAATAAAATATGAACTATCTTTTATGAAAGTAGATAGACTTTGTTAGCTGAGTTTGGGCTAAAGTAAATACTTAGAATATATTTCCTTAAATATAAAATATTTTGAGAGTGTGGGAAATATTTTTTTTAAGTATTTAAAAGTATTTTCTCCGATAAATAATATATTTGAGATACGAGAGAAAATTACTTTGAAAAATATGAGGAGGGGGATAAAATGAGATATTAATATTCCTTTATCAAATAATAATTTATAAGTGTGTAAAAATATATCTCTGGATTTATAAATTTTTATGGAGTGAAAGATATATATTTTATCCCTTTTAAAAACATCTGTTTTTGAAATAAATTTAGCATGAGCCTTCTAAAGAATATCCAAGTTCTGATATTCCTTTTTCAAACTTGTTTTCTCATTAATATTTCAAGAGAGCCTAAGAAAGATCATATTTCCGATAATTCTTTTACGATCTCATTGCTTTGGAGTATATTCCTTTAAAAATATATATTTTGATTTTCAGCAAATTGGAATATCTCTTGTATTTATATATATAAATATAAATAAATTTTGAAAAACATTTTTAAAAATATTTTGCTAGATATGGATTTTCACTTTCGATTATGTCAATCAAATTCATGCATATTTGGAGATGATATACGTGTTTTAAATTTTATATTAAATTATGCAAATACCAAAATAAATAATTAATCGAAGATGTCCTTTCACAGACTTCCACCATTTTTGAGTTCTTGAACTCATTGTCATTATCACTTCTCAGTATTTTCACTTTGAAGGTGGATTCATTCTCAATTTGCCTTATATGATCCAGAAGAATTTCTGGAGTTTCATCCTTCTTGTATAGAAAATAAACCCAAGTGTATCTAGTGAAATCATCAACAATTACAAGTGTGTACCTTTTCTTGTTGATAGACATTATATTTACTGGTCCAAAGAGATCCAAGTATAACATATGATATGGCTCAGTAATAGAGAATTCTGTTTTACTTTTGAAAGATACTCTTCTTTGCTTAGACTTTTAACAAGCATCACAAAGACCATCAGATGAGTATAGCATATTTGGTAATCCTCTTATTAGCTCCTTCTTGGCAAGTTCATTGATTGAATTGAAGTTGAGATGTGAAAGCTTCTTGTGCCAATTCCAGCTCTCATCTACTGATGCCTTTGAGATAAGGCAAGTAGCTTCTTGCTCAAGACTTTCATGCAGTCTTGCTTCATACATATTGCCATGTCTGTATCCCATCAAGACAATCTTCTTTGAATTGTTGTAAACAACCTCACAGTGACAGTCATAGAATACCACATGATAACCTCTGTCAGTGATTTGACGGATGCTTAAAAGATTATGCTTCAGTCCCTCCACTAGAGCTATATTCTCTATTTCTACCTTTCCAGTTATCAAGTTGCCATATCCCAGAGTGTATCCTATAGTTCCATCTCCATAAGATACATCCGGGCCAGCCTTCTTTTCAAATTCTGACAGCAGGGATTTATTTCCAGTCATGTGTCCTGAACATCCACTATCCAGACAAGAGTATTTTTCATATTACCCTGAAGTCAGAAGAGTAATTAATTAGAAGGTTTTTAAGGACCCACACTTGTTGGGCCCTCTTTTTGGAAAACTTAAGCCTTTGTGATTCAGAAATAGTGATTCAGAAATACTTCTGATAGTTTTTCCCTTGTCAGGATTTTTCTTATCAGAAGTAGATTTAGTAGAACTAGAAGAATTGAGCACATAAGCAGCTTTATTGAATTTAGGCAAAGGTTCATAATAGTTGTGATACAGCTTATGATAGGAACTAAAAGTGTAAATTGAATGACAACTACTACCACAATGAAAACAAGGATTTTATGGTTTATAAAATATTGATCTACCCCTAACATCAGACTCAGGAATAGCAGTTTTCATTTTCTTACTCCTCCTGTAATCAATATCAAGATGATTAGTATTTCCACAATTAAAACAAGTTTTTCTAGGAGAATTGGGAATAAACTTATAAATAGAATCCTTAAAAATACCTTGCTTACCATTCATGTTTCTTTTAGGACTTTTAACTTGAGGTTTGTTAGTAACCTCAGATAATTTCTTTTTCAATTATCTTTTAGACAAAAGTCTTATGTTCTTTTTTTTTTCTTAACATTCTTAATGGTTTCCTTGTTTTCCTTTCTGAGATTTATCACTTACTGACTTTTCTTGGGATGCTGATGTTGAACCTTTTTCAAAATTAGATTTGGGTTCATCAGCTTCTGAAGAGATAAACTTAACATGAGTCTTAAGGGTAGTTTTATTTTCAGTGTCAACACCCTTAACTCCATCTACATAACCAAGACATTATTTCTAGTTTTTCTTAGAGATCATCTCATGAACGTTTTTGCCTGAAACAGTCCAGGCTTTATGGGTTTTCCTCTCATTTTCTAATTCATTCTCTAACATACTATACTTACTGTTAGGGAGAAAACACGCGCTAAAATACACGCAAGTATACGCGTTCGCAAGTAATATAGAATAATTTCTAGTTCGTTCTCACAGAGACTCAGACTAATTATGTTCAATTAACACTCACTCACCAATGTATGATTACTTCTCAATGTCAAGACAATAACACAGAGATTTGATTAACTAATTATTAACTATAATTAACTATGAAAATTAGACACTTAATTGACTCTTGAATTAACAATATTAAACACACATGAGATCATAACTTCATTACTACTTCCTTCAATAGTTATTGTTATTATCCTTAGCATGTAACGGTGATGATATTAATCGAACAACACGAAACTGATAAAAGCCAACTTTCATTGTACTAATACCATTCTACCAAACATCCACAATTAAGATAGAAGTTGAATAGGCATCAATTATGTTGAGACCCTATATGTCTACAGAATTTGATAACATAACGATTTAAGCACAAGTTATTCCTTATGATTACACAGGGCAAGTAAGGTGGTTAGAGTTACCTACTAATCATGCATACACATACATGAACCTATGCTAGCATGGCAAGTTCTAAACCTCAAGATCCACTGTCGCTTCATAAGAGATTAACACCCTATCTTATATGTTCGCGACGCACATAAGACGAATAAGCACAACAAATACTAGATATCATACAATCATCACACACTAAGGTATTAAACAACTAACTAAAGAATTCCATAGTAAATCCGTTACGACCCCGTGATCACGATTAGCCCATGATAGAACTCATCGTCACCATGGGTTCATATGAAAACATGATAATAACACACAAGAATAACTAATAAAAATACTTCTTAAAACCAGAGTACGTCAAAAGAGTAATAAGGTTCAAAGTAAAGAAAACTAGCATCCACTGATACAACGAAAAAAAGAATCACAAGAAAACTATGCTTCCTCTTCTTCGTTACGATATGTTAAAACGGTCTTCTTCCTTCTCTCCTTGCTCCTTGATTGATACCATGATTCAACACACGTGAAACGTCTCTGAAAACTACTTATATAGAAGCCCCACAAGTCCCAACTATCTCAGAAGTCGGAAGTCCAACAGAATCAGGAGTCTAAAAATCAGTATCTTTTTTTACGACCCTGAGCGGCCGCCCAGCCAGGCTGAGCGGGCGCCAAGCACCTCACTGGAAAATTTATTATTTTAATCATGTTTTCTGCTGAGTTCTTCTCCTAACTTCCCACTTGCAATGCCAAGCAAATACTTAGGCTTATTCCTGATGAAATCTCCCCTCAAACACAAGTAATACCCTGAAATGCATAAACACTAGAAAAATGCATCAAATACATAAAATACTTGATTTCAAGACATCAATTCAAGCCATTATAAGACATTCTAAGTGGTATAAAATGCCACTTATCACACCCCCAAACTTAAATCGATGTTTGTCCTCAAGCGTCACAGACTCAAAACAAAACAAAAACATGCATGAATGCAATCTATATGAAATGCAGCGATCCCCCTTACAATGGCTAAACCAACCAACTCATAACATCTCAACAAATGCAATTAGGCGAATAAAGATCAATCAAATCATGCAAACTGACATACAACCAGAAATGTGGTGTTTGCGGATGCTTAACAGATATGCTTCGAAACTCGATCAATTATCATAACTGGACTATCCTCAAGGCAATCACGTGATTATACGAAGAATAAATTCTAGGCACAAAATGACTTATAACACTTCAAGATTACTGGAGCTTATTACGGAATCATGCTTTTATTCAACACAACAACAAATGCTTATTTGACCATGCAATGAGTGAGGTCCACAAAAGACTTATGCAATGGCATCCATTTAGCGAGCATTAGGTTAGCGGATCCCAGACTATAAAAGCCTTAGGTCACTAGGCACAAAGTCCCCTATGAACTTAATAACTCGAATACCAAAGAGCCCACTCGTGATCAATTATGCATTAACTATTTATTTTTTTTTTCTTTTTTTTTCTTTTTTTTCTTTTTTGTTTTTTTTAAATTTCTGAGAAAGTGCGTTTCGCTCCATCTTGCTCAACCCTAGACTACTCGCATAAAAATACGAGCCGGCTACTAGCCATTTGACGCCTAGCCACAATTAGCAGTGAATTCCAATTTTTACTCCAATTTTTTTCTTTTCATGCCTTTTATCATTAAGAACCTATTATAAATTCTAAGCATAATCAATAGATTAACCTCAAAAACCATCAAACCATGATAACAATCTAGTCCTTAAGCATACTCTAAGACTTAGTGAAATTACAAGTGTTTCTAGCATGCATGTCATCCTACAAGACTCAACATCACTCTAACGCTATCACTACACTCGCATCAATATCACAAGTCAATTGGTAAAGCAACGCAAAAGGGATCATGGTATATGCATGAGCTAAATGACATGAAAAATAAAGCTATAAAATAAAATAAATTAAAAAAAACTATATGGAAAAAATATGCAATTATATGAACTAAACTATCATGACTATGCAACTACATGACACACACACAAAAAATATTCCTTAACTACCACCCCCAAACTTAAAATCTTCACTGTCCCCAGTGAAGGTAGTAAAAAGGAACACAGGGTATACCTACTCGGAGAAATCATCATCATCACCCTCAGAGGGTGGAGTATCAGGAGGCGGATAAGGAGAGTCCTGACCAAAAACGGGCCACTGGATGTCAGCTCCAAGGCCTCTAAAAGCAGTCCCAAGTGCAAGGGTGAGCTCCTGAGCGAACCTACTCTGCGACTCATACATCACGTCCATCCTCCTCGACAGCCTCCTATACTGGGCATCAGCTATCCCAGCACCCTCCTAAGCTCTAGAAGAGCCTTCCTCATCACGACCCGGCGTAGCCATGGTAGCACCAGCTGCTGGACGTCCTCCTGGAAGACGATAACCCAACCCATGCTCCTCGGGCTCTCCACCCATCCACTCTTGCATCGCATTTAGAGTCGCTGAATCAATAGGAGCGGCCGGCATCTGCAACTGCTCGTGAGAAGGCCAATGAACTCCCACCGCTCGGCATAGCTTCATGATAGTAGATGCATAAGGGATGTTCGTGTGCTTCACTCCCCTCAAAAAATTCAGAATCCCTTGGTAGATGAACTCACTAAGGTCCATATAATACTCCTCATTCAAAATACCCCATAACAACCTTGTTCGCTCAACTGTAACCTCATGTGCATGTGAAGTAGGCATAATATTAGCACAAATAAAGGCATTCCATGCACGGGCATACCTATTCATCGCAATCGCCGGAAAAGAACGATACTCGTTAGTTCCAGTCTTGAACTTCCAAACTGTGCCCGGATGACAGAGAGTAGCACAAATCAAATCCAAATCAAACTCCTCGGAGGGCTTCTTATTCCAATTCTCCTCCGTGGGCTTCCATTGTCACTGTCCAATCACACGGCGAATCGCCTCCAGATGATAATCCACAGTAAGCCCACGAACAACAGTAAACCCATTCTTTTCAGCCTTTGCGTTCGCATAAAACTCGTGAACCACGCTCATCGGAACCGCCTCCGGTGACTCACAAAAAGAAATCCACCCCTTTTCAGCAATCATTGACAACAACTCACCATCCCTCCCTGATGGTAAGAATCCCCTCTCCTTCAGAATCGGCTTCGCCAGAAGCCTAGTATACTCCTCCTCAGCAGCCCTATCAAACAAACGAGGTCTCGCAGCAGTTCCACTTGAAGAATCAGCAGTAGGAACGGTGTTGTTGCTGTCAATAGTTCATGATCTCTTGGGTGCCATTGAAATTTATAAAAACTGTTTAAGAGTTGTGTTTTTGAATATGGGAGAAAGTTTTAAGGTTGAAAGTATATGGGAGAGTATATGGAGGAGTTGTATGTATATATAGGGTAGGGGTTAGGGTTAGAAATTGATTAGGAGTGGGGTTTGAGGGAGAAAACGTGGGTTAATGGGAAAAGAATTCGTGGGTTGTGGGTTTGTGTTTTTATTTTTTATTTTGCTGATTTTTTTTTTATTTTCATAAGGCTAAAAAAATTTCAGACAGTCGGGGACTGAGCGGCCGCTCAGCAAAGCTGCGCGGGCGCCCCGCATCCTGAGCGGGCGCCCAGAGGGTGTCTGGAAAAAAAAAATTCTTGCCCAATTTTCTGATTTTTTTTGTGTTTTTGGATAGGTTACTGACTTCTAAGGGTTCCTATAATAACAAATCTTGGGTTGCCTCCCAAGAAGTGCTTCTTTTACTTCATTAGCTTGACGTAGAGTACTTTGCTCAAGTTGACAATAAAACGGCACTAACCACTTCCGGGTTTGCCGTGTCCCCATAGTAATGCTTCAATCTCTGACCATTAACCTTGAATGCTTGGCCCGGATCATTCTCAAAAATCTCCACCGCTCCATGTGGAAACACAGTTTTGACAATAAAAGGTCCGGACCACCTTGATTTCAACTTTCCAGGAAAAAGTCGGAGACGAGAGTTGAATAAAAGAACTTGTTTCCCCGACAAGAATAACTTAGGAGATAACTTCCTGTCGTGCCACCTTTTCACTTTTTCCTTATAAATTTTGTTGTTCTCGTACGCTTGGAGTCGAAATTCATCAAGTTCATTTAACTGAAGCATTCGCTTCTTCCCAGCTACATCTAGATCAAGGTTCGGCTTCTTCAACACCCAATAAGCCTTATGCTCAAGCTCCGCAGGTAAATGACATCCCTTACCATAAACAAGTTGAAATGAGGACATCCCAAGTGGAGTCTTGTATACTGTTCTATAAGCCCAAAGAGCTTCATCGAGCTTTAAAGACCAATCCTTTCTTGAGGGACAAACAACTTTCTCTAGAATGCGCGTGATCTCTCTATTAGACACTTCAGCTTGACCATTCGTTTGCGGATGATAGGCAGTAGCAACACGATGATTCATATTGTAGTGCTGCATCATAGAAGTGAACTTACGGTTGCAGAAATGTGACCCCTCATCACATATGATTACTCGTGGCGTTCCAAACCTTGTGAAAATCTTCTTATGAAAAAAATCCAACACTACCCTTGCATCATTCGTCGGTAGAGCCTTGACTTCTACCCATTTTGAGACATAATCGACTGCCAGCAAGATGTACTGATTATTGCAGGACGAGACAATTGGTCCCATGAAATTGATTCCCCAAACATCAAAGACCTCGACTTCAAGCATCATATTTAACGGAATCTCATCTTTCCTCGTAAGATTCCCCACTCTTTGGCAACGATCACACCTTAAAATGAACTGATGTGCATCCTTAAACAAAGTAAGCCAGAAAAAACCTGCTTGCAGAATACGAGCTGCTGTCTTTTCACCACCATAATGTCCACCATAAACTGTGGAATGGCAGTCTCGTAATACCCCTTCGTCTCACAGAATGGGATACATCTCCTGATGATCTGGTCAGCTCCTTGCCTAAACAAATATGGTTCATCCCACATGTACCACTTCACCTCATGCAGAAACTTCTTCTTTTGAGCTGTATTCATATTAGGAGGCATTATATTGCTGACAAGATAGTTCACAATATATGCGAACCAAGTCTCTTCCTCCTGAACTGCGAACAGCTGCTCATCCGGAAAATATTCGTTGATCAATATCTTATCATATGAAGTAGAATCGGGATTCTCCAATCTAGAGAGATGGTCAGCTACTTGATTCTCAGTACCTTTTCGATCCTTGATTTCTAACTCAAATTCCTGTAGCAAGAGCACCCAACGAATAAGTCTAGGCTTCGAATCCTTCTTTGAAACTAAATAGCGAATGACAGCATGATCAGTGAATACTGTCACCTTTATCCCAAGCAGATAAGATCGAAATTTTTCAAAACCAAAGACTGTAGCAAAAAGCTCATTCTCAGTAGTGGTGTAGTTCATTTGAGCTCCATTTAGAGTCTTACTAGCATAGCATACCACATGAAAAAGATTATTCTTGCGCTGCCCAAGAACTGCTCCCACCGCATAATCACTCGCATCACACATCATCTCAAAAGGCTCTGTCCAATCAGGTGCCGTAATAACTGGTGCAGTTATCAAACTCTTCTTGAGAGTCTCGAATGCCGCCAAGCATACATCATTAAATTTGAAAGGCACATCCTTCTCGAGCAAGTTGCACAACGGCTTAGATATCTTCGAGAAGTCCTTAATGAAACGCCGATAAAAACCCGCATGACCAAGAAAACTACGGATTCCTTTCATGAAAATATGTGGGGGGAGATTTTCAATGACCCCCACCTTGGCTTTGTCCACCTCAAGACCCTTTCTAGAGACTTTATGCCCGAGAATAATGCCTTCACGTACCATAAAGTGACATTTTTCCCAATTGAGCACCAAATTAGTTTCCACACACCTTTTGAGCACCGCACGAAGATTATTCAAACATTCATCATACGAATGTCCAAAGACGGAGAAGTCATCCATGAACACTTCGACATTATTTCCAATCATATCAGAGAATATAGCCATCATACATCTCTGAAAAGTGGCAGGTGCACCACATAAGCCAAATAAAACTCTGTGAAAAGCAAACGTGCCAAATGGACAAGTGAAGGTAGTCTTTTCTTGATCCGCTGGTGTAATGCAAATCTGATTATACCCCGAATAGCCATCCAGAAGACAATAATACTCATGACCGGCCAACCTGTCAAGCATCTGATCAATAAATAGAAGAGGGAAGTGATCCTTTCTCGTGGACTTGTTCAACTTTCTGTAATCCATGCATACCCTCCATCCTGTGACTGTTCGAGTGGGGATGAGCTCGTTCTTCTCATTTGCTACCACAGTTATACCTCCTTTCTTCGGTACACATTGCACGGGGCTCACCCAAGAACTGTCAGAAATAGGATATATGATTCCTGCATCTAGCCACTTCAGAATTTCTTTCTTCACGACTTCTTTCATGATAGGATTAAGTCGTTATTGTTGCTCAACAGTCGGCTTACTACCTTTCTCTAGCAGAATTTTATGCATACAGTATGAAGGGCTGATCCCTTTGATATCTGCTATAGTCCATCTGATTGCCGATTTGAATTCTCTCAAGATCCTCAAGAGCTTGTCCTCCTCACTACCTGAAAGGTCAGATACAATAATAACAGGCAAAGTAGATGCATCACCTAAAAAGGCATACCTCAAGTGTTCAGGCAATGGTTTAAGCTCCAAAGTAGGTGCTTCCTCAATAGATGGTTTGAGCTTTCCTTCAGCATTCTTGAGATCAGAAGTACCAAGAGATTCAAATGGCATGTCTAGCTTTCGCCTCCAAGGAGAAGCATTTAGATATTATAGTTGCTCATTGCCATCCTCATCATCACTGTCAAACTCCCCCACTAAGGCTTTCTCTAATGCATCAGACATTAGCATATGATCAAGTTCTGAAGTTACCGCAGAATCAATCAAATCCATTTTTAAGCACTCATCATCTTCTGTAGGGAATTTCAACGCTTTGAATACATTGAATGTCACATCCCGATCCTGCACCCTCGTAATAAGTTCACCTTTCTGCACATCTATCAAGGTACGGCCTGTAGCCAAGAAAGGTCTTCCCAAGATTATGGGGATCTTCTTATCTTCCTCGAAATCCAAAATGACAAAGTCTATAGGGAAGAAGAGCTTATCCACCTTTACTAACACGTCCTCCACTATGCCTCGTGGATATGTAATAGAACGATCAGCCAATTGTAGAGACATGTAGGTGGGCTTTGGATCAGGAAAATTCAACTTTTTGAAGATAGACAATGGCATCAGATTGATCCTTGCTCCCATATCGCACAGGCATTTTTTAAAAGACAACTTGCCAATGGTGCAAGGAATGGTGAAGCTACCTGGATCTTTAAGCTTTGCAGGTAATTTTTGTTGTACCACAGCACTGCACTCTTCCGTTAAAGAAACGGTCTCAAGGTCATCCAGTTTTACCTTCCTTGAAAGAATAATCTTCATAAATTTCGCATAACTAGGCATTTGTTCCAGAGCCTCAGCGAAAGGTATGTTGATGTGAAGTTTCTTGAACACCTCCAGAAACTTATCGAACTGCTTATCCAGCTTTTGTTGTTGCGATCTCTTAGGGAAAGGTGGCGGAGGATAGAGCTGTTTCTCCCCTGTATTACCCTCAGGAAGAGTGTGTTCTATAGTAGTCTTCCTTGGTTCCGCCGCTTTCTCCTTTTACTTCTCTTCTTCATCAATAACTTCAGCTTCTCCATCTTTCGCTTTTTCAGCATCAACAACTTTTCCAGACCTTAAGGTAATAGCCTTGATTTGCTCTTTAGCTTCCTTCCTGCCTGGCACTTCAGTATCACTGGAAAGTGTGCCAGGTTGATGATTGAGCACTGCATTGGCTATTTGACCGATTTGATTTTCCAAGGTCTTGATAAAAATAGCCTGACTTTTGCACAACAGCTTGAGTTCCTCGAAATTAGCACTAGAAGGTGGAGCAGCACCTCCTTGTTGAAGATATGATTGCCTTTGAGCATAATGTTGTGGTTGCTGCAATCCAGGTGGATTAAACTGTTTACTTACGCCTTGTTGATATGGTTGTTGAATAGCATTCTGAGTATTGCTCCAGCTGAAATTGGGATGATCTCTGTTGTTAGGATGATAAGTAGCTGGCACAGGCTGTTGCGGTCGCTGGTAATTGTTCACATACTGAACAGATTCATTAACAAGAGAACACTGATCCGTAGCATGAGAACTTGCACAAAGCTCACAAACCACAGCTATATGATTGACTCCATAGGTCGCTAAAGAATCGACCTTCAAAGACAACTCTTGGAGCTGCGCTGCAATAGCTGTAGCTGCATCAACTTCCAGAATACCTGCTACCTTCCCAGGCATCATCCTTTGAGTTGGGTTTTGATGCTCATTTAGAGCCATAGTTTCAATCAGATTATAAGCCTCAGTATAGCTTTTGGCCCACAAGGCGCCTCCAGCTGCTGCATCGAGCATTAGCCGAGATTGGGCCCCAAACCATTATAAAAACCAGTGATCACTATCCAGTCAGGCATACCATGGTGTGGACACTTTCTCAATATCTCCTTGTAGTTCTCCCAAGCTTCGCACATAGATTCTGTTGGTTGCTGCGCAAACTGAGTAAGAGCACTCCTCATAGCTGCAGTCTTTGCCATTGGATAAAACTTCACCAGAAACTTTTGCGCAAGATCTTTCCAAGTAGTGATGGACCCAGCTGGTTCAGAATGTAACTAGTCCTTAGCTTTATCCCTCAGAGAGAATGGGAAAAGCCTCAGCTTGATAGCCTCATCAGTCACACCATTATATTTGAAAGTACTACAGATCTCGACGAAATTCCTGATGTGCATTTTAGGGTCTTCAGTCGCAGCACCTCCGAAAGAAACAGAATTCTGCACCATCTGAATAGTGCCCGGCTTGATTTCAAAAGTGTTGGCATGAATAGCCGGATGAAGGATGCTTGACTGAATGTCATCAATTTTAGGCCGAGAAAAGTCCATAAGAGCTGGATCTGCCGGAACTATACGATCACCCATGATTACTGATTCTTTCTGCTCACTCTCTTTATCCGAATCTTCAAAATCTATCTTCTCCGGAATATCAAGAACTGAGTTTGTCTCCTTAGCTGTATCTAAAGTCCTCTTGTGAGTACGAGAACGTGTTTGCATAAACGCTCACTAAAGTACTTGAAACACAACCAGAAACAATAAGTAACACGTCTTAATCAATGAGTCCTAATGACCACTGATGGTAAGTACATAAACTAAACAAATACGCCGAGTCCCCGGCAGCGGCGCCAAGCGAAAACACGCGCTAAAATACATGCAAGTATACGCGTTCACAAGTAATATAGAATAATTTCTAGTTCGTTCCCACAGAGACTCAGACTAATTATGTTCAATTAACACTCACTCACCAATGTATGATTACTTCTCAATATCAAGACAATAACACATAGATTTGATTAACTAATTATTAACTATAATTAACTATAAGAATTAGACACTTAATTGACTCTTGAATTAATAATATTAAACACACATGAGATCATAACTTCATTATTACTTCCTTCAATAGTTATTGTTATTACCCTTAGCATGTAACGGTGATGATATTAATCGAACAACACGAAACTGATAAAAGCCAACTTTCATTGTACTAATACCATTCTACCAAACATCCACAATTAAGATAGAAGTTGTATAGGCATCAATTATGTTGAGACCCTATATGTCTACAGAATTTAACAACATAACGATTTAAGCACAAGTTATTCCTTATGATTACACAGGGCAAGTAAAGCGGTTAGAGTTACCTACTAATCATGCATACACATACATGAACCTATGCTAGCATGGCAAGTTCTAAACCTCAGGATCCACTGTCGCTTCACAAGAGATTAACACCCTATCTTATATGTTCGCGATACACATAAGACGAATAAGCACAATCAATACTAGATATCATACAATCATCACACACTAAGGTATTAAACAACTAACTAAAGAATTCCATAGTAAATCCGTTATGACCCCATGATCACGATTAGCCCATGATAGAACTCATCATCACCATGGGTTCATATGAAAACATGATAATAACACACAAGAATAACTAATAAAAATACTTATTAAAACCAGAGTACGTCACAAGAGTAATAAGGTTCAAAGTAAAGAAAACTAGCATCCACTGATACAACGAATAAAAGAATCACAAGAAAACTATGCTTCCTCTTCTTCGTTGCGATGTGCTAAAACGGTCTTCTTCCTTCTCTCCTTGCTCCTTGATTGATACCACGATTCAACACACGTGAAACGTCTCTGAAAACTACTTATATAGAAGCCCCACAAGTCCCAGCTATCTCAGAAGTCGGAAGTCCAACAGAATCAGGAGTCTAAAAAGCAGTATCTTTTTTTACGACCCTGAGCGGGCGCCCAGCCATGCTGAGCGGGCGCCCAGCACCTCACTGGAAAATTTATTATTTTAATCTTATTTTCTGCTGCGTTATGCTCCTAACTTCCCACTTGCAATGCCAAGCACATACTTAGGCTTATTCCTGATGAAATCTCCCCTCAAACACAAGTAATACCCTGAAATGCACAAACACTAGAAAAATGCATCAAATACACAAAATACTTGATTTCAAGACATCAATTCAAGCCATTATAAGATGTTCTAAGTTGTATAAAATGCCACTTATCACTTAGCTTCTAGTATTTTTGCTATATGTTTAGCTTTCTCATATTCTTTCTGAATTTCAATCTGATTTACCAAGTCAGACTCCAACTGTTCATTCCTAGATTTTAAGATTTCATTTTCAGTTAACAGTCTATTGTTCTCTAGAATCTTATTTTTAAAATTTCCATGGAGAGACTTAAGAATAGATTTCAGTTCAGATATATCTTCAGTATTAAAAATGAAGAAAAAATTTTATACCTTAGAATCAGAGGAAGCAGGAGCATCAAAGCTAGCCATCAGTGTATAGCATGTTTCTTCATTTTCAGAATCAGTGGAGTCCATCCAATCCTTGCTTGATGTAATCAAGGCTTTGTTCTTCCCTTTGTCAAGCTTTATCTTTTTGCACTCCGTAGCAAAGTGACCAGGTTCATCACAGTTGTAGCACTTGATTTTCGACCTGTCAACTTTTCCAGCTTTAGAGTCCTCTCCTTCTCTTTTTCCAGATGACTTCCTTTCCTCTAGTGAACTTCTTCCTGAAATTTCTTTTCTTATAAGACTTCCTGAATTGCATCCTCTTGAAGCCCTTAACTAGCAATGCAGCCATTTGCATGACATCAGAATCTGTCACGTTCTCATCAGTTTCATAATTTGTATCATCATCAAGATTTGATGATGAATCATTAGTATCTGATTCTGGAAGATTGTTCTTTTTCCTTGCAGCTTCAACAGACCTTTCTTTTGAAGCTTTAGCATTCACTTTCAAAGCAACTGATTTTTCTTTATTGATTTTCCTCTATTTCCTTTGCTGAACTTCCAAACCATGAGTTCTCAGCATGCCATAGAATTCATCCAGGGTGATTATTTCCAAATCATACTGATGTCGTATGATTGAAGTCTGAGTCTCCCATTCCTCATTCAAGGCTCTCAGAAACTTAGTGTTTGAATCATCCCGATCATACACCTTTCCCACCAAGGATAAATTGTTGAGCAGGGTGATAAACCTGTCATAGATATCGATGAAACTTTCATCAGGTTTGGCCTTAAAATGTTCATATTCTTGAATTAGAACAGCCCTTATGTTCTTCTTGATGGCCATGGTTCCTTGATATTGAGTTTCAAGAGCATCCCAGATCTCCTTGGCAGTCTTATAGGCTATAACACTATTTGACATCACAGAATCAAGACTGTTATGCAATATGTTTATCACCTTTGCATCTTTCAGCACAACAACTTTCTCTTATGGTGTCCACTCACTCTTTTCCTTCAACTGATGGTGTTCAGCAACAGTACGAGTTGCAGGCACCAGTTTTGTTGGCATGTAAGGTCCATCATTGATTACGTCGAGGTAGTCTGGATCTGTAGCCTCCAGGTGCATGAGCATCTTCACCTTCCATGTAGGATATTCAGCCTTTTTCAGAATGGGGATTTTAATACTTTCATACTTGTTCAGAGACATGTTTATATCGCTTCTGATTATAAATTTATCAGTTTGCTCTGATACCAATTGTTGCCCAGTAGTAATATAATTGTTTAAGGGGAGTTGGAAACAATTGTATAAATGCTTCGAACAAGTATAAAAATATAACAATTCTTTATATTTCTGATAAAAATTGTTACAAACTCTCTCAAGAAATATTGATGTTCTTGAAAGCTGCTAGGTCGTACAATACACGAGTTAATCACTATGTGATGACCTAAACTGTGTTTATATAATACACAACTGCTACAAATCAATCTAAGATATGCATTATCAATTACTAACATAAAATGATACATATATTTAACTAAATATACAAAGTCCTATCACTCAGAATGTAACAGATATCCATCCCTCAAAATAAGGAACATAATCAATCTTCACAACAGACTACCTTCAGATGCTGATGTTCTGCAGATACTGACAATGTATTAAATCCTGATGACACATAAAATACTGATAACATCCAAACACAGTCAGATCCTGAGCTCCTCCTGATCATTTTAAATCAGCACATAACAGAAGAAATCATCCAAGCTGGTTTAAGAAGGAAGATTTCTGGAAGCATTCTGAGCTGAGGAAGTAAAGTTAACCTCTGACATTTCTCAAGTTAAAGAAGCAGTTCAGGATGAAGAGTTAAAGTCTGATATTCACTGAAGCAATTGAATATGCATACTTGGTTCCTGTATTTAGATAGTTTTAACATCATCAATTGGAACTTGTCCATAATTTCATAATGAACAAGTAGGGGGAGATTGTTAGGAGCAATTGATGATATCAAACTGAAACTATCAGAAGCATCAATGGATGAGGATTGCAAACATCAATGGATGATGATCACAAGAATCAACAGATGATGATGATGATTATATCAACGGATGTTGATATTTGACGGATAATGGTATCAACGAATGATGATGTCAACGGATGATGAAATCAGTATTTATCACATTAGTTGATCTTTGAAGAGGAAAAGGAAACAAGAATTTCAAGTCGGTGGAGGACTTTATCTCAGAAGCAATAGTATAGGTTTCCTTGTTGTTAATAGAATAGGATTCCTTATACATTGGTAGTTGTGCTCTATAAAAGCATAGTTTAGGTTCATGTTATAAGCATTGCGACATTGTTATATCTTTCGCATAAACTAGCAGCTCTCAAGGATATTTGTTCATTTTTTCAAGAGAGTACTTGTGTAATACGTTTTTATAAGATTGATATAAAAACTGTTGATTCTATTGAAGCTTTGTCTGGTTGATCATGTTACTGTATTCACACCCCCCTCTACAGTTGTTAAGGGCCTAACAATATAAATATAGATGGTTTACCTGGTTCTAATACCATGGGAAATAAAAAATCTTGGATAATACAAGCCAAGAATCTCAAGTTGATTGAACCATTCACAAGGTTGGAATAGGACATCATGAAGCTAAACTTGTCAACTTAAAATTGTTGAACTTCACTCTTGCTGATATTCCTGGTCAGGAAGTAACTGCTAATCGCTTGGATAGACTTGAAGCTGTGAAGATTATACTTAACAAACATGATGGTTCTGAACCTAAAATGAAGATCTTACTCTTATTGCAAAATGATCAAGTTCAAGTTTTTTCACTTGATGAACTGATGATCATGCCAACAAAGGAACTGAAATATATTCACTATTTGCTAAGAGTTAAAGATGGAACTTTAAGAGAATGGTCAAATATGATTGTTGAGTGGCATTTATGACACTTTATTATGTTCCGTAAAGCTTTGAATTGGTATATTTGTACTCAAGTTGTTCGTGTTTTTACGTGTTTTGTAGTATTTTACATTACAGGCATTTTCCAGGTAATCAGGTAAATTAGCATGGTTGTAGTGCTAATTTGGTGGTTGGATGGTGTTGGAATAAAGGCTCGTGAAAAAACCGGCTCAAATCAGCAAGAAGAATAAAAGACTTCAGAATTTTATTCAGGAGGATGACGCACCCGCGCTGGTCAAGCGTGCGGCCGCGCCCAAAGAACAGAAACTCAGCGCGCCCGTGCTGGTCAAGCACGCGGTCGTGCCAGGTCAGGTAGCAGAATTCTGTTTCTATTAGGATTTTGAGAGTTTGAAGCCCTAGTAAATTCTAAAGCATATATATACATAAATAAAGACGTTTTTCATTAGGGGGGACGAACAAAAGCTAAGGAAAAGGAGTAAAGAAGACCAGAGAGCACAATTCAACCAAGGCGAAGAAGATCTAGTTTATTCTTGTGATTCTTTGTTTTAGTTGTAACGTTGGATACTAGTTTTCTTATTCTTGAACCTTTACTTATGTTTCGTACTTGGTTTTATTAAGTATAAAGACTACATTTATTATACCATGCTTTTATCAAAACCCACGTTGATGATGAGTTCGATTATGGGCTAATCGTTATCGTGGGGTTCTAGCAGATTTATTTATGGATAACTTTAGTTAATCTATTTTGATTCCTTAGTGTGTGGTGATTGTATGATAACCTAGTATTGGTTGTGCTTATTCATCTTATGAGCGTCGCGAACTTATAAGATAGTGTGTTAATTCTTAATGAAGCGAAAGTGAATTTAAGGGTTTAGAACTTGCCATGCTAGCATAGGTTCATGTGTTATTGTTATGCATGATTCGTAGGTAATTTTCACCATCTTACTTGCCCTATGTAATCACGATAGATAACATGTGCATAAATCATTATATTGTCAAATTTTATAGACATATAG
The DNA here is from genome assembly GCF_009905375.1 of Apium graveolens. Taxonomy (NCBI): domain Eukaryota; kingdom Viridiplantae; phylum Streptophyta; class Magnoliopsida; order Apiales; family Apiaceae; genus Apium; species Apium graveolens. Next base: position 170,188,601 of record NC_133657.1, read on the forward strand.
GTTCTCAATATAATTGGTGTTTATTCAGCTTCTATCTCTTTTGTGGATGTCTGGTAGTATGGTATTCGTACAATGAAATTTGGCATATATCAATTTCGTGTTATCTGATTAGTGTCATCACCATTACATGCTAAGGTTAAGAACGAAAAGGCTATTGAATGAAGTATTTAATGAAGTTAGAATCCCATGTTTGTGTTATACATTATTCAATTCTCTTTACTTTCTTTAGTTAATGTTCTTTAGTATAATTCTCTTTAGTTAATCATAGTATAATCAAAACTCAATTTGTTATTTGTCTTAGCATTGAATAATAGCCATATCATTGTTGCATATGTGCATAAATCATGAGGTTAATCTAAAATAGTCTATGTGGGAATGAACTAGAATTAATTCTAGATTACTTGTGAACGCGTATACTTGCGTGAATTTTAGCGCATGTTTAGCGATTAAAAAGTTTTTGGCGCCGCTGCCGGGGACTGCAGTGTTAACTTTCAGTTTGTCATCAGTGATCGTTAAAGTTCATTGATGCGGACATTGTTACTTACCTACTCTTTTTCTTTGTCATGTTTCAGGTATTCTAGCGAGCGTTTATGCATACGTGTTCGCGGGCTCGTAAGAGAACTCTGGATCAAGCCGAGGAAAAAGCGGTAGTGATTCGAAGGGAAGTTTTTTAGGATGAAGAGAAAGTAGCAGAAGAAGAGAAAGTCGAAGAACCAGCTCTAGTAGTGATGGGAGATCAAGCAGAAAATCTAAAGGCTCTAATGGACTATTCTCAACCTAAGATCAATGATATTCAATCGAGCATCATCAGACCAGCCTTCTCGGCTAACACTTTTGAGATAATTTGAGCACGATTCAGATGATACAGAACTCAGTTCAGTTTGGGGGTTTCAGAAGACCCCAACATGCACATCAGGAATTTCATCGAGATTTGCGACACTTTCAAGTTCAATGGGGTGACTGAAGATGCTATCAAGCTGCGACTCTTCCCATTCTCTCTGAGGGATAATGTAAAGTGTTGGTTACATTCTCTACCACCAGGGTCTATCGCCATATGAGAGGATCTTGCTCAAAAGTTTCTCACTAAATTCTTCCCGAAGGCGAAGACTACTGCTATCAGGAATGCTCTTACTCAGTTTGCTCAGCAAACTGGAGAATCTCTGTGTGAGGCTTGCGATCGATATAAGGAGATGCTAAGGAAGTGCCCACACCATGGCATGCCTGATTGGATGATTATAAACTGTTTCTATAATGGTTTAGGTGCTCAGTCTAGACCTATGCTTGATGCAGCATCAGGAGGAGCCCTGTGGGCTAAGAGCTGTAATGAAGCTTATAAATTGATCGAAATGATGGCTGCTAATGAATACCAGAAGCCTTCTCAGAGGCTAACTCAGGGCAAGGTAGCAAGAATTCTGGAGTTGGATGCAGCAACTGCTATAGCCGCCCAACTTAAAGCATTAATGATGAAAGTAGACTCTCTGGCGAATTATGGGGTTGATCAAATTTCTAGTGTTGTGAGCTTTGTGCAGGAGCGCATGAAACTGAGCAGTGCGCTATTTCTAGCGAATCAGCTCAATTTGTGAGCAACTTTCATAGATCACAGCAACAAGCTCCATCCACTTATCATCCAAATATCCGCAATCATCCTAACTTCAACCGGAGTAATAATCAAAATGCGGTGCAACAATTTTATCAGCCATACAGAGCAAAGCAGTATAACCCTCCTGGTTTTCAGCAACCACAATATGCTCCGAGGCAACAACTTCAACTTCAACAGTTGACGCAAGCTAATGAAAAATCTGAATTGGAGGAGTTGAGGCTCATGTGCAAGAGCCAAGCTGTGTCTATCAAGACCTTGGAGAATCAGATTCGGCAAATTGCTAATGCATTACTGAATCGTCAACCTAGCCTGCTCCCAAGCGATACTGAAGTATCGGGCAAGATGGAAGCTAAGAAGCATGTTAAGGCAATTACATTGAGGTCTGGTAAGGTTGCGAATCCTAAAAAATCTAAGACTCCAGAATCTGAAGTTGAGGCTGAAGAAGAAGAAGTGCAGAAGGAAGCAGAAATAGAACCAAGGAAGACTACTGTTGAGAACACGCCTCCTGAGGGTAATATAGGGGAGAAACAGATATATCGTCCACCTCCTTTTCCTAAGAGGCTGTAGAAGAAAAAGCTGGACAAGCAGTTTGAGAAGTTTCTGGAGGTATTCAAGAAACTTCACATCAATATACCTTTCGCTGAAGCTCTTGAACAAATGCCTAGTTACGCAAAATTCATGAAAGGTATTCTCTCTAGGAAGGTGAAGATTGATGACTTGGAGACTGTTGCTCTCACATAGGAATGCAGTGTTGTACTATAATAGAAGTTGCCTCTGAAGCTTAAAGATCCTAGAAGCTTCACTATTCCATGCACCATTGGAAAGATGTCATTTGACAAGTGTCTATGTGACTTGGGAGCTAGCATCAATCTGATGCCTTTGTCAATCTTCAAGAATCTGAACTTGCCTGATCCAAAGCCTACTTATATGACTTTGCAGTTGGCCGACCATTCTATTACATATTCGCGAGGTATTGTGGAGGATGTCTTGGTCAAGGTGGATAAACTCATCTTTCCTGCTGATTTCGTAATTCTTGATTTCGAGGAGGATAAGAAGATTCCCATAATCTTGGGAAGACCTTTATTGGCTACTGGACGAACCTTGATAGATGTGCAGAAGGGTGAGCTCACCATGCGAGTGATTAATCAGGATGTAACTTTTAATGTGTTCAATGCAATGAAGTTCCCTACGGAAAATGAGGAGTGCTTAAAAGTGGAGTTGGTTGATTCTGTGGTTTCTTCAGAACTTGATCAATTGCTAATATCTGATGCCTTAGAGAAGACCTTGTTGGGGAATTCTGATAGTGAAGATGATGAAGGGGATGATCAGCTGCAATTTTTGAATGCTTCTCCCTGGAGGAGAAAGATTGATATGCCTTTTGAATATATGGGAATGGAGGAGTTGAACAAAGTTCCTAAGCGCCTCAAGCCATCTATTGAGGAAGCTCCTACTCTTGAACTTAAGCCTTTACCTGAACATTTGAGGTATGCATTTTTAGGTGATGCATCTACTTTGCCTGTTATTATTGCATCTGACCTTTCAGGTAGCGACGAGGAAAAGCTTTTGAGAATTCTTAAAGAATTCAAATCGGCAATTGGTTGGACTATAGCAGATATCAAGGGAATCAGCCCTTCGTATTGCATGCACAAAATTCTGCTAGAGAAAGGAAGCAAGCCTACTGTTGAGCAACAGAGAAGGCTAAATCCGATCATGAAAGAGGTGGTGAAGAAGGTAATTCTTAAGTGGCTGGATGCAGGGATCATCAATTCTATTTCTGACAGTTCATGGGTGAGCCCAGTTCAGTGTGTGCCTAAGAAAGGAGGTATCACTGTGGTTGCTAATGAGAATAATGAGCTCATTCCTACTCAAACAGTCATGGGGTTGAGAGTTTGCATGGATTACAGGAAGCTGAACAAGGCCACAAGAAAATATCACTTCCCTCTGCCGTTTATTGATCAGATGCTTGATAGATTGGCTGGGCATGAGTACCACTATCTTCTGGATGGTTATTCTGGTTATAATCAAATCTACATTACTTTAGAAGATCAGGAAAAGACTACTTTTACTTGTCCATTTGGTACTTTCTCCTTTTGGAGAGTTTCTTTTGGACTATGTGGAGCACCGGCTAAATTTCAGAGATGCATGATGGCTATCTTCTCTGATATGATTGGTCAGAATGTGAAGTGTTCATGGACTATTTCTCTGTGTTTGGTGATTTATTTGATGAGTGCCTGCAGAATTTTGGCAACGTTGTGTGTTGAGACCAATTTGGTTCTCAATTGGGAGAAATGTCACTTTATGGTGCGATAGTGCATTATTCTTGGGCACAAGGTCTCTAGTAAGGGTCTTGAGGTGGACAAAGCCAAAGTGGGTGTCATCAAAAATATTCCCCCACCAATTTCTGTTAAGGGTGTTCACAGTTTTCTTGGTCACGCGGGCTTCTACAGGCATTTCATCAAGGACTTCTCAAAAATTTCTAAACCTTTATGCAATCTTTTGGAGATGGATGTCCCATTTAAGTTTGATGACGAGGGCGTGGCTGCTTTTGAGTTCTTAAAGAAGAGTTTAATCACATCACCTATCATAAATGCGCCTGATTGGAGTGAACCATTTGAGATGATATGCGATGCAAGTGACTATGCAGTTGGAGCCATTCTTGGGCAGAGAAAGAACAACATATTTCATGTAGTCTACTATGCTAGTAAGGCTCTTAATGGTGCTCAACTGAATTATACTACTACAGAGAAAGAACTTTTGGCTATTGTCTACGGTTTTGAGAAATTTTGATCTTATCTGCTTGGGATGAGGTGATAGTTTTCACTGATCATGCTGCTATTCGATATCTCGTCTCGAAGTAGGACTCGAAGCCTAGATTGATCAGATGGGTTCTTTTGCTTCAAGAATTTGAATTAGAGATCAAGGACGGAAAGGGGACTAAAAATCAAGTCGCTGATCATCTCTCGCGTTTAGAGGATCTAACTACAACTCCACTAGATAAGACGTTAATCAATGAGTCTTTTCCCGATGAGTAGCTATTTGGAGTACAAGAGGAAGAACCGTGGTTTGTAGACATTGTGAACTACCTTGTGAGTAATATCATGCCTCCCGACTTAACATATGCTCAACGGAAGAAGTTTCTGCATGAAGTGAAGTGGTATATGTGGGATCAGCCATTTCTTTTTCAATAAGGAGCTGACCAAATCATCAGGATTTGTATTCCTTATAGCAAAATGGGGGGGATATTACGAGATTGCCACTCAACGACTTATGGAGGACATTATGATGGAGAAAAGACAGCAGCTCGTATTCTTCAAGCAGGTTTCTTTTGGCCGACTTTGTTTAAAGATGATCATCAGTTCATTTTAAAATGTGATCGATGTCAACGTGTGGGTAATATGTCCAAGAGGGATGAGATGCCTCTTAATGTGCTTCTCAAGGTTGAAGTCTTCGATGTTTGGGGAATTAACTTCATGGGGCCATTTTTCTCATCTTGTAACAATCAGTATATCTTGTTGGTAGTTGATTATGTGTCCAAATGGGTTGAAGTTAAGGTGTTGCCAACGAAAGATGCAAAAGTAGTGCTTAATTTTCTTCACAAGCAGATATTCACAAGATTTGGAACTCCAAGAGTCATAATCAGTGATGAGGGGTCGCATTTTTTGCAATCACAAGTTCATTGCTATGACGCAAAGGTATAATGTAAATCATCGCATTACTACGGCTTATCATCCTCAGACAAATTATCAAGATGAGGTATCTTACAAAGAGATCAAGCGCATTTTAGAGAAGGTTTTGTGTCCATCAAGAAAAGATTGGTCTTTGAAGCTTGACAAAGCTGTTTGGGCATATAAAACAACATACAAGACTCAATTGGGAATGTCGCCATTTTAGTTGGTTTGTGGTAAGGGGTGTCATTTGCCGGTAGAGCTAAAACATAAAGCGTATTGGGCTTTGAAGAAGTTGAATCTGGACTTGGATGTAGCTGGAAAGAAGAGGATGCTTCAGTTGAATGAACTCGACGAGTTTCGACTTCAAGCTTATGAGAATAACAAAATGTATAAGGAGAAAGTCAAGAGGTGGCACGATAGGGGTCTAGCGCTCAAATCATTTGTGCCGCGGCAACAAGTTCTTTTGTTTGACTCTCGTCTCCATTTTTTCCTGGAAAGTTGAAGTCAAGGTTGTCAGGGTCGTTTGTTGTCAAAACTGTGTTTCCACATGGAGCGGTGGAAATTTTTGAGAATGATCTGGGCCAAGCATTCAAGGTAAATGGTCAAAGGTTGAAGCATTACTATGGTGACACAGAAAACCGCGAGGTGGTTAGTGTCGTTTTATTGTCCGTTTGACCTCGCATTTCTACATCGAGCTAACGACGTAAAATAAGCGCTTCTTGGGAGGCAACCCAAGTTTGTTGTACATTAGTAGGTAGAGGAAGCAAGAAGAAAAGAGAAAAACACAAAAAAATCAGAAAACAGAAAATTTCAGCAAACTTCAGAAGCTGAGCGCGCCCGCGCTGATCTAACGCGCGCCCGCGCTGATCTAGCGCGCGGCCACGCCGATTTGGCAGAATATGAGCGCGGCGTGCTGGGGTCCCGAATCAGAAAAAAATAGCAGTTTGTGAAGAGAAAATTGGGGTTTTTAATAGAAAATCAATTTCCTTTTTGTGAGGTACCTGTTGTTGTGCCCATGAATTTTGTTTGAGAGTTCTATGCTAATGCAAAGGCGGAGAAGAATGGTTTCATTGTGGTTAGGGGAATGACTGTGGAGTACAGTGCTGATGCAATAAGGAGGGTGATCGAGCAGCCCGCGAGGAAGCCCGGTCAGGACACTTGGAACGATAAGACTCTGGAGGACATTGATTTGGATCTGATTATTGCTGTTCTCTGTGTGCCTGAGACTCATTGGAAGTTCAAGAGGGGCATGACTGATTATTCCACGTTCCCTGCCTCGTGCATGAACAGGTTTGCACGTGCTTGGAATTCATTTATTTGTGCTAACATCATGCCATCTTCTCATGTGCATGAGATTACTGTGGAGCGTGCTCGTCTATTGTGGGGTATTCTTCAGGGAGACTATGTGGATTTGGGGATGGTGATTTACCAGGGTATTTTGATGTTCTTGAGATGAGGTACTACGGGTCTATACCCTATGCGTCTGTTGTGATGAAGCTATGTGTGGCAGTTGGTGTTCATTGGCCCGTACATGAGCAGCTGCAACTTTCCAGTGCTCATATCGACAGTTTGACGCTGTTGAACATGACAGAGTGGTATGGTGGGAAGCCCGACCCTATGGGGCTTGGATATTCTTATGACCATCTGCCAGGAGGAAGGCCATCGGATCAGACATTAGCTGGTGGGACTTCGCAGGCTCGTCGAGCAGCATGGAGAGCTCAGTTGGGAGAGGAGGCTGGTCCTTCGGGATTGCAGCAGCAACAGGAGCATGAGGAAGCAGGAGATGATGTTGGAGCTGGTTTGAGCACGATGCAGTATAGGCGTCTAGCGAGGAGGATGGATGCGATGCATGACATCCTTAGTCGGTTTGCACGTGATCTCACCAAGGCACTTGGGACTGCATTCAGAGCCACCGATGTTGACATCCAGTGGCCAGTATTTGGTGAGGACTCCATGTATCCACCTCCAGACACGCCTGACACTCCACCCGTTGAGGGTGATGATCTTGATTCTGAGTAGGTATGTCTGATTCCTTACTATTACCTTCACTGAGGACAGTGAATATTTTAAGTTTGGGGGTAGTAGTTGAAGGAATATGTGTTGTGTGAGTCGCATATAGTTTGCATGTTCATGATAGTTTAGTGCATATAGTTGCATATTTTTCCATATAATTTTTTTTTATTTTGGTAGTTTTTATTTTATTTAATAGTTTGTTCATATAGTTTCATGCATTTGCATTATAACATGATCCCTTAGATGATTTTCTGATCAACTTGTGATATTGATGCTAGTGTGGTGATGTCGTATTTAGTGATGTTAAGTCTTGTCGAATTGATTTGCATGCTAGAGACAATTGTATTTTACTAAGTCTTATAGGTTGCTTGGGTACTGGATCATGATCATGGTTTATTTATTTGTCGAGGTTTAATCGCTTGTTTATATTTAGAATTTAGGATATTCTCTTAATGATAAAATAACATGGATTTTTTTAAAATTGGAGAAAATTGGATTTCGTTGCTAGTTGTTGTGGCTAGGTGTCAAATGGCTAGTAGCCGGCTCATATTTATATGAGTAGTCTAGGGTTGAGCGAGATGGAGCGAAACGTACTCGTTCAGAAATTTGTGAAAAAAATAGAAAAAAAATAATAATAAGTGTTATGTATAATTGATCATGAGTGGGATCTTTAGTACTCGAGTTATTAAGTTCTTAGGGGACTTTGTGTCTAGTGACCTAAGGCTTTTATAGTCTGGGATCCGCTAACCTAACGTTCGTTACATGGGTACTATTGTATAAATCTTTTGTGGACCTCACTCATTGCACGGTCAAGTATGCATACTTGTTTTTTTGTTGCGAATAAAAGTATGAATCCATATAAAACTCCAAAATAAGAATTGAAGTGTTATAAGTTATTTTGAGTCTAGCTTTTATTCTATTTATAACCTTGTGATTGCTTTGATGGGTAGTGAGTCATGATTATTGATGTAGTTGCGATAGTATATCTGTAGAAGTTCCACACACGCACGTCTCTGGTTTATAGGTTGATTTGTGAGGTTTGATTGATTTTTATACGAATAACTACATTGTTGAGATGTTGCTTGTTGATTGGTTTAGTTATTCTGTTGGGGATCGTTGCATTTATTTAGTTGCATTCATGCATTTTTATTTATTGTTCTTTGAGTCTGTTTATGCTTGAGGACAAGCATTGATTCAAGTTTGGGGGTATGTTGAGTGGCATTTATGACACTTTATTACGCTCCGTAAAGCTTTGAATCGGTGTATTTGTACTCAAGTTGTTGGTGTTTTTACGTGTTTTTGTAGTGTTTTTGTATTGCAGGCATTTTCTAGGTAATCAGGTAAATTAGCATGGTTGTAGTGCTAATTTGGTGTTTGGATGGTGTTGGAATAAAGGCTCCTGAAAAGACCGGCTCAAATCTGTAAGAAGAAAAAAAGAATTTAGAATTTTATTCAGGAGGATGGCGCGCCCGCGCTGGTCAAGCGCTGGCCCGCGCTGGTCAAGCGCTGGCCCGCGCTGGTCAAGCGCGCGCCCGCGCCCAAAGAACAGAAACTCAGCGTGCCCGCGCGGGTCAAGCGCGCGCCCGCGCCAGGTTGGGGTAGCAGAATTCTGTTTCTATTAGGATTTTGAGAGTTTGAAGCCCTGGTCAATTCTACAACATATATATTTGGATGCTAGTTTTCTTATTCTTGAACCTTTACTTATGTTTCGTACTTGGTTTTATTAAGTATAAAGACTACGTTTATTATACCATGCTTTCATCGGAACCCACGTTGATAATGAGTCCGATTATGGCTAATCGTTATCGTGGGGTTCTAGTGGATTTATTTATGGATTTCTTTAGTTAATTTATTTCGATGCCTTAGTATGTGGTGATTGTATGATTTCCTATTATTGGTTGTGCTTATTCGTCTTATGAGCGTCGCAAACTTATAAGATAGTGTGTTAATTCTTAATGAAGCGAAAGTGAATTTAAGGGTTTAGAACTTGCCATGCTAGCATAGGTTCATGTGTTATTGTTATGCATGATTCGTAAGTAATTTTAACCATCTTACTTGCCCTATGTAATCACGATAGATAACTTGTGCGTTAAACGGTTATATTATCAAATTCTATAGACATATAGGGTCTCAATATAATTAGTGTCTATTCAGCTTCTATCTCTTTTGTGGATGTCTGGTAGTATGGTATTCGTACAATGAAAGTTGGCGTATATCAGTTTTGTGGTATCTGATTAGTGTCATCACCATTATATGCTAAGGTTAAGAACGAAAAGGCTATTGAATGAAGTATTTAATGAAGTTAGAATTTCATGTTTGTGTTATATATTATTCAATACTCTTTACTTTCTTTAGTTAATGTTCTTTAGTATAATTCTCTTTAGTTAATCATAGTATAATCAAAACTCAATTTATTATTTATCTGAGCATTTAATAATAGCCATATCATTGTTGCATAAGTGCATAAATCACAAGGTTAATCTAAAACAGTCCATGTGGGAACGAACTATAATTAATTCTATATTACTTACGAACGCGTATACTTGCATGAATTTTAGCGTGTGTTTAGTGACTAACAATGATTTTTGCCAATATCAGAAAAAAGGATACTCTATGATGATCAATATTACTTTGGATCATACATTCCTACATACATGAATTTCAAAGGGCAAGAAGTCAACATAAGGAAAGGAGAAGCTGTCTTTGAAAGTGTTCTTACTCAAAGGCATATAATCATGAATCCTGATGGAAAAAGAACTTGTTATGTGTCACTAGAAGAAATGATGACAGAAAGAGCTCAAATCAGAAATCTAAGAGCTGTTATCTATCAATTATCTGATAAAACAGAGTACAAGAAGAATTTGAAGATCAAGCTATAACATATTCTGTTGAAAAAGATTGATGACAGAGTTAAAGCTTTTGTTTAGAAATACTGCAGAATTTTTCAAGAAATATGAAGATCAAAGTCTGAAACAAAGTATGTTTTACACAACTTATTTTGTCTATCTGATTTTTGGCACTAGAAAATTCTATTAGAATTTATGCTTATTCTGAAAAGCATAAATTGGGGGAGATTGTTGAAAATTGGCTAAGCCGAGAATCAGGATCTGTCTAACAATCAGGATATGATTATCCGTTGGAAGCTTCATTATCATCCGTTGACAATCTGTTCAGTCATTCGTTGATATTTACATATGAATGTCCATCGAAACTATAACATATATCTGTGGATCAGCTTATCCGTTGAAAATGACTTGGATGACAAGTCAGAGCTGCGAGATAAATCAGAAGGTGCTGATTTATAGGATCGTAGTTGATTTAGATATGTATAAAAAGTAGAAGAGATATACTGTAACATATCTTGTAATTGATAGAGATTGACTGTAGTTGTGTGGTATATAAACACAGAATTGGTTATCTTAACATGTGATAAGCAGAACTCGAGTATTCGTATAACAGAACTCGAGTATTCGTCTAACATAGAAGCTCTTAAGAATATTGTTCTTAAGAGAGTTTTGTAACAGTTTATTAAAGATCAATATAAACTGTTATTTGATACATCTGTGCTTACTTTACTTCCGTAATACATCGAGTTATTTAGTAATTGTATTCAACCCCCTTAAACAATTACTTTATTGGACAACATAAATGTAATGTCAAACAATAATAAGAACAATATAAGTACACTAAAATTGTGGGCCCTACAAAGAGTGAGGCCCTGTGCAGATAGGCAAACATGCTAATCACCGGACCGGTGTATACTCGAGAATCAGTCTCAAAGACAGTATTCCCAAAATGCATTTATAATACTAAGTAAAATTTTAAATCGATTGAAGTTACTATACAATTTTGATCTTGTATCACAAAAGTCAATTTTGATTTGAACGTTAAGATAATCAGAAATACATTTAAACAAAAGATAAGATAAAAATATAATGATTTAGAAATCTAACTTTACTATGTTTTCAAAAACTTTTATAAATGAATGTTGTTCAGATAAAGATAGTTGATAAACAACTTCCTAAATAATAGAATATGATTTTAAAACGATTATCTTGGTAAATATGAACTCTAATATCTATGTATCACATTTAATTAAAAATTAGAGTCGTTACAAAGTCAATCATATAAATTTTATAAGAAATCGCAGTTTATCTTTATCTTGTTGTAATTTTGCATAAAATTTCTGAAAATATTTTTTTTCGTAAAATTATTCAAGAAAAAAAATTCAAGAAAAATATATTTCAGAAAAAATATTTTCGGGAAAAAAATATTCCTGGGAAAAGTTTCCTTAAAAAAGTTTTTCCGAAAAAGTTTTTCAAATAGGATTTAAAATCATAATTCTTAATAAATTTTTAGGAGGTGATTTGATCCATTCATAATTTGAAATGAAAGTAGTATTAGAGTTATTAAATTGGGTATCAAAATTTGGTTGAAATGACATGACATTTATGACGTAACAATTTGGAATGATATTATTGATAAAATTTAATACTGGGGATGCGCTATCATTAATTGATTTATAGTCAATCATGACAAGTGATATTTAGATCTATTTTGAGCCGTATTTGGTACCTTTAATATTATTTTGTATTTAAATACGTAACACAGACTAATATTTTGATTTCCAAGAATTCCTTTGTATGCTTTGTTCAAGAAAAAAAAATCCTTAGCAATTTATTAAACCCTTTTTTCCCTTGATATTTAACATTACTTATTTACCAAGTAACAACCCTCCGTCCCTAAAAAAAAGCGACAACAGAGTTTGGTACCAAATACGTAAATCCCTAAGTTTTGCTATAATCTTTGCTTTATAATGTACAATGATACGAGAGTATATTTATTCTTATTTCTCTCGCCAAAAATCATTTCGAACAACTAGGAATTCCTAACTTGGAGTACAACGGACAAGGAAATATTAGATTATGTTTCATTTTATGGATAAAAGATAGAGAATCCCGAAATTGTTTGAAAATGCTGACTAGTCATTTACTTGGTTATTCATCCCGTTTGAAAATCTTAAAATAAGTAACTTATAATTTAAAATGATTAAGTGCGAAATAAATGATAAGTTGATAAATATTTATAAGTTGTATAAGTGTTTGGATAAATTTACTTATAAGTCAGAAGTTTATTTACTTAAATGAATTAAAACAAATAATTATTAAATACAATTATCTTAGTTCATGAATCTTAAATTAGTAAATATTTTAAAATTTAAATTTTAAAATCAAAACTTTAGAAAAAAGTGAAAAAATGAAAATAAGTTGGAAAAAAGTACGTCATTGTCAACTTTCAACTTATCAGCTTATAAGTTGTAAATTCAGCTTATAAGTTGGGTCGACAAACACTCGTCGATAAGCTGTTACGGGCTTATAAGACATAAGTGGCTTATAAGTATATCGCGAAACAGGCCCTTGATTTGTGCACGAGATTGGTTGCGCACTGCTAAGCAATCATTTATCATAGAAGAAAGTTTACTGGAGTTTGAAAAATGGGAGGAAGGTTAGTTCGATATATGTTTTTATTATAATAGTGTATTTTAATTAACCAATTATAGGTATGCTCTGAAATCTGAACAATATTCTTTTCTCTTTTCAATTTGTAGGTACGGAGAATTTGACATTAGAGCAGCCGGTGATACTTATTGACGAGACAATTGATGATTTCTAAATGAGCGATATTTCATATTCTGTAGTCACATTTATTCTTTTTCCTCTTTGATAATAAAGGACTTTGTTTTAGACTTTGTTTTATATTCTTTTTGAATATGTTTAATCCTTCTGCCAATTTTAATCTATGTGAATTTCTTACTTCTTGTTTTTTGATATTTAAATGTCATATGATGTAAGCATGTAGTGTCACAGACTTATAATGTTACTGTGTTTAGTAATTAGTACAAGTTGGAGGCTCTTATAGTAAATTCCTCATATTAATATGGTGCAAAGTGCAGACTTGTTAGTTGTTTGTTACATTTGGATTCTATTTTAGATTACAATTACTATTTAGATTCTGTAGTTTTAAAATGAAAAGTGACATGGACATGTTCTAATGTCATAAATTAGCTGTTGGTTTATGGCTATTGTATTATTGCAACTCTACAAGTCTGAAGCAGCCCTTTTGCTACTACTGGCAAGTTTAGCTTTATCACAACTTCCTGCAGTATTGACTGCTCTGGACCAGTTGTCACTAGTTACGGAGGAACTCATTCACATCTCCCGAGCTGCTTGGGATACTTTTCTCAAAAAATTTGGTCACACTACTCTGAGTTCCAAGCTGCTGTTGAAGCATTAGCTTTCTTGGATTGTTTACATTCACTTGCCATTGAGCCTATGCAGCTTTGTACCATTGAGGCGATGGGAGATGCTATTAATAATGCTTTGGAGGGTGATGAAGAAGAGGAAGAGACAGAAGAACTAGTGAGTCAAGTCCTTGATGAGATTGGAATAAATATCAACTCAGAGGTAGTTATCAGTCTTCAAAATTTGATGAGCTTGACATCATTTTGATTGCCTATATTAATTGTGTACTTGATCTAAGTTTCTTTACTGATGAACTTCTAAATGGTTTTCTTTCAATTGCAACAGCTTGTGAATGCTCCATCTGCTACTATAGCCCCGGATGCAAAGAACAAGGTTGCTGTACAAGCTTAAGTAATAGGGAACGATGATGGCAGAATAGACAGTGATTTACAGGCCAGATTAGACAATTTAGGAAAAATGTGATACTTTTATACAGTCATCCATCTATCTGTCTACATTTACAGTAAAGCTCACATTTTTGTATTTGTGAAGAGGTTCATTACATTCGCAAACTAATTAGTCAACATGTTGATTAATCCCTAAATTTATGAGCATACACATTGTTCTGATCTAATGTGTTACCTTTTTAACAAGACGGGTCATCCATTTAATGAGGGGATGGTTTGTTAAAGCATGCATCTATTACTTGATTTTTGGTTTGATTACACTTTATAATTCAGTTTATGGAAAGAGTCAATATATACAGCACCTGTAATGTGAGGAATCTGACTAATATATTCTGAATCCTCTTTATGTAATAGTACAATGTTGGAATTAGGATTTCAAGCAGAAAACAGAAGGCATTAAAAATGTTAAGATTCACCAACAAACTTACAGATATTTGGCTATGGTAACAACTTATATGCCATTGGTATTAGGTGAGATGCATGATATGCTTCCTTTTTTTCTATCACAGGTTGCGATGGCAATGGCTGCTAAAGCAAAACTTCTTCTTCGGGAGCTGAAAACAGTCAAAGCAGATCTAGCATTTGCGAAAGAACTGTGTGGTCAGCTGGAAGAAGAGAATAGTGTCATCAGAGAAAGTAGAGCTGCAGGAGGTAGCCCTGAAGATGATGATTTATTACGTATTTTTACACCCGTTACAAGTTTTTATTTCTGTTATCATTTATCTTTGTAGTTCTGCATACTAGCTCATGCTTTCTTTGTGTACATAAAATTTTTAAGAACAGTCGTGAATTTCTCTACAATATAAATAGGCAGAATCATATTTATTTCTTGTGTGAACTTTGTTTTACTTACTGCAATTTAAACTTATGTACATATCTGTGGCAGAATGTGTTGCTAAATATTTGAATCTGAATAATCCGTTTTATAATCCAATTTAAATGAATATATGAATATCCGGATATCGGGTTAAAATGGAACCGGAACCGGATTCAATTTTTAGTGATCCGAAAAAACCGATATCTGCTTATACATTTCATAACTGGATATCCGGTTTTGCTCACCCCTAATACGAAAAATGGGTCAAAAGACTCTAAACTTTTTTAATATTTTTTTTTTTGAAAAAATAAACTTTTTTAATATTGTAATGCAAAGGTAATATCAATATATCATACCATTATAGTTTCAGGCTTTCAGCATATATTGGTGGCTCCGTTTTTTTTAGCTCCAAAATTAACATACAAATAACGCCACTTCAAGGTTCTAGATGAAGTGGCCTTCTGGATAATAATTTATTTTTTTTAATTTTCCTCCTCTTTTTCCTCCTTTCCCCTTAGTTGTCTTGGAAAAATGGTAATTGTTGGTGGTAAGATCATGTTTTTTTACATCTTTTATTAAATTAATAAATTTTAAGTTTACTGTCAATTTTTTTAATTTAGCATGATGTTAACTTATTTTAAGTACAAATTTTTTATTTTAATTAAAAAATTATTTATATATAATTTTCGTAGCTTGAAAAATGATATCATGCGGGATTGTGCATATTTTGACGAGCACTAGTATTCATGAGCACTCGTATTCATGATTTTAGAAGTGCAATTGTATACAATATATGAAAATATTATTTGTTTTATATAAAAGTACTTTACTGTATCTTCATCGTTAAAAATTATTTCCAAAAAAAATAGAAAATATGACATTTTTCAGTATTAAAAAAAGTGTGTAAAATTATACATCCAAAAATTGAAAAATGAAACTATCAATTGAGAAGAGAAATATGAAAAAAATCATAGAAAATAAATAAAGGTTTAGAATCAAATAGGTACGATGAATGAAAAGTACATAATAATATAACTTAATATTATAATGTTATAAATAAAAATTCAGCATTTTATAATATTTAGAATAATCAAAACTAATTATCACCAATTTTATTTTTATTTTGAATGAATATTTAAAAAAAATATATTATTTTTCAAGATTAAATACTATTACGAAATAGCTAAATAAACGTGATGCAATCTAATATTTTAAGATTTTACGATTCTTTATATAACAAAACTTCTAATTTTACTATTCACTAATTTTAATTTTTTATACTATAGAACTATTTTATTAAATTATAAACTTAACTCTAGATATTTTACTTTTCATTATTCTATGATTTCCAGTAAAAATTAAAACTTTTAACTATATAAACATATTCAAAGAAAATAAATTAATTATATTTAGAAATCTTCTTCCTGCTAGATAACACTAAATATTTGCTAATAAATTTATTCAAAACCGACAAAAAATATTATATTAAATTAAATCAAAACATATATACACATCTACAAATAATTTTTAATTTGCATGTACTAGTAATTTATATAGTGAATTTTAGTTTTTACTTTTAGTCAATAAAATAATTAGTGTACAAAATATATTAATAATTTTAATATTTTTTTGACATTTTAATTATTCATTTTAATAGTATACAGAATTACTTAAAATTAACATGGTTAACAACATATTAACACCATGTACATCTTCATTACTTTTCAACTATTAGGCTTATTAAAATTTTGATATACTATTTTCACACACTTGGAGCACCATTTTCACATGGTACATATTATCATGTTTACTAATTTTTTTGAAAATATTTTAAATTTTAATGCTCACAATACATTATATATACGTCTACATCAAACAAATAAGATTTTTATATATTGTGTAAAACTGCACTTCTAAAATTCATGATTATGAGTCCTCATCAAAAAAATCATATTCCCCATTATACCCTTTTTCAAGCGACTAAAACCATACAAAAATTATTTTTAAATTAAAATAAAAAAGATCTACTAAAAATAGGTTTACATGACTTACCAATAAAAAAATTGAACAATTTTTTTTATTAAATTTAATATAAGAGTTCAAAATCGGGATCTTAGACTAAATTTTACCCTACAAAATATATAAAACAAAACAAGGCAGATTGGAGGAACGGGAAAAATAAAAAAAAAAAGAAAAAGAAAAGAACGCCACTTCTTGTAGGTGTCTATGGCAGAACTCCATAAAAAGTGGCGTAAGAGACGGAGCCAGAACCTATATTCATTATTGAAAAAATAAAATTACTTACCGAACTTCTTTTATAAGCATAAATCAATAGGCATCATCCTTCTTATTTTATTATACTTAGGTTGATCCACGTTCAAAGCCCGTTGACAAATTATTTATACGCAAAAATTTTATATGAACAATAAAATTTTAAAATTAAATGTGAATAGAGTAAGATGATTCTCTACCATGTATCCACGTTAATTTCTCTTGTTAAATTTATTCGTAAAATTTTTTAATAGACAAATATAAAAATTGATCAATTTTCAAGATGAGCGGTTTTTTATTAAAATCAATTTATTTTCACTGTAAATCAAGCGATGGAGGCGAAAATGGGGCACAAGAGAGACTTTCACAATCAGCACACAAACACGTCAAAAGCAAACGAGGAACAGAATATAAAAGGTGTTTTGAAGTATTGGTTCTTGTTAGGCATGGATATGATATAAACAATTTCAAAGGGCAATCTCAAACTTATGGGCATGGCCAAAGCTATGATCAACTTCCTCCATCAAGTATTCGACCCAGAATTAGTATGCGAGAGGTTAAGAGGTGAAAAGGAGGGACTTGTGAAAATACATTCAATTCTGCACAACAATGGATGGTGGGTGAAGGCAGGTAATTTAAATATCAGAGATTAGGAAGAGACGTTAGTGGTTACAAGAGAAAGTTCTAAACAAGCTGATAAGCTACACTTGACTTCATACTCAATAACAAGGCGCATTAGTTCACCCTAATACACTCAAACGATGAATATTGAGAACAATGAATCAATTTAAATGACGTAGAACCAGATTTACTATAGGTCAATTAAGCTTTCAAGAGAAATAGAGGTTGTTTCAAAAACATGGAGCCAAAAAAAGAGATTACTTTAGGATAAACACATCTAATAGAACCAAGTATTTTTCAAGAAGTTGTTAATGGAAACGATAATGCCTTATCACTAGCGCTTTGGGTCATACATCACAAAGTATTGCAGAGAAACAACTTCAATAAAAAAGAAAAGGATTTGAATAGCCACTCGTACAACGAGGCATTGCTTTCGGAGCCTGTGAGCAAACCTCCCCACAAGCCCATTCCTAGAAGCACGTCACCCAAACATCAAAGTGTGAGGACTGTTTTCAATAGCAGGTTTCAATGTTACTCGGGTAAGGGAGATATGGGCATTCTTAAAAAGAACAGGGAACATCAATGTTAGGTCTTAAATCAACTGTAGAGTGGTGAATACAGTTAAACAATCAAATCAAAATAACAAACTCAATAGAATGAATAATTTTTATATTAATGAATAACAATTTATTACAATACTCTCTCAAAGGATGAACATGATATCAGGTCTACTAACAGTCAAATATAAAAAGGGAGTCAATCATA
This sequence comes from Apium graveolens, assembly GCF_009905375.1. Taxonomy (NCBI): domain Eukaryota; kingdom Viridiplantae; phylum Streptophyta; class Magnoliopsida; order Apiales; family Apiaceae; genus Apium; species Apium graveolens. The sequence goes on from NC_133657.1 coordinate 170,207,065, forward strand.
CATCTGTAGTTAGTTATATTTACTGATGAACCAGTATTACAATCTAACTTGGTTGCGGTGACCATAAGAGTTGTATCAGTTGAATTTTCTTGCATCCCAAATCTTTTAAGTAATTCCTGGTGTATTTTGCTTGATTGATGAAGATCCCTTCTTCAGTCTTCTTGACTTGTAATCCCATAAAATAACTTAATTCTCCCATCATGCTCATTTGATATCTAGACTGCATTATCTTGGTAAACCTCTCACAGAGTTTATCAATAGTAGAGCCAAAAATGATATCATCAACATATATATGAATTAACAACAAGTCTTTACCATGGTACTTATAAAATAGAGTTTTATCAATAGCACCTCTTTTGAAACCACTTTTTAACAAGAATTGAGCAAGTGTTTCATTCCAGGCTCTTGGAACTTGCTTTAGTCCATAGAGTGCTTTATCCAACTTGTAGACATGATTTGGATATTTTGGATCAATGAATCCTGGCGGTTGTTCAACATAAACTTCCTCATCAAGTTCACCATTTGGAAATGCACTATTCACATCCATTTGGAACATCTTGAATTTCTTTATTTCCAAAATCATTTATTTTATTTTTAAAAATTATTTACTTATCATTTTAAATTCTAAAAAAATTATGTACTTAATTATTTTAAATTCCTAAAATTATTTTAAAAATTTAATTTGATTTAATTATTTATAATTTATTTTAGTTAATTATTTATGAGTTTAATTAATCGATTAATTTATTTAATCAATTAATTTTATTTATAAATAGTTAAATAAATATAAATTATTTATAATTAATTCAAATAATTCCTAAAAAATTATTTTAAGCTTTTAAAAATTAAATTTTGGTTTTAAAAATCAATTAATATTATTATTAATTGATTTAATTTTATTTAATTCTTATTTTATTTGCAATAAAGCATAGGCCAGAAAAATTTAGATGGTCTCAAGCCTTGCAACTGGAGCAAAAGTCTCATCATAATCAATTTTTTCTTGTCGTGAATAACCCTTTGTAACCAAACTTTCTTTATTTTTTTGTAATAATTCCCCCAATGTCAGTCTTGTTTCCGAACACCCACTTTGTACCAACTACTGATCAAGAGAAACCAAAGGCAACCTCAAAGGAGCTAAATACAACTTCTTTTCATCTTGTGAAATTAAGTCAGAAAAAACCCTTTTTGTCAATTTAAAGAATGATATTACTTGATTAGAGGGGATATGGGTATCAGGGAAACAAACATTGAAAATCAACTGACGGAATCTAGCATAATACACTATATTCCTATCAGCAGTTAATCTATCACCAATAAAAGATAAAACTAATCTACTATAATCATAATTTAAACCATGGATCAGAGAGTACCCTATATGGTGTGTCATGATGGGTAGATCATTAAAATTAGAAGATTTGTTGTTGAAGGCCTTTATAATGCAGTCACAGAAGAAATTCCATTCCTTCTTGAGTCTATTCCTCTTCAATTGACCAAGGTTCTTCAAATCCTTGTCATAGCCTATCTCAGTAAAGAACCTCCTCATTTCAGTATCTCCCACAAACACAGGGTAGGAGTCATGTACAGGCAACTGTAATGCATCCCTTACACTCTGAGGAGTAACTATCCTTGTTTTATTATCAAATTCAAACATAAGGTTTGGAGTCCCAATAGCTTCTCCATCATCATAGAAACCAGTCCTCCATATAGCAAGCACCTGGTCACCTGAGATAGCTGTGGGTGCTGTGAGAGCAAACCAAATCTCACTGGTTTTGAGAAAATATTGAAAAATGTGAAAATTGATATTCACACTGTTGTTATCCAGAATAGGAGAATAGTTATTAGTCACAAAATTTGCACCACCATAATTAAATGGTTTAGAAGCAACTGGTGAAGTCATGGTGAATTTGCAAGAAAAAGTTTCAAACAGAATTTAGGGTTTCAGAGTTTAAGGATGAGAGAGAGAGAGAGAGAGAGAGAGAGAGAGAGAGTAAAGTAGCAGAGAAGAAGATAATAGAGATAAGTAAAGTGTTAATTTGAAATCAAAAATTGATTTTGTATAACACATCACTCCACTAACTCAGAAACGTTTCAGTATAGTGAGATACATGGCAGCATATAATTAACTGTAGAAACAATCATGTAAATGTGTAGTAATGATAGTTACTGCGTGCACAGTTCCCTAGAATAATGTTTTGTATATACTCAGTTTAACATGCAGCTACTGGTTGGGATTAATAGAAGCTAATTACATGCTTTCATGGCATCAAAGTTTAATACTATAATCAATATTTAGCAAGTACTTGATACATAATAATAAGATACCACACTCTAACTATCAGTAGCTATTTAAAATTATCAGAGTTTGAGAAATGTCCTGATATCATTCTCATTTCATTCACCAATCTTGTAAAGGTAGCTTCATAGAGAGGCTTGATGAATATATCTGCTAATTGATGATCTGTTGGAACAAAGACCAATTCCACTATACCTTCTTTCACATGCTCCCTTATGAAATGGTACCTGATGCTGATGTGTTTAGTCATATAATATTGTACTGGATTCCCTGTCATTGCTATAGCATTTTGATTATCACAATATATAGGAACGACAGAGTACTCTAACCCATAATCCAATAACTAATTTTTCATCCATAGAATTTGAGCACAACAGCTTCCTGCATCAATATATCCAGCTTCTGCAGTTGATATGGAAATTGACTTTTATTTCTTGCTAAACCAAGAAACCAATTTGCCACCAAGAAATTGGCAGCTTCTAGAAGTGCTTTTCTTGTCTATTTTACATCCTGCAAAAACAGCATCTAAATATCCAATTAGCTTAAAATCTGAATCTCTAGGATACCATAATCCAAGATTAATGGTGCTTTTGAGATATTTAAAAATTGTTTTCACAGCTAATGGATGTGGTTCCCTTGGATCAGCTTGAAACCTTGCACAGAGACATGTAGCATAAATGATATCAGGTCTACTAGCAGCCAAATATAGGAGTGAGCCAATCATACCTCTATAGTTAGTTACATTTACTGATGAACCATTATTTAAATCTAACTCGGTTGCGGTGGCCATTGGAGTAGTTGCAGTTGAACTGTCTTGTTTTCCAAATCTTTTGAGCAAATTTCTGGTGTATTTGGATAGATTTATGAAGATCCCTTCATCAGTCTGTTTTACTTGTAAACTCATAAAATAACTCAATTCTTCCATCATACTCATTTGATATCTTGACTGCATTAGCTTTGCAAACCTCTTACAAAGTTTATCATTAGTAGAACCAAAGATGATATCATCAACATATATATGTACTAATAACAATTCCTTACCATGGTATTTATAAAAGAGAGTTTTGTCAATTGTACCTCTTGTGAAACCACTTTCTAACAGAAATGGAGCAAGTGTTTCATACCAGGCCCTTGGAGCTTGTTTTAGTCCATAGAGTGCTTTATCTAGTAAGCAGACATGATCTGGATATTTTGGATCAATGAACCCTGGAGGTTGTTCAACATAAACCTCCTCTTTAAGTTCACCATTCAGAAATGCACTCTTTACATCCATTTGGAACACTTTAAACTTCATGTGAGCAACATAGGCTAGAAAGATTCTGATTGCCTTAAGTCTTAAATCTGAATACCCATTTTGTACCAACAACTGATCTGTTCTTTGGTCTTGGCACAAGAGTCGAGAATTTATTCCTTTCAAATTCATTAAGCTCCTCTTGCATTGCTGTAACCCATTCAGCATCTTGAAGAGCTTCTTCCACTTTCTTTGGTTCATTTTGAGATAGAAAGAAATGATAGAGACATTCATTTTGAGTGAATTTTCTGGTCTTTACACCACTATCAGGATTTCCAATGATCAAGTTAGATGTGTGTGAGTTAGACCATTTTCTTGCAGATGGGAGTTGACTCCTTGAAGAAGAACCTCCCCTTGATCCATGAACTCTCTATTATTTCTTTTACTTGTACCATTATCATTTCCTGATGCTCCCCCTAAATCAATATTTTCAGTGTATCAGTATTTGATTCATCAGCATTTGAGGAATAAGAGTCTGATGAATTATTTACTGATGTTCCTTGAGTTGAATCACTTGAAGAAGACTCTTGATGTGAAATATGTTGCTCCCCATCAACATATGCTTCAGTATTTGTAGAATTTCCACCATCATGTGGATCCTCGAAGTTTAGAGTTGAAAGGAATATGTCCTAAGTCCAATCATGTATTAGGATTTAGGAATAACTTTTATGTAATCTGTTTTGATTTCATTGATATTAATAAAGACTTGTTTTGTTTTTATTACGGGCTTTATCTATTTAAGTGTTTAAATAAGATATACCATAGTTTAGAGTAAAGCTTTTTATGGATTATGATGAGATCATAATAGTAAGACCTAAAAAGATGATAACTCTAAACTTAAATAGTTCCTGGTCATAGGATTACTAACTTGTAATTAATAATCTGCAAAGATCGGTACATACTATGCTTGCTTCATTATGAAGGATGTCTGTTCTCATAGACATTTGTGTGGTGACACTATAGCTAGTATGTAGGTGCTTATTATGGAATAAGTTCACTGAACATGACTCGCCCAGCTGAACAACTGATGGAGTTCACTCACGTGTCAGCAGTTGTTTGCTTAGTGATAGTTGTACAAGTATCCTTAGACTTGAGGTCATCATAGTCATCTTGTGTACACTGAACTATGCTTTGGTTTAGTTCTTAGTCTCCAGGGACAATTATTAGGGCTCTTCTGGGTATAGGAATTTGTATACGAAGATAGTGTATGATCAATAAAGGATCTACCCCTTCCAGTGAATAAAGAGAATGTTCAAGGCTGATCCACTTATGCTAGTTCAGGAATCTCTGGCCAGAGTGAATAAAATTAGAAATGAGTTTCTAATTTGCATAGAACTACGCATAGTAAATGGTAAGCAAGTGATTGAATTAGATAGCCTTGACACGAGATCCATGACTTGTATTTAATCGGAACATTGTAGGGTAGAAGGAGTTTATTGTATGGTAACTATTCACTGACAGGTTCTTGGTATTCTAAGCAGTGAATTCATATTATCCGGATAGTCGCGATATGTTGAGAAGCATCACTCACGATGTAGAATAAATGTGATTAATTAATTAATCATATTTAATAAATTAGAGAATTTATATAAATAATGATAAAATAGTTTTATTATTATTTATTTCTACTACCGTCTTAATATTGAACCTACAGGGTCACACCATAAAAAGAGAATGATTTAATGGTGGAGGAATTAATTAATAATGGCTAATAATTATTTATTTGTGAAATAAATAATTAATTGGCAAATTTAATAATTGATTAAATGAGATTTAATTGATTATAAATTAATTAAGAAAAGTTCTTAATATTATTAATTAAGGATTTAATTTTTGGAAATTAAATCAAGAGAGAAAATTATTTCTAAAGTGTTTAGAAAAAGGATTAATGATTAAAAGGTGTTTTAATTATTAATAAGAATAATAAATGGGATAATAATAATAATATTTATGGGAAAATTTCAGCTGAAAATTTTGCCTATAAATACATTATTATAGACCCTAATTTTATAAAAACCCCATCAAACCCGAAAACCCAAAAAGTTTGGAAAACCCAATTCTCTCCACCTCCTTCCTCCTCCTTAACATCGTTTTCTTGGTGGATACCGGTGGAGTGCTTCACACTTGAGGAGCAACTGCTAAGGATCTCTGATCGTTGTCTCCGAATTAATTTTAAAGGTTAGATTCGATCCCTCGAATTTTTATTCATGATCTGTATGCTTTTATTTGGATTTTATATGTGTAAAAGTGTTTTGCCATGCCCCCGCTGCGTTAAAAATCCAACAAGAGTGATATCAGGATTTACTGTATCGGGATTTGTCAGTATATAAGGATTTAATTGTTCAGCATATGGTACTTCATTTTCAAATCTCAACCCATTATGGTCATCTACATCTTCTAGACCTGTAATATTCTTGTCATCAAAATATACATGAATAGACTCCATGACTGTTCTTGTCCTCAGATTATATACTCTGAAAGCCTTTGTTAAAAGTGAATAACCAACAAAGATTCCTTCATCAGCTTTTAGATCAAATTTAGTAAGTTGTTCTGGATGAGTTTTGAGAATAAAATATTTGCAACCAAAAATGTGAAAGTATTTCAAATTTGGCTTCTTTCCTTTCACCATCTCAAATGGTGTTATTCCATGCTTGTTGATCAATATAGCATTTTGTGTAAAGCAGGCAGTTTGCACAACCTCAGCCCAGAAGTAGATAGGCAGTCTTGCTTCTTCTAGCATGGTTCTTATAGCTTCTATGAGAGTTTTATTCTTTCTTTCAACAACTCCATTTTGTTGTGGAGTTCCAGGGGTAGAAAATTCTTGTTTGATCCCCTTGTATTTACAAAACTCTTCTATAGCACTATTCTTGAATTCAGTTCCATTATGACTTCTAATGATCTTCACTTTGTATGTTGATCCTTTTTCCAGTTCTCTCACATGATCAAGAATAATGGATGGAGATTCATTCTTAGTGTGCAGAAAGTACACCCATGTGTATCTTGTATATTTATCAACAATTACAAGTGCATACCTCTTCTTGGTAATTGACATTACATTGACTGGACCAAAAAAATCAATATAAAGTAAATGATATGGTTCAAGAATAGAGGATTCAGTCTTACTCTTGAAAGATGTCTTCCTTTGCTTGGCTTTCTGGCATGAGTCACATAAACCATTAGGAGTAAACACTGTATTGGGCAATCCTCTCACAAGATCTTTCTTCAAAATTTCATTGATGTTGTTGAAATTGAGATGAGAAAGTCTTTTATGCCAGTTCCAGCTGTCTTCCACAGATGCTCTACTAAGTAGACAAACTTCTGATCCATCAGCATTTGTAGAGACCCTGGTTTCATATAAATTACCATGTCTTACACCAGTCATTACAATCTTTCCATCAGACTTACTGACAATTTCAAAATGTTCTTTATAAAAGTTCACATAGTAACCTCTGTCACATATCTGACTCACACTGATCAGATTATGCTTGAGTCCTGTAACCAGAGCTATATTTTCAATGATGACATTTTCAAGATTGATTTTTCTATATCCCAAGATTTTTTCTAAGTTGTCATCTCCATAAGAAACAGTTGGGCCAACCTTCTCCCTTCAACACTGACAGTAGGGATTTATAACCAGTCATTTGTCTTGAGCATCCACTGTCCAAGACTAGAGAATTTCTCCTGTTACCTCCAATCAGTATTTAAATCAGTTAGTGTTTTTAAGGACCCATACTTGCTTGGATCATTTGGCCTTTTTAAATTTGTTAACATTTGTAGCAGAAGGCTTCATATCAGAGTTTATGTTAACATTCTTACTATCGGTATTAACACATGTAGAAATAGATTTTGTTTGTTTAAAGAGGTTTTCAATTTATAATAATTAAAGTATAAATTGTGATACTCCTTATATGTATAAATAGAGTTCCACACACTACCACAATGAAAACAAGGATTCTGTGGTTTATATCTAACTGTTTTATTCCTAAACTCTGATTTAGGAGGGACAGTATTTATATCTTTATTCTTCATGCAAGAATTAGCAAGATGATTAGTGCGACCACAGTTTAAATTATGTCTTTTTAGGTGCATTGGGAATAGTTTTATAAGTACCATTATCTTTAACACCTACTTTACCATTCTTGTTTTTCCTAGGCTTTTTCTCCTTATCTTTCATGTGAACTTCCTTCAGCTGTTGCTTAAGCTATTTTTGAGCCATTAAACCAATATTTACTGATCTTGTATGAACTTGTTCACTCTTATCAGTATTTAAGTTTGATTTAGGTGCTGAAGTTGAACCTACCACATGAACTGACTAAACAGCATCAGCACTTAAATTGAACTTAATGGGCTTCAACTGAACCTTGTTCAGTTTAACCTTAGTATCAGTATTCACTGGTTCAATTTTCTCAGTTTCTTTTCCAAATTTTTTATCAGAATTAGATCTATTTGCATATCCTAATCCTGATTTCCAACAGCCTTTTTCTAGAATTTCCTGAGTTATTTTTCCTGAGTTAGTCCAAAGCTTAATACCCTCTCTCTCTTTAGCTAACTCATTTTCTAGATAAACATGCTTTTCTAACATTTTTTCCTTAACATAAATAGTATTATCTCTTTCTTTTTGAATTTTTAGCATCGAAAGCAACTCAATTTCTAGGTGATCATTTCTTTTCTTTAACTCAGAGTTTTCACTCTTGATTTTATTATTCTCTAAAATTTGATCCATATAACTAACATGCAGAGATTTAAGAAATAGTCTTAATTCATAGCTATTATCAGTATATCAAAAGCAAGTGTGGTTTGAGGTATCTTTAACTCAGTAGTTTCAGTCTCAGTATCAGCATTTTCTATGAGGGCATAGTTCACACCATCATATGAATCTGATGAATTATCCTAGTTCTTCATCTTTGTGATCAAGGCTTGTTTCTTCTCAGCTTTTGGTTTTCTGCAGTCAGCTGCAAAGTGTCCAATTCCATCACAGTTATAGCATCTTTCCTTTGACTTGTCAGATTTTCCATCCTTTGATTCCTTCCAATCAGTATTTCTTCTGTCATTCCTCTTATCAGAGTTTGAGGAACTGGAACCCCTTCTGGAAAACCTTTTCCCTTTCTTGAAGTTCTTGTGGACCATCTTCTTGAAGCTTTTTACCAATAGAGCAGCATTTGATCAATGTCTTCATTGTTTTCATGATCACTATTAGTATCTGATTCACTATCAGTATTTGAATCATCATCAGAGTTTGATGACTCAGTATCAGACTTTACAATCATAGCTTTTTCTTTAGAGTATCCTTTACTCCTAGCTTTCTCCTTTGGCTTCTCTTCAACTTTTAAGTGCAGTTGGTCTAGTCTTTGATCCTTTTTCTTGCTTATTTGCTCCATCTCTAATTCATAAGTTTTCAATATGCCATAGACCTCATCTAGAGATGTTTCATCAAGTTCATAATTATCCCTTATTGATGTGACCTTAAAGACCCACTTTTCAGGTAGTGCAAGTAGAAACTTCAAGTTTGAGTCATCCAAGTCATATTCCTTGTTGACCAGAGATAAGTCATTCAATAGCTTTTGAAATATAATCATAGATCTCAATTAAGGAATCATTGTCTCTTGAGTCAAAGTGCTCATATTCCTGAGTAAGTATCGTCCTTCTATTTTTCTTGATAGTAGTAATTCCTTAACACTTTATTTCTAAAGCATCCCAAATTTCTATGGCAGTTTTACATCCAATGACTCAGACATAACACTGTCAAGACTGCTATAAAGAAAATGTCTCACTTTTGTATCTTTCATTATAGATGAAAGATCTTCAGGAGTGTAGTCCTTCTTATCCTTATCAACCATCTTTTCTTCTTCACCTACAACAATAACAACTACCTTCATTGGTCTGTGAGGACCATCATAAATCCTGCTTAGGTATTAAGGATCTATTACTTCCAGGAACATGGCCATCTTAACCTTCCAGATTGGATTTTCATGAATCTTCAGGATTGGAACTTTGATAGCTTCATATCTACTAATATTATGACTGATGGATTGATTGGCTAGTGGAGGAGGTGGGAAAGGATTCTGTTGTTCTTCTTTGTCTGCCATTGAAGATTGACTTTCAGATCTTAAACTGTTTGTATATCAACAGCAAACTATAATACCAATTGTTAGGTCTGTAATCAACTGTAGAGGGGGGTGAATACAGTTTATGCAAACAATTCAATAAGGCTTCAACATAATCAACAATTTTCATATTAATCTGATAAAAGTTGTTACAAAAGTACTCTTTTAAATGATGAACAATTATCCTTGAGAGCGTCTAGGTTATATGAAAGATATAACGATTCGTTAACACTTCGTGAACTCATATAGAGTAAACCTAATATGTGCTTATATAGCGCACAGTTACACAATCAATAAGAAATCCTATTCTGTTATAATAAGGAAACCCAATACATATCCATGCATGATTGTTTCTGAAATAAAGTTCTTCACCGCCTTGAATTCTGCAATCCTTTTCCTTCTTGAATATCTATTGAAGTGACTAAATCCTGATGACATCAACTGCTGATCATCAAGTACTGATAGACAAGTACTGATGACGTCACTTACAGTAAGTACTGATATTAAGTCCTGATAGTTTATATCCTGACATCATCAATTACATCTAACATCTAACATATTATATAAACTTTGTAGGGTATAACCTAAACATATGTTATAATCTATATCCTCAAGATCAATAAAAAAATTCTCTTCTGCCTATTTGTGTTCTTTTCCTTACGTTTATTATAATCTTTCTTGCTTCCGTTATAACATAACACATATGTGGAACGAATATTTGGATCACATGTGGACAGAACATTGGTGTTAGTATCCCCTTTCCTATCTCAATATTTTGCTCGATCATTAATAGGGACTGTCATTTTGATGTGTGTCCCATCAAGAGCTCCTGCAACACCATACACACATCTTATATATGGGGTACCCTTGAGAATTCTAAATACAAATATTTCTTAAATATATATATCAAACCACTTCTATTTATTGTCATGTGCATAATTAGAAGTATGATCCACTCTATTAATATAATGCTCTCCAAAGCTTTAAAACATATTCGAGTATTACATGAAATTGACAGCTCGCGATTTATCCCGAACGTATAAAGAGAGCTTGTATTTTCTATTTTCAAATAATGTGAAAGAATATTAAGAAATTGCGCCACAAATTCTTTCACAGTAACAATCCTAATAGTAAGTAGCCCTCCTTTAGATTATAAAAGATGACACAATATGTCAAAATAACGTATGTCAGGACATAGTTGGTCTCGACACTTTGTTTCATAATTTAGAGTGCCCATCCATGTAACTCTGACTTGAGAGCATTCACACTCAATTCACATCACCTTCTTCACCATATATTTGACCATATACGATGCCACCGCTACTACTATAATAAAACTTGGAACTATTTTATAAACTCCATATCTTCATCACTATCCATGATTTGTTATACTCGGATTGTAAATAACATCTAAGCCACTGCAACAAAAATATAGATATACATAGGGCTGAGCAACGGGTCAGAATCTGACCGATCGAACCAGAACCGAAAGAATTGAGAACCGAATTAGGAATATTTCAAGAACCGAACTGGACCCGTTTAAATGTAAGAACCGAACAGGAACCGAACCGTAAATTTCAGTTCGGTTCGGTTCCAAACGAAAGAACCGACTTTGTATTTTATTTCAAATTTATTTATTTTGCATATTATATTATATTATAACTTTTTATATTTTGACTAGTTTTGATTATTTATTAAGGGTAACTTAGTAAAATAATATTTTTATTAGTGGTTGATAATTTTGAATTCAATTACTTTTTAAATTTAAGAAGAAAAATATTTGTAAAAATAATCAAAACACCATATATATATTTAAAAAAAATGAGTAAAATAATAAAAAACATATTTTTCTTAAAATATATTATAAAATTATAAATAAAAAAACATAATACGTAATATATATACATGTGTTTATTTAAATTTTTGTATATATTTATTTATATACGGTTGGGTTTAGTTCTTACGCTTCTAGTATGTTGAGAACCGAACCGAGAACCGAGATTTCATGAAAAACGAGAATCGAAACGGACCCGAATTAGTTAAGAACCGAACCGGAACCAAAATTTTTTGTAAGTTCGGATCGGTTCTCGGTTCTAAACCGGGAAATGCTCACTCCTACATATACATATATAACAGTTACTTATAAGACATCAACAAACAAATTAAATATTGAACACGTTTTCTACTCAATTATAATATTCAGAACTCCAAATTAAATCGAAGATATCTGTGTTTGACTAATCATGTTTAATTCAAAAAAAATCAAATCAACGATTTCATACATCAATTTCAAATAATAAAAATGAAAAAGTCCACATAGAGAGAATATATAACTGACTACTGAGATATATATAAAAACACATATTCATGCAGAGAAAGAGGGAGAGATGCGAGAGAGATGGGGGGAGAGGGAGAGAGTGAGAGAACGAGGCACATTTGCAAGCAGGAAGATTGGTAAGATCGAAGAGAGAAAGGACGAAATTGTTTGTACCTGTGTGTGTAAGCTGCAACATGGAGAGGTCTGAGTTACTTAGTCCCGACCTAAAATTATTGTTGTCATTTAGAATTATATATAATGAGTTATAATTTAAAATTCCTATGTTTGGGACTGTATTTAATTTACTTGAATTTGTACAAATTCAAATCCAAATTTTAAGAAATTTTCAAAATAATAGATTTGACTAAATACTCGATTTAAAATGAATTTCAACTTACGAATTTGAATTCAAACTGCTTGCGAACTCGAATAACACTTTTATATATTTATGTCATTGCTTGGTTTTATGCGAGAGATTACTCATTCTAAAAACAAATGTAATAAATATTACTTTTCTTTTTTTATATGATTAAAGACTTTTTTGACTGAGATTTTGAGCTTTGTTTAAAAGTAATTTTTTATTTTTGATTAAAATATGATCGTTTATACAGTAAGTCAAAAAATTGACTTCAAAGTTAAAAAATAATTTAAAGCCAAAAGTTATTTTTTACTGTCCCAAAAATTCACCTAGGATAATATATCTTTCCTCAACTAATTTAGTTTTTTTGAATTTTTATTTGATGAAATTTTTTTTATAAGAAGAAGTGTTTGCATCTAATCAAGATGATAAATTGTCTACTAGAATAAGAAAAAAAATTACATCAGGGGCACTCTTTCATCCACAAAAGAGTTTCGGAATAAAAAATGAAGGTTTTGACTATGGATTAACTACCTTATTACAATTTATACTAGTATAACTGAAATAACAAATGACATAATCAAACATTTTGGAAAATATTCAAGATATCATAAACTGCTACTTATATGGGTCATTCTTGTGATAATGTCAAATCAAACAATCCGTTTCAGGCCCGGAAATCATATAAACGAAAATCATATAAATTATTGTTATTTTTATATTTTTAATAAATCATAACCTATTGAAAATATAAAATTAGAAAGTTTTAACTTTTTACTTTTCACTTTAAATAAATTTAAATCATAAGTAAATATTTTAAGAGAAATGTTAGAGTTTCAAAAATGGTTCTTAAAACTGTTTCTGAATGATGGGTTATCAACATGTTATTAAATGTTCACTTATAGTGAAAATAAGTCTCTCGTGTATTAATATTAATTTCACGAATTAAAAAATTACACGTGTCTTTTTTTAGAATGTTTTTGGGACTTTTTTGAGTAAATTGCAGTTTGCACCCAGTATCTTTGGGTGTTTTCTCACTGTGGTCTCAAACTACATTTGTTGACAATTTGCACTCCAGTTTTTAAGTATCTGTTCATTTTGCACCCCTTCATCCATCTGTCATCCAACATCACCGTTAACGTTAGTACTGCTCAATATCCAGAATGGTAAAATTGGTAATTTGGTTTTTCTAACGGCTATCTAGGCACTTAATAGTATATATACACAACCCAATACATATATGATTCATACATCACCGGCCTTCATTTTTTTTAATGGCTTGCAGGTGCAACTGTGGGAAGTGGGTATTGGAGGCAACAACATGGACCTCGATAAATGATGGGCGTCGTTTCTTATCCTGTCCTGATCGTAAATGTGGCTTTTTCCGATGGGTTGATCCTTCTCTGTGTGACCGTGCTCAAATCATAATCCCTGGGTTGCTTAGGCGATTAAACAGACTTGAAGAAGGTGAAAGAGGAAGAAATGAGTTTGAACAACCTGGGATAGTAGAGGTTAAGAAACAGTCATGTAGTAAAGCTCTTGTTCTCCGAATTATAACTTGGATCTTGACTTTTCTCTTCTTCTTTTCATCATATTAAGAGTACTAATTGTAATTGTTTGGTGGTTGTAGAAATAGACATGTAATTTTTATTAATTTATGTCTTGCAGTGGAAAGTTTGGTGGTTAGAATTTATGATTTGTAATAGATTTGCATTGAATTTAGGTGGTTGTGCTGGTTGTTTTCTAGAATTGATGTATGCTGGTTGTTGAATGATAAATTAAGACAGTAAATTTATGTAGCAAAATAGAGTACTTAGTAATTAGAGTAGCAAAAGTAGTCATTACATTTCAATTTCGATACCAAAATAAAGTAATGAGAGTAGCAAAAGAGCACACAATCTCAGTTCATTACAAATACTGAGAATGATTAATGTGTGATTATATCTCAAATACCAAAATATCGCATTATAGTATGCATAGATTTTATCTTAAAATTACTCTTTTTTTCCCATATTTTCCTATTTATGCAACCTTGCAGCCTCCAAATTTTTTAAAGATTTGAATTTCTGGCCTTGCATTCGCTGAATCTCAGATGTTTGCGCTGGTGCTTTGAAAGGTTTGACGATGCCTGCATGTGTTGAGGTCTTTAATGGAGATGTTCTTTTACTTAGTCCAGCTAGTTGTTTCACTCTTCCGCCTCCAGAACCACTTGACTTTTTTCTATCAATATTGTCTATTTGTGCTCCTTCATATTTGGCTCCCTGGTTTGTTGCATCATATGCCTGTTGTTTGTTCTTTTTCTCATCTAACGCCTATAATCACATATAGACAAGCCAATTATTAGTGGCTAAACTGTTTCGATTTTATAGGTAAGGGTAAAAATAATATAAGATATTTCATGTTAGATATATTTGTGATGTCATGTCTAATCTGATTTGTTTAGTTTCAGAACTTACTATCAGAACTTAACTGGAAATCAGAACTTATTAAAGACAGGAAGTTATCAGAACTTAAGCCATCAGGACTTACATCAGAACTTAAGGGCGGATACACTTCAGGGATGAAAAGCGGCTGATTTACAGGAGAGGATCTGGATTAAAGAAAAGAAGATATGCTTGGAGAGTTGTACAACTAAAGGAGATAATCTCTGATTGATGTATTTTAGGAAACATAACATATCATATCAGTTAGGAGATATCTTGTAACTGTGTAGTATATAAACACATATTAGGGTTTACACTATAAGTGTTATCATTCACGAGAATATTATTCATTGTAACTCTAGCAGTTCTTAGTGATATCATACATCACTGAGAGAGTAGATTAAATCTACTGTAACAGAGTTTGATATATTGAATAAACTTGGTTTCTGTTACATACTTGTGTTTATAATCAAATTGATTGTAGATACTATATTCAACCCCCTTTTGTAGTATCATTGAGGCCTAACAAGTGGTATCAGAGCCAATCTGTTAAGCTTACAAACAGTTAAGATCCAAACAAACAATCAATCATGTCTGATCAATCAAAAACACAAGACCCTTAAGAACCTGCAAAGGTTCAACCCATTCAAAACACCAGTAGATATGAAACCATTAGGGTTCCTATGCTCAGGGTGTCTAAGTACCCTGTATAGAGTGTGAAGATGGCCATGTTTCTGGAAGCTACAAATCTAGAATATTTAGACATAATTTATGATGGTCCTCACAAGCCCACAAAGCTTTTTGTTGCAGTTGGGAATGAGCCACAGAAGATGATTCCCAAAGAAGAGAGAGAACTCACCACTGAAGACATCTCTTCACTAGGCAAGGATGCAAAAGTAAGACACTTGCTTCATAGTGCATTTGACAATGTCATGTCAAATAGGGTGATTGGATGCAAGACTGCAAAAGAAATATGGGATGCATTGGAAGTGAGATGTCAAGGAACCAATGCCATTAAAAAGAACAGGAAGACAATACTCACACAGGAGTATGAGCACTTTGACTCAAAATCTGATGAGTCAATAACTGATACATATGTCAGATTCACAAAGCTGTTGAATGATCTGTCACTAGTGGATAAGGAATATGATCCAGAAGATTCAAATCCAAAATTCCTACTAGCTCTTCTTGAAAAGTGGGATTTGAAAGCTACTACAATAAGAGACAACTATGAACTTGCTGATATGTCTCTTGATGAAATCTATGGGATGCTCAAGACTCATGAACTTGAGATGGAGCAAAGAAAGAAGAGGCAAGGAGGGAAGTCTAAGATAGTTGCTTTAAAAACTGAAGAAAAGCCAATTATCTCTAGGAAGCAAAAAGGAAAGGCTCTCATCATATAGTGTGATTCAGAGTCATCAGATTCTGATGATGATGATTCAGAACCTGAAAATTTATCTGAAGTGGATCTTGATGTAGAGATGACGCAACTGTGTGCTCTTATGGTGAAGGGTATCACAAAGATAGCCTACAAGAAATTCAGAAAGGGTAAGAAGTTTTCCAGGAAAGGTGGAAGTTCTGACAAGAAAGGGTTTAGAAAGACTGAAGGAAAATGAGGAAAGTCTGACAGAGGAGACAACTCAAATGTCAAATGCTATAATTGTGGTGAAAGAGGCCACATCTCTCCTGATTGCAAGAAAGTAAAAGGTGATAAAGGCTAGGTACTTATCACATAGAAGAAAAACTGGGCAGACATTTCAGAATCTGAAGAAGAGGTAAACTATGCCTTAATGGAAAATACTGATAGCAGTTCTGATGTTGATGAACTAAAGGTACCTCTATCAACTCTTGCTTTTGATACAGAAGATATTACTGAGTTGAGATTATATCTGAAAAATATTTATATTAGCTATAGAGATCAGACTTTAGAAAATGAAAGATTAAAATCTGAAAATCTAAAGTACAAAAATAGAAATAGCTATCTTGAAGAAGAGTTAGTCAAGCTGAACACTATTCAGACAGAGAGAGATAATGTTGTGTATGTTAAGAATGAATTGCTTAAACAGAATGATTATCTAAAAACTGAATTAGAAAAAGAAAGAGAAATCATCAGGACTTGGACTAACTCAGGAATAACAACTAAGAATATTCTAAGTAGTGGAAACTGGAAAGAGGGGTTAGGTTATAAAGATGGTAAAAGTAAGAAAGGGACTTTGCCAATAAAGCCAATTGCTATCAAACAGATTGTAAAGCCAAAGGTAAATCCTGTTAAATTTGTTGCAAAAACTGTTGTGTCTGATTCTGAAGAGAAGAAAGACTCTAAAACAGAAGTCAAACAAAAGTCAACTTCTAACAAATCAAAACAGGATAAACCAGCTTTGGTGAACATTGGCTTAATGACAAAGAAGTAGCTTAAGTATAAGCTGAAATAGATTAAAAATGTGAACAAGGTAAAGGAAGCTAGGAAAAATAGGAATGGAAAGGAATGTGTGAATAAAAGTAATAATTATATGCCTATTCCTAATGCTCCTAGAAAGAAATGCTATAATTGTGGAAACTCTAACCATCTTGCTTCTTTTTGTAGGAAAAATAAAGATATAAACTCTTTACCTCCGAGATCAGGAGTTAAGAGTCAGTCTGTTAGGTTTAAACCACAAAATCCTTGTTTTCATTGTGGTAGTTTATGGCATTCGATTTATACTTGTAAGGAATATCATAGTTTGTACTATGATTATTATGAAATAAAATCTTTTTTAAAGAAAGTTAGTGTAATTCCTTCTAGTGTAAATTCTGATACAAAGTCTGATATAAAGTCTAATAAAAAGCATGTTAGGATAAACTCTGAAACTAAATCCGCTGCAAATGCTAACAAACTTAACAAGGCCAAAGGATCCAAGCAAGTCTGGGTCCTTAAAACTAATCAATAGTGGTCTTTGTGATTGCAGGGCAACAGGAAAAACATCCAGGTTCTGGACAGTGGATGTTCAGGACATATGACTGGAAATAAAGACCTGCTATCAGACTTTGTGGAGAAAGCTGGCCCAGGAATTTCTTATGGAGATGGCAACATGAGAAAGACTTTGGGTTATGGAAATATCAATCTTGGGAATGTCATAATTGAAACAGTAGCTCTTGTCTCAGGACTTAAACACAATCTGCTAAGTGTGAGTCAAATATGTGATAGAGGTTATCATGTGGATTTCTTTGAAGAACACTGTGAAGTCGTAAGTAATTCTACAGGAAAAGTGGTTCTGAAAGGTTATAGATATGATAACATATATAAAGCCAGACTTTCAACAAATTTTGATGGTTTTGCAATCTGTCTGTTAAGCAGAGCATCAATTGAAGAAAGCTGGAATTGGCACAAGAGACTCTCTCATTTAAATTTCAACAACATAAATGAGCTAGTAAAGAAAGATCTTGTGAGAGGACTGCCAAAATCAATATTTGCTCCGGATGGTCTTTGTGACTCATGTCAAAAGGCAAAATAAAGAAAATCTTCATTCAAGAGCAAAACCGAATCCTCAATTCTTGAGCCTTATCACTTACTGCATGTTGATCTATTTGGTCCAGTCAATGTCATGTCTATTGCAAAGAAGAAATATGCTATGGTTATAGTGGATGAGTTCACAAGATACACCTGGGTGTATTTCTTGCACAGGAAGAATGAGACTGCATCTACTCTAACTGATCATGTCAGACAGCTGGATAAGTTAGTCAAAGATTCTGTTAAAATAATAAGAAGTGATTATGGCACTGAGTTCAAGAATTCAATCATGCAAGAGTTCTGCAAAGAGCAAGGAATAAAGTAGGAATTTTCTGCACCTGGAACTCCTCAGCAGAATGAAGTTGTAGAAAGAAAGAACATGACTCTTATTGAAGTTGCACGAACTATGCTTGATGAAGCAAATCTACCAACCTATTTTTGGGCTGAAGTTGTATAGACTGCTTGTTTTACACAGAATGCTACTCTCATAAACAAGCATAGAAAAATACCATATGAGATGGTGAAGAAAAAGAAGCCAAATTTGAAATACTTTCATGTATTTGGATGCAAGTGTTTTGTTCTTAAGACTCATCCTGAACAGCTGTCAAAATTTGATCTATAAAGCTGATGAAGGAATTTTTGTTGGATATCCACTTTCCACAAAAGCCTTCAGAGTCTACAATTTAAGAACAAGGGTTGTCATGGAATCTATCAATGTATCTTTTGATGATAAAAAGATTACTGGACTTGAAGATTTCAATGATCATGATCAGCTGAGATTTGAAAATGAAGATATAAATTCTGATTCTGTAAATTCTGATGACCTAAATCCTGATCCTGTAAGTTCTAACGGGTTAAATTCTGATGTCATTGAAACTGTGGTAACTTCTCCAAAGGAAAATGCACCTGTTCAGAGGGAGCAAGCTGATGATCATAGCACATTTCAAGACTCTCAAGAAGCATCAGAACCAGTCACTGGCTCTTCAAGTTCTATGAGCCAAATTCTGACAATTCTGGAAACTCTAATTCTTCAATTCCTGAAGGATCCAACTCAAATTCTGGAATCTCAGAGAGCATAACTTCAGGGGGAGCATCAGAAAATGCTGATGGAGACAGCATGGATCATGGGGGAGGATCCAGTTCTAGAGATCAACTTCCATCTGCAAAGAAGTGGACTAAATCACACGCACCTGACTTAATAATTGGAGATCCTGAAGCAGGTGTCAGAACTAGAAAAGCAACAACAAATGAATGTCTCTATCATTCCTTTCTATCTCAGAATGAACCAAAGAAAGTGGAAGAAGCTCTTCAAGATGCTGATTGGGTGCAAGCAATGCAAGAAGAGTTAAATGAATTTTAAAGAAATAAAGTTTGGACCCTAGTACCAAGACCAAAGGACAGATAAATTATTGGTACAAAATGGGTGTTCAGAAATAAAACTAACAGTGATGGCATAATTACAAGAAACAAAGCAAGACTGGTTGCTAAAGGTTACTCTCAACAGGAGGGTATTGACTATGATGAAATATTTGCTCCAGTTGCTAGATTGGAAGCCATAAAAATCTTTTTGGCTTATGCTGCTCACAAGAAGTTTAAAGTCTTTTAAATGGATGTGAAAAGTGTTTTTCTCAATGGAGAATTGGAAGAAAAGGTATATGTTGAACAACCTACAGGCTTTGTAGATCCAAAATTTCCAAATCATGTCTACAGTCTTGACAAAGAACTTTATGGCCTTAAGCAAGCCCCCAGAGCATGGTATGAGACTCTGGCTCAATTCCTTCTGGAAAGTGGATTTCACAGAGGCACAATTGACAAGACTTTATTCTACCTCAACCATGGAAAGGACTTACTTTTGATATAGATATATGTTGATGATATCATCTTTGGCTCTACAAATACAAAACTTTGTGAAAGGTTTTCCAAGTTAATGCAGTCAAGACATCAAATGAGTATGATGGGAGAGTTGAGTTATTTTCTGGGACTTCAAGTCAAACAAACTGAAGAAGGTACTTTTATCAGTCAATTCAAGTACACCAGAAATCTACTCAAGAAATTTGGAATGCAAGACAGTTCTACTATATCAACTTCCATGGCCACTGCCACCAAGTTAGATAAAGATACTGGAGCATCAATAGATATTATTAACTACAGAGGTATGATTTGCTCTTTACTCTATTTAACTGCAAGTAAACCAGATATCATGTATACTACCTGTCTTTGTGCAAGATTGCAGGCTGATCCAAGAGAACCTCATCTAATAGCTGTGAAAAAAAAAATTCAAATACCTCAAGGGTAAAGCTGATCTAGGATTGTGGTATCCTAGGGAATCAGATTTTAAGCTAATAGGTTACTGAGATGCAGATTTTGCAGGATGCAAAATAGACAGGAAAATCACTATTGGAAGCTGCCAATTTCTTGGAGGAAAATTGGTTTATTGGTTTAGCAAGAAACAGAAATCAATTTCCACATTAACTGCAGAAGCAGAATATATTGCTGCAGGAAGTTGTTGTGCACAGATTCTGTGGATGGAGAATCAGTTACTAGACTATGGGTTAGAATTTTCTAAAATACCCATTTACTGTGATAATCAAAGTGCTATTTCTATGACAGGAAATCTAGTTCAACACTCAATGACAAAGCACATCAACATTAGGTACCATTTCATAAGGGAACATATTATGGAAGGTACAGTGGAATTGTATTTTGTTCCAACAGATCAACAACTAGTAGATATCTTCACAAAACCACCTTGTGAAGCTACTTTTACAAGACTGGTAAATGAACTTGGAATGGTTTCAGGTTCTTTCTCAAAATTTGTTTAGTTTTTGTTCTCATACATCATACTTTATGATCAGTGTTTACAGATTTTCTTATCTTAATGTAATATGTGCTTAAATTGTAACATATTAAACACTGTCTATTATCTGACGTGATTATATAAACTCTGAAAGTGTTTTGAATGTTCTGTGAATCTTTAATCCAATGAGGATTATTTGTTAGATGTTGACTTAGTAGTCTTTAACAAACTATGTAACCCATGTTTGAATTAGTTATTTATGTGAAAATCAATAACACAAGCAAATTCTGATTTTGATCTTAGTCAAATTTACTTCATGTATCTTATTACTAAGTCACAAACTAAATTATTGCTTCTTATCTGTCAAATTCTGATGTCAGTAAATCTTAAGGATGAACTACATTCTTGATAAGCCTCACTTATTTGAAGAAAACAAAAGAAAAGAAAAAAATTGAAATCAGGTACTCCTTTGAGATCTAGAGTAATTTATGTGAAATGGAAGATCCAAGTGTATTGCTGGTATTAAGTTATATGCATTAGAAAAGCAAATTAAATTTTCTTGGTGACTTTTCACATTCTCTGATTACTGGAGAAATATACTGATAACAGCATTAATTCAGATGGCAGTTGTAACTCATTTACACTGAGAAGCCCTTGTCAGAAGAATTTCAAAAGATGCATAAAATAAGCACAAATAGTTGAGGTAGATTCTTGCATAACTTTATTCTACAGTAGACTTCACAATTCAAGACAGATTTTAAGCATTTTTCTTAGTTATGCCTTATTTCTAAGATATACAGAAGTTTATCAGACTTTAATCTTTATCTGATCATTTGCATATACACATACTATCACTCCATATAAATGATGAAAATTACTGTGGTGATTAAGTTGTTTCTGATAAACAGTTAAGTATTATTTGCATAAATTCTAAGGACAATTTCTGATTATGTTCTGATGATTAAACTCTAAAGAAACCAGTCAGTATTTGCATGAAAAATACAGAAACAGTCATTCACTTTTTGAGTACAGAAGCCATGTTCTGATGACCGTTAAATAATAGTCAAGTTCTGATGCAAATCTTGATGCTTGCGTGGCATTATTTATTTACTTGACTTATTTTTAGTATTTACTGTAACGGCTATATTTCTCAGAAAAATAATTAGGTGAGATAAAAACAGTCATAATCATTTGTTAGTGGGTTGTGTGTTGATTTTGGTATGTGCATGTGTGAAATAATTACTGCATGTTTACCGTGCCCACTATTTATATTTTGATTGATTACACGCTGCCAAGTGTAAAAACTGCCGGTTCTAATTCAAAAGAGAAGTTACCATGTGCAGAGTATAAATATCAGAGATAAAAGATTATACAATCTTTTACCTACGCTTTTACTCTATTCTCTCTCTCTCTCTTATTTTCTTACTCTCTTATTTTCTGACGTTCTCTTACAGGCATTTTATCAAACACTTTGCAAACACAAAATTTTCACTTGATTTTTCAACAGAAATGGCACCAAAGGATGTTATTTTTAATGGAGCTAAGTTTGTCCCAAACAACTACTCTTCTATCTTGAACAAGGATGAAGCTCTTTCAGAACTTCACTTTGTTCAGGATTTCTTGGCTCACAGTGAGATTAGGTATGCTCTGACCCAACCTCAAGCAATCTCTGGTAAACAAGTGTTGGAGTTCTAGAAGACTGGAATCTATGATGATGGAGGTGAAACTGGATCTCCAAGCATCATCTTCTCATCTGGAGAAGATAAGCATATGGTAACTGTTACTACAGTGAGGCAGGCTCTTCATCTGCCTGAAAACTGCACTTACAACTCAGCACCTGGAGAATCTATTCTTCAGAACATGATGGCAAGCTTGGGATATGAGAAAAGATTGTCCAAGCTAGGATAGTTGAAGAGGCCTTACATCATGAGGGAATGGAGCTTCTTCTTTGATTGCATCACAAAGACTTTTGCTAACAAATGCTCAAATTTCGATGCCATTCCAATCATGAGTCAACAAATAGGGTATGCACTTCTTAATCAGACTCATTTTGATTATGCATCTGCTGTGTTAGGCTATATTGGTGACAGAATGAAGGAAGATGCAAATGTAGTATATTTTTCTAGGTTCTGTCAATTAATTTATAGTTATTGTTGTTCTAATAAGCCACAAGTGTTCAGTGACCTAATGGAACCTTTTAAGTTACATAAAAGGGCATTTACTGACATATTATCTGCTGATAACAAGAAGGAAGTACTAAGACCTCTCCAAATACCCCAATCTGTCAAACAGTTCTTAGTCAACACTATCCCAGACACTTACACAGCCATATTCCCTGATGTAGCACCATCACAACCATCCAGTACTCAACAACCACAGTCTACCTCACAACCACCAACATCAGCACCTGTTGCCAGCACTTCACAGTCTAGACCCAAATCCAAAACCAAACCAACCTCTGGTACTTCTCAAAAGGTGCTAGTGGTAAAATCTGACACATCCTCCAGATCCAAAACCTCAAGAGCTAAATCTATTCCTCAATCTTCACCAAGGAGAAAGAGAAGGATGATTCTGAGAGATGAATCAGATGAGGAAGAACAGGTCCAGGTTCCTGCATCAGAACCTGTGATAGAAGAAGCTGAAGAGTCAACTTTTCAGAAGGGGAAAGCAGCTGAAGCTTCTGGTATTCAGAAAAGAAAGAGGTCTTCACATTCTGATACAGATCATGTCAACCCTCCATCTAGAAAATCAAAATTGAGGAAGACAAGAGCAGGTGTGCATATTACACAAACTCAATCTGAGGATGCTGAAGATGCTGAGAAAGGGGATCAGGAATCTCTGATCTCATCAGAACCTATTGTGATTGAAGCCCTTCCACCACCTCACTCTCCAATCAAAGCTACAGATGATGTTGAAGAACAAGAGCCAAGTCCTGAAATAGATATTCATAATTTGAATATACCTACTGTTCTATATCTGGAAGCTCCAACTACAAAACAGCCAACTCCTGTTACTTCTCCAATTTTACAGGCTGGGATACCAACAACACCAATTCTTGATCTTGGAACTGAAGATCAGAATTTAGACAAAACTGCTTCAGAGTCTCCTACAGCCACACACACCTTAGTGTTATCTGAAGATGAGGAGATTCTAGCAAGTTCTGGAGAGTCAGCTCCAGTAAACACTCCAGTGCCTACAGGAAAGGAGGCATTATTCAAGTTTGAGGAAGAGGCTGCTCCAGTTCCATGGGAGGAAACCTTTAGAGGGGCTGAGTGGATGCATAAATGGAATGATACTGATTTTATTCCCAGCCCACATGTTCTGACAAAACATGTTTCAAAAGCTGATGAGTTGCTGACAAATTCTGACTTCAAGCATCAACTAAAGGTCACTGCTCTCAGTACAAGAACTCTACAAGGTCAACACTCTACGACTCATGCAAAGGTTGATAAACTTTAGGAAAAAGCTAATAAGCTAGCCATGATGCAAGATCTAGACAGGAAGAGGTTTTTCAGACCAATTCAAGAAAAAGTGGATGTTATTGAGCTTGTTCAAGACAAGCAGCAGGCCCAACTGGATGAGGTATTATAAAATCAAGCTACTCAACAGACTCAGTTAAATGAGATCCAATCTTCAGTGGAACTCCTTCCTTCTTTACTCCTGACAGATGATGCCAAAAAGGGGGAGAAGGTAGTTAAGTCCAAATGCTCACCAAGCCAAACACTGAAGAAAAAGGATGATCATGGAGATGACCAGGGAAACTCTGAAAAGAGTAGAGGTCAAAGTCAAGGGAAGCAGCTGAGCAGAATTCCCACTCAACAGAAAAGTTCTCATAGATCTGCTATGCACGGGAGGAATAAGGATGGAAAGAAGCCAATAGATAAGGATGTTCCTTTGTTGATCACAAATGCTGATACTTCAAATACTGATGATCAAGTTCTGACAACTACTTCTGATGTGATAGTCCAAGCTGGAAGCCAAGAATCACAGAAGTTTTTGCAGACTTTGAAATTCAAAGGAAAGAAAGCAACATTCTTCCACAAAGATCCCAAAATTCAATATGTTGATAAAGAATTGGCCAAGAGACTATTCCTTAAGGATAATCCAGGAGTGGATTTAGAGGAATTAAGAGAAGAAGAAGTTAAATTTGCTGCTGAGAAGAGCAACCCCAAGTCAAAAGCTTCTGATGCTAAGAAGCCACCAAGGCCAAAAGAAAAGGGGATTGTGATAAGGGAAAGATCTACCGCAGAGATTCCTAGATCAAGGACTAGATCTCAAACTACTACTAATCCCAAAGACAAGGGAAAAGGAAAAGTTGGGGAGACAGTCAAGAAACAGAAGATGAAGATTTCACAAATTCTGATGGATCCTGTGTGCAAGATGGTTCAAGTCTTTGATGATACTGTTGTTGAAGATGAAAAGTTGAAACTCTAAAGAGAAAGAGGATGACAGAAGAATCTAAGACAACCTCTGACATAGCTCAAGTTGTTCAGAGTGAAGAAGTTCAGAACTTAATAAATCCTGAAGATATTTCAGAACAGCAAGCTACAGATGAAACTGCAAATCTTGACCAATTCATCAAGACATCAACCTCTGACACTGCTCAAGTTGACATAGACTGCTTAACATTAGAAGACAAGAAGAAGCTATTATGGAACAAGTCTATTCCAGTTCAGCCTAAGATAAATCAGATATTGAATCAACTTACAGCATTTGGGGTAAAAGCTAAGCAAGCTAGAGACACTTCTGGATTAGGTTCTGACTGAGAGAAATTCCAGACTGGGATAGAAGTTGATATTAGAGAACCATTCACATTGATTGACAAGCCATTTAAAGAGATCACACAGAAGCACCTTGACAAAGTGTTTTCTGCTCAAGTAGTGATGGATACTCATGATGATTATGAAGTAAAAGAGAAATTGATCTTATTTCTGATTGATGGCAGAACTTATAGATTATCTGAATCTGTTGAAGAAATCTGTCAAAGAGCTCCAATATATTCATTATCTACTAGAGGTAAATTCTGATGTTACCAGAAAATGGTCAGAATATATTTTGAAGACAATAAGAGATTTACTTAGAATTTCTGGTGCAAGAATGACATAGTATACTCCAATGATGACTGAGGATGATGGAAGAGAAATTCCTATGAGGAAGAATTCTGCCAAGGTAGAAGTAATTCTGAAAGGAAGATGCTTATGCTATAATGAAGATTCTACACATCAAAGGGTAATCAGACTGGGAGATGGACTTAAAAGAAATCCAATTTCTGCACTCAGAGCTGACATATATCAGATTGGTGATACTGAAGATGAAGAACTGCAGCAATTCAAAGCTCAGTTACTTGAAGTTAA
The DNA here is from genome assembly GCF_009905375.1 of Apium graveolens. Classification (NCBI taxonomy): domain Eukaryota; kingdom Viridiplantae; phylum Streptophyta; class Magnoliopsida; order Apiales; family Apiaceae; genus Apium; species Apium graveolens. The sequence continues at coordinate 170,233,489 of NC_133657.1, forward strand.
AAGAAATGCAGAGACCAAGCTGGTATCAGACTTTGTAAGGAATCATTATGGATTCAGGCTGATTCAGTCAATTTGGTAAAAGCTGCATGGACTGTAAGTTGTATTTAGTTGTGCATATAAACTCTCATTGCATTTGTACTTAAATGTTTTTGACATCATCACATCTATAAACTTGTATATTTTTATAATTTACAAATTGGGGGAGATTGTTAGATATATTTGTGATGTCATGTCTAATCTGATTTGTTTAGTTTCAGAACTTACTGAAGTTATCAGAACTTAAGCCATCAGGACTTACATCAGAACTTAAGTGCGGATACACTTCAGGAATGATTAGCGGCTGATTTACAGGAGAGGATCTAGATTAAACAAAAGAAGATATGCTTGGAGAGTTGTAAGCTAAAGGACTACAGTAGATAATCTCTGATTGATGTATTTTATGAAACAGAACATATCATATCAATTAGGAGATATCTTCTAACTATGTAGTATATAAACACAGATTAGGGTTTACACTATAAGTGTTATCATTCATGAGAATATTATTCATTGTAACCCTAGAAACTCTTAGTGATATCATACATCACTGAGAGAGTAGATTAAACCTACTGTAACAGAGTTTAATATATTGAATAAACTTGTTTTCTGTTACATACTTGTGTTTATAATCGAATTGATTGTAGATACTATATTCAACCCCCTTCTATAGTATCATTGAGGCCTAACATTTCACCTTTGCAGAACAAGTTCTAATATTGTGTCCTTCTTCCTTACAGTATGTACACCTGGGAGGCCTTTTTTCTACATTTGCCTTGGTCTGTTCCTTCATATTCTCATGTCCTGTTTGGGCTCCTTCATCCAATTTCTGCATATACAATATTTATTCTTGAAATTTTAACTCGGGTACATGTATTGATAAATGAAAAGAGTAAAGTTAGTACACAAGTCTAACCTTTTTTTTTGCAGGTTCTTGTGTTGTGACCAACCCCTTTGCAATGACTACATTCTATACTTGTTCATATCCTCTTCATCATGTAAGGGTTATTGGCTCTAGTTTGAATAACATCTGATCTAGTATCCCTTTTCTTTTTTGGTCTCCCTAGAGCTACTTTTTTAAGTGGTGGCAATAATGGGGTCTCATGAGTTTGTTCCCAGAATTCTGGCCCATCAATAGGTTCCAATACATGGCTATAAAGTTACAAGTACCATATTTTTCTATGGCAGTCATTCATGTATTCTAGTGGGCTTTCTTTTTGAAAAAATATACATGAACATGCATGAAAACAAGGTATACCTGTTAGTTGCCATTTTCTGCATGCAGAAACCTTATTTTTCAGGTCATATACAGTCTCATGACCACCATCTGTCATGGTCACATTATATTTATCAGCATCATTCCAAATTGGCCTTGCTCTAGCTGCCATTTCCATTGCCCTGTATTCTGATTATTTCAATTTCAAGTAAATATAGGAAATCAATAGTTATACATGACATGTAAACTTGGTACAAGAAATTACTTGTGAAGCTTTTTCATTGGCTTAGTACAAAATGTAGTGTTCCTCATTTCCATCTTAGTTTTTCTCATACAAATCCTTTCCAAGCATGTGATATGAATTTATTTGAACATAGTCACAATTCCCATCTCCATGAATCGATTGATTGCATTATTAAAAACTTCACAGTTATTGTTGATGAACATGTCGGATTTGCAAATTTCTCTAAAGGCAGTTCTACTCCATTGTGACTTTGGTTTTGCTATCAACCAAGCATGTGCTTTTGGGGACAACTACAAGTTAAATAACATGTTATTATATGCATATTAACATAGTATATGATGGTGCAAAATGAGTTATTGAGGGAAGAAAGGTACCTTCTTCAACTCATCCATATGCATCTTAAAGAAGTACTTTGTAGTTGCCCTCGCTGCACACCACAGAAGCCTCCTCACTCCAATACTTTTATGTTCCTTGTGCAAATTCCTGTATATTTGCATAACACAAAAACGATGCTCAGCCTCCGGAACGTGCGATTCAAGTGCATTTACAGGCCTTTTTGCCTATCAGAAATAAAGGTATAGGTGGTAGCATTAGATATCCATAGGTCATCTTTCAACAGACCAATAAACCATCCCCAACTATCATTATTTTCGGCTTCGACTTGGGCCCAAGAAAGTGGATACATGCCATCATTTGGGTCAGTTGCAACAGCTGTTAAAAGTATCCCACCTAATGGGCCTCGAAGGTGACAACCATCTAACCCAATTATTGGTCTACAACCATCCAAAACCCCTCCTTTAATGGGCCAAGGCAAACATAAAAATGCTTAAATCTTCTAGCTTCTTCTCCTAGTCCCACAGGCTCAGACATTATCTTAATAGTTGACGTTGGCAATTGTCTTCTAACTTCATTTCCATATGCAAATAACTATCCATACTCAGCTTCATGCTTTCCAATAATGTTCTCTCTGGCTTTTTTCAATGCCCTATAAATCATAAATGTAGAGCTCTTGCATTTCAGGTCATTAACCACCTTCAAATGAAAAGCATTGGTCAGCCATATAGGGTTCATTCAAATCTCATCTTTATACTAATTTGAAATCCATGTTGAATTGACACACTTCTGCTCCCAAGTTGGATTATAAGTGTGTCTGTTGTATAATATTTTTATTTGGATGGTAGCTGCCTTTTCTGCTTAATCCCATAGCACATCCACTCACAACCAGCAGCACACACCCACTTGATCTTGTTTGATAAGTTCTTCCTTAATCTGATAGGCCTTTGGTGAACAATGACATGCTTTCTTATAGCTGCTCTGAAAACAGCCCCACTGGTAAACAACATCCCAAGTGCAAATTGAGGGTCATCCATCCCAGTGATTTTATTGAATTCTGGGTACTAATTGTCAGCTTCATCACAAGAAGAGACAGCCATTCTTTCATCTGCAGATTTCCAACTATCTTCTGAACTAGAATCTTTAAAGTTATATTGTGCAGTTGGTGCATCTTCAGGGGTTGAATTCACATTTTCTTCAACATTTGGAACTGTTTGAGGTGGTGCATCTTCTTCTGATGGCACTTGTTGATCTTCAACAACATTTGTAGAGCCTTTATTTCTTTTATGTGCTTTCTTCCTTCAAACTGACTAGTTCTTTGCTCTTTTTACTTTGCAACTCTGCTTAACTTCAGTTTTGTTGGGAATATGTTGTGAACTTGATGATTACATTAACAAAACACCTTAGTAGATTTAACTTAGTGAAAAATGTAGCACCCGACGGATGATCAATTATAGTCCTGACGAATGATTCAATATAATCCCGACGGGTGACTAATTGATATCCATCGGGTGAGTAGCTTATGTAACAATAAATCATGTAGCACATTTCTACAAACATCATTGTATAGATTCTGTAATAGCATATAAGTCATGTTGACTTTAATTAGATATACAGAATAGGTTGATTAATTGTAAATAAAAGATATCTTATAATTCTGCATAAGTGAAATGAAGTCGAGTGTTAAATAACTACCCGACGGATGATCAACAAAGCTGCCCGACAGATGATCAACAAGGCAACCCGATGGATGACAAGCATGTACCTGACGGATGATCAATTCAAACATCTATTGACAGTGACAACACAGTCACATGCGTTGGGTGTTTGAAAAAGGAATGTGGAAGCCTGTTTAACAAGAAATGAAGAACAAAGGAGCATTACCATTTCCATGCAAGTTAAGAAGATTTTCAAAGATGCTGGAATAGAGTAGTGAAGCAGCATGGAGTTTGACTTGATAGTTTTGTTTTATTATCCTATCTTATTACCATGTAAACTTGGTGGTATATAAACCAAGTGTAGCTAGTAGAATAAATAACTAAGCAAACACTTTTAGAGGAGAAATAGAAAAAGCTGTAACTGTTAAGAATTTCTCTGTAGTTTGTTTGTTCACTCGTAAAGCAGCTGTGAGACAATTTGTTCTTCACAGAAATCTTAATTCGATATATATATATATATATATATATATATATATATATATATATATCTGGTGGATACTTTCAAATCCACCAAAAAGTTTTAAAGACTTGTGTTTTTATTACTTTGTGTTTTTTATTTATTTAACTTGTGATTCCACACCTTACAAATCAAAAAACTTATATATATAGTTTGAGTTAGAACATTTTATAGTTCGAGAAAAAGTTTACTAGAATTAAATTCAACCCCCTTCTGTAATTCTTGCTGCATTGTTAGGGACTAACAATTGGTATCAAAGCAAGCTCTTGAAGCACAAAGAGTTTAAAGATCACAATAAACAACAAGATGAACAAGAAGGATGTTGGAGTCAAGATTCCTTTTCTGGAAAAAGATAATTACCATCACTGGAAGGTAAAGATGCATCTTCATTTATTTTCTCAAGATGAGGCCTATGTGGATTGCATAGAGAGAGGTCCTCATGTACCAATGAGAGTTGCAAATGGAAATGAGCCATCAGTTCCCAAGCCAAGTGTAACGCCCTCCAAACCCGGTTCAGAAGTTTGGGGCTCACAACACACACCACAATATTTAAACCTGTATATAAAGTATTATATGCATTGACCCTTCTGTACACAACCATGGATCGCAACAGGTTAAAGTATAAAAACAAGCCATAATCTTAACTTTTATTACATCATACCAAATCCCAACTAATTCAACTTACAATGGCTAAGGATATCGTACTTACAATCTTACACAACTCATCTATAATATAAAGCTCATGCTAGCTCGATCCAACTTAAACGGAAATCCTAGCTCGCATACTGGACAGGGGATCCTCGTTACTAATAATTTCCTTTCCAACTGTTGAGAACATAAAAATTTTGCAAGAGTGAGCTTACTAGCTCAGCAAGTAATAATAGCAGCAATTGAGGGTAAACAATCACCAATTGAAATGATTCAGAAGAATCAAGTTTCTGAATAAGCAATGATTAGAATTGGATATTCACTTTTCATTTTTAAAAACCAAGGTTAGGCTGCTGATCAGTCACGCACTAACCCCGAGCAAGGCTCCCAGCTTTGCTCTATATACTGGATCCAAGGCACGCATTGGCCTATTATGACCACGAATCTGGTCTGACCACGAATCTGGTCCATATTTATAAAACCATCCATAAAACAATTCAATATGATAACCAATGTAAATCAATAAGCTGAATCATAAACAACATTTATCTTGAAGCATAGGGTGATTCATAACACCATGAAGGCATAATAGGGAATTCAAAAAGATTGGCTTTTAATCAAGGGAAGATTCAAAAAGTAGACCAAGGGTTCAAGGGTTCCAAGAATTGGTCTTCTGTTAAAAAAGTAATAAGGGTTGGTATGTTAAGAAGCTCAATATCAGAATCAGTATGTGGTAGATATGTATTTATGGAGTAGTATCGTATGTGTATGGCTCGTATCTGGGAATTCAATAATCAATAATTTATGAAGAATAAGGCTTATGGCTCAAGATCAATAAGAATCAGGGTTCAAAGTTAAATAGTTTAAAGTGCTTGCAGTGTAAAACAGGGGTTATTTTACATAATAGCGACATATTATGAAATAGTTCAAAAATATTTACAATATATCTTGAAAAAGGTTCAGAAGTACTTGCATTATCCGACGATTTCCACTTTACTTGTACTCATATAACAGTTTTACTCATCAACCACTTTTCTTCTCTTTCTATGCCTTGCTTCTATTTATCAATCACTTTCCTTCTCTTTCGATGCTTTGATTCTATTTATGGATCACTGGTTTCCTTTTCTATGCCTTGATGACTCTGCTAGGCATCACAAGTATCTATCAATTATTCATACTCGTATAATTCTAATCGTCACATAGACGTCACAAGCTTTTATCTACCCTTCGTTTTACCCAAATCCGACGTACGGATTGAAAGTTATGAATAAAACAGTCAAACCATAACCACATAGGCATATAACGCATCAAACAGTGAACACGCAGCACATAACACGTAAGGTATTTGATCAGAATAATTTTTCAAAGAAGATTCATGGTTAAAATGAATTTTCAGGTATTTATTACGAATTTTTGAATATTTTTCGGAATTAAAACAAGACTCCGAATCAATTTATAATTAAATAATAGGGTTCGAATACCCGAATCTGACTTTAAAAAAAATTTATAATAATTATCGAGCCTTGAAAATAATTTAAAATAGTATTTTAAGGCTCGAAACTATTTTTCGGAATTTTTAATTCAAAATAATTAATTAAATCTAATTATTAAATTAATTAAAATTAATTAATAACTAATCAAATTAATTAATCAATTAATATATAAATTAATTGACTAATTAATTAATTATCAACTAAAATTAATTAATTAAATAATTAAGATTTATTTTTAAATAAAAATAATAATTTTTTTCAGAATTTAAATAATGAATTTCTAAATTTTTAAATAATTAAAACAATTTTCTGAAAAATAAAAATAAGCAGAATACTATTTTTATAATTTTTATAAATAGAAATATGTTTTTTATAAATTTTATAACAGGAATCTAACATTTGCAAAGATTCTGAAACTTCAGTGACTAGATTGCAAAAACAGGATTTTGAGAATTGTTTCTGAAAATTTTGGATCAGAATCGGGTCAAACCCCGGGTCAAAATCGACCCGAACGGGTCACCCAACACTGAAGAACCCGTCGGACGAACTGCAGAATCGGGTGGCCGGAAAGTAGTCCGGCGAGGCTCGATTTCGACACAAACAGGGTTGTTGGACTCAGTTTTCATGGGGTTTTCATTCTATTTCACTCCAGGAACTCAAATCAACTCCCTAGCAATTCAAACATTTCCTGGAGTTCAAAATCCGGCAAAAATCACCATTAAAACCAATGAACTCGGAGTTTTCCGACGAGTTGTTCCAGGCTTCCAATTTTTGATTTGTTTACATGGTTCGACTGCTTATAACACGATCTATCAGCTAATGCAACTCAATCAAACCCAGAATCAATCAAAACAAAATCCCCAAATCGAATTAAGAACATTCAACTAATTAAAAACCCTAATTTTTACAATCCGAGAATCAAACCACAATTTGGATATGTTATTGAACTCGGTTTTTGACATATAATATACCAAAATGACCAGGAAGAAAAAATCTACATGATTATGCCATCAAATCATATCAACGACATCAAGAACAAAAATTCCTATTTTAATCCATAATTATTTCGAAATAAAATAATTAAATCAGAAAAATACCTTGATTTCTGGGAAAAAACAAATGGTTGATTCAAAAAGAAGATTTCGAGAGCTTCGTTTTGATATATTACACGCCCGAATCGGAGTTCGATAACGCCTTCGTTCGTGCGTTTGATTTTCAAGAACGCGGTTTTAATTCGACATTTTCTCTGTATTTTACGGGATTTTACTGACTGATTATGATTATACGAATAAAATGAAATAATAAAAGGGCTATATATATTTATGGAATATTGGTTCGTGTTGGATCATTTTGGATCGTGAAATTAGTTACTTAGCCGTTAAGTAACTGCAAAAATGATCCGATTTGATACCCGTACTGGATAATTATCCAAACCGGGCTTCTTATAAAATACTTTATACGAAAATAACGTAATATTATCTCGTCCTTTGAGAATACGGGTTTTGTTGATTCACCGAAATAATTATCGTATCGAAAATTTTGCGCCGGGCCGCACACGGGTCAAACCGTAATCCGGATTGAAAAAGTCAAAATACGAAAAATGTCCGGAATTACCAGATTAGGTTAGGAAGGAGTTTTCAGAAAAGTTTCGGGTTGTAAAAACGGTTGAAGTCGGACGATTCCCGGCTTTATAAAATAATTTAATATTATTTAGAAAATAATTAATAAATTCATAAATCAATATAAAATCATTTAACAGCCCAAAAATTACCAGAAAAATACTGTAATTATCTATATTTTATTCTGGTCATAATAAAATTAACAAACTTATACTGTATCACATATAAGCATTCACATATTCACACCAATCATCAGATAATTCACCGAAAATCACATAATAATCATATAAAAATTACTTATTAATAAAAATAATTACACGCGATATCTCGGATGTTACACCAAGGCATGAATGGTCAGATCCTGATATTGAACAAGTCAGGAAAGACAAGAAGGCCATGAATATTCTGTTCAATGGAGTTGATGGTGACATGTTTGATAACATCATTAACTGCAAGACAGCCAAGGAAGTTTGGGATACCATTCAAATAATCTGTGATGGCACTGAACAAGTTAGAGAAAACAAGATGCAGTTACTAATTCAGCAATATGAGCATTTCCACTATGAAGAAGGTGAAACTCTCACTGATATCTTTAGTAGATTTCAAAAGCTACTAAATGCTCTGAAGCTGCATGGAAGAGTCTACCAAACCAAAGATTCTAACCTCAAATTCCTGAGATCCCTTTCAAAAGAATGGAAACCAATGACAGTCTCCTTGAGAAATTCACAAGAATATAAGGAGTTTACACTAGAGAGACTGTATGGCATTCTAAAGACTTATGAGCTTGAAATAGAGCAAGATGAAAGAATGGAGAAAGGGAGGAAGAAAGGAGGGTCCATTGCACTGGTTGCTGAGTTAGAGAAAGAGAAGGAGATGAAGATAGAAGCTGTTGAGTCTACTTCAAAGGTCTGTGAAAACAAGGGCAAGGGGCTGGTAGCAGAAAATGAAGATTCTATGAGCCAATATGATATGGATGATATTGATGAACATCTTGCATTTCTTTCCAGAAGATTTTCCAAGCTCAAGTTCAAGAAGAACTTTGGAGCAGCTAAGCCAAATAGAAATGTGGTGGATAAATCAAAATTCAAGTGTTTCAAATGTGGCTTGGCAGGGCACTTTGCCAGTGAGTGTAGAAAGTCAGATTCCAGCAAGAAGAAGTTTGAGCCTGTAGATTATAAACAGAAGTATTTTGAGTTTCTCAAACAAAAGGAAAGGGCTTTTATTACACAAGAAAATGTCTGGGCAGTAGATGGTCTGGATGAGGATGAAGATGTCAGTTATATCAATCTAGCCCTAATGGCCAAGTCTGATGAAACAGAGACAAGTTTTTCAAGTAATCAGGTAATCACCACTAACCTTGCACATTTATCTAAAGCTGAGTGTAATGCTGCAATAAATGACATGTCTACAGAATTATATCATTTGCGTGTTACACTTAAGTCCCTCACTAAGGAAAATGCTAAAATCAAAGAAAATAATTTGTTTTTAAGTGAGAGGAATAATGTGCTAGAGTCTCAGTTCATTGAATTTGAAAAATTGAGAATAGAATGTAAGATTGCTAAGGATGAATTAACTGAGTCCTTGAAGAAAGAATAGATTTTGAAGAAGCAGCTTGAACGAGAACATGAGGTAATTAAGGCATGGAAATTATCCAGAGATGTCCATGCTCAAATCACCAAAGTTCAAGGTATTGAGTCCTTTTGTGATGCAACCTGGAAAAAGAGTAAAGAGAAGCTGGAATCCAATTTGGTTGAAGGGTTGCTAACAGATGTAGACTCGACGAATGATGAGAGTCATCCGTCGGATAATCAAAAAGAATATTCGTCGAGTGACATAAAACCTCATATGTCGGATGTTAGCAAACCTATGAGTAAAGCCAAACTTGCCAAGTTAAATGAAAAATATGGATCAGTTTCCAAAACTTTATTTCAGGAGAAACAAGTCAAGTGCAGAAGGAGAAGAAAGTGAATGTTGGTAATCTGTCCATCAAGCAATTGAATGACAGACTAGAGAAGATTAAGGTTAAAACAGAGGCTAAAAAGAAAAACAATAGAAATGGGAAAGTAGGAATTAACAAACATAACAACTACACACCTGATAAATATGCTCCTAGAAAAATTTGTGTTAAGTGTGGTAGTGTTAATCATATGTTTGTTAATTGCAAAATTGACATGCCTACTTCCATGACTGTACCTCCTTCTTTTCCCAACATGAGTGCTATGCCTTCTATGCCTATAAATGATATGTCTGCACAGAATATGAATGCACAATTTGCTAATATGCCATTTGCACCTAATCCTTATTATGTTGCATTTAGTATGCCTCAAATGCCATTTAGCATGCCCTACTGGAATAACATGTTTACAAATAGCATGCCATTTCCTGTTAATCAAAATATGCATGATAATTCTGTTTTAATGACTGGTTTCAAAGGTCCAACTCAGATGACTAAGGATGAATCTGATATCCCCAAGCCAAATGAGATAAAACCTAAGAAACAAAAGAAGAAAGCTAACAAAGAAGGACCCAAGGAAACTTGGGTACCAAAATCAACTTGATTTGGTTTTGATGTGTGCAGAGAAACATAAAGAATCTGTGGTACTTGGATAGTGGTTGTTCAAGACATATGACTGGAGATTCTACCCTGCTCACAGAGTTCAAGGAGAGAGCTGGCCCAAGTATTACTTTTGGAGATGACATCAAGGGTTTTACTGTGGGATATGGCTTGATTTCTAAAGACAATGCCATCATTGAAGAGGTTGCCCTAGTGGATGGTCTCAAGCACAATCTATTGAGTATCAGCCAACTTTGTGATAAGGGCAACACAGTAACATTCAATTCAGAAGCCTGTGTTGTGACAAATAAGAGGAGCAACAAAGTGGTTCTCATTGGAGTGAGAAAAGGAAATGTGTATCTAGCTGACTTCAACTCATCAAATGCAGAATCTGTCACTTGCCTCCTTAGCAAAGCAAGTCAAGATGAAAGTTGGCTATGGCATATGAAGTTATCTCATCTAAACTTCAAGACCATGAATGAGCTTGTCAAGAAAGAATTGGTTAGAGGTATTCCTCAAGCGGAGTTTACAAAAGATGGACTGTGTGATGCTTGCCAAAAGGGAAAGCAAATCAAAGCATCATTCAGAAAGAAGCTTGATTCAACAATTGAAGAACCATTACAATTGCTACACATGGATTTGTTTGGACCAGTCAATGTGTTGTCCATCTCAAGGAAAAGATTTTGCCTAGTAATTGTGGAAGATTTCTCAAAGTTCTCTTGGACATATTTCCTAAAGTCTAAAGATGAAGCTAGTGAAATCATCATCAATCACATAAGGCAAGTCAACAATCATCCAGATTTTAAAGTAAGAAGAATAAGGAGTGACAATAAAACTGAGTTCAAGAATTCTGTGATGAGGTCATTTTATAAAAAAACTGGGATTATGCATGAATTTTCTGTAGCAAGGACTCCACAATAAAATGGAGTGGTAGAAAGAAAGAACAGATCCCTTATTGAAGCTGCAAGGATAATGCTTGAAGAATCAAAGTTACCAACATACTTTTGGGCTGAAGTTGTGAACACTGCCTGCTACACTCAAAATATCTCTTTGGTGAATCAAGCAAAATGCATGACTCCCTACCTGAAAGGCATATGTCATAGCCTATTTGTTTATTCGAGGATTTAACTCAACTCAAATAAGAATGTAATAAGTAAATAGTGGATTTATCGTCAGAGATCTCACAAAGTAACATCTGTCAAAGGGTTAAGAAACATTATTCATCTACAGACTTGAAGACTTAATTCACTGGAAGAAGCTCAAGAAATTGATCAAGCCTCAGTGATATAAATCAAGATTGTGGATTTAATCAAGTGACAGAGATCTCGTCAGGGTATCAATTAATTACAAGGATTTAGTCTGAAGAAAGTCAAGAGTATCAAGGTCAAGGCTTGAAGAAACGTCACGGAAGTTAGTCACTCATGAATCAGACAGTACATCGAGTGTCAACATTGAAGTGGTGGAATTGATTCATAATTGATAGTGATTTTCAGAAGATTTTCAGAAGAATGGTTGCTGCTCAAGATTAGTATTAATTCTCTATTAATTAATTAAGTCATATAATTTAATTAAGAAAATAAATTATATCTGCAAAGATTAATTTATTGATTAATTGAATTAATTGATTAATTAATTTAGAATTAATATTAAGGATTTTCAGAATTTTTATTAGACTAAAATCTATTAATAATTCAGTAAGACAATTTGATTTGAACTACTATGACAATCGGTATGACAATTGATAGTCATACTGAAAGTCTTGCTAGTTCATTCTGATTGTCTTGCTAGCTATTGGGATTGTCTTGCTAGTTCAAAAGGATAGTCTCACCGAAAGTCCTACCAGTTCAAATGGATTGTCATGCCAGTTCATTTGATTGTCTTGCCGAAAGTCTTGCTGATTCAACTGGATTGTTTTGTTTACTTAAACAACAAAAAGCAGAAGACATTCATGCAATTATTCAAACAGAACAAACAAGTCAAGAACACAGCAGAAACAAAAGCAAATCATTTCATTTTTCATCTGCTCTATTCAAGATCAAAATTCTAGATTGTAAAGTTAAATCCAAACCACTAGAATTATTTATCTTGTTCTTGTGTAACAATCTAGCGGATCAAAATCCCTAGAACTTAATCTCAAATCGCATTTAGCATTTGATCTTTTCATTGCAAAAATAGAAAAAGTTCATGTCGAATTTATTCTAGATTTGTAATAATTGATTTGAGATTAATCCCTTGTAACAGATACCGTTGTTGTAACACCTTTCAAGTTTAATAAAAGTTTTATTTAACTTGAATTTTGTTTCACCTTTTTATTCCGCATTTTATTCGATTAAACGGTATTGTTTGCATTCAACCCCCCTTCTACAAACAAATTGGGACCTAACAATTGGTATCAGAGCCTTCTGATTAACGTACAAATCAAGATCCTAGACTTTTGTGTTTCTTTCACTCCTTGAATTTTTTTTTTATTCACTCAAAAAAAATATTCATAATGACTACACAAAAAGTTGGAACCGTTAAAATTCCACTATTCGATAAAGAAAATTATATCATGTGAAAGAAGAAGATGCTATTGTTTTTACAAGTTGCCAATCCCAAATATCTAGAAGTGTTAAAGAAGGGTCCAAAAATTCCAATGGTTATTGAACCAGAGGTAATAGAAAATGATGTGGTGATCACCAAAGCTAGAACTTATGTGATAGATCCTGAGGATTTCTCTCCTGCTGAAATAGAAGAAGCCTCCCTGGATGCTAGCCTTCAATTAATTTTAGTAGATTCCCTTGATCCCTTAATGAATAGACATGTGATGAATTGTAAAGATTCCAAACATATCTGGGAAACTATTGAGGTTATTAATGAAGGCACAGAGGAAGTTAGGGAGAACAAGTTAGAAATCCTAACCTCTGAGTATGAATACTTTAAATCCAATCCAGGAGAAGGAATCACTGACGTGTTTGAGAGGTACAATGCATTGATCAACAACCTGAACATTAATGGTAAATACTATTCCATCAGGGAGGTCAACAAAAAGTTCCTTCTAACACTGCCAACTCATCTCGAACATAGAATCACTGCCATAAGAGAAGCAAGAGATCTGAGTGAGATTTCTTTGGAAAGGCTCTATGGTGTGTTAAAGACTTATGAGTTGGAGCAGATTCAGCAGAAGGAAGTTTACGGGAAAGGAAGAGTGGTCAGCACGTTTACTGCTCTAGTAGCTGATGAACAACAACAACAACCACAATATCAACAACAATCTCAACAGTCAGAAAGAATGGTATAGTCTTCCAAGGTTGAAGAAAATATGATAGTAGCAGAATTTGATCCTCCTACTACAAATCAATCAGGAGATGATTTTTATTCCTTGGAAGAACTGGAGCAATTGGAGGATGAGTCAATGGCCCTGATTGTCAAGAGATTCTCAAATGTAAGATTCAAAAGGAATCCCAAGTTCAAGTACAAGTCCAACTACAACAGATTCCAGAAAGGTGGATCTTCATCCTCTAACACCAGCAGTGGTGGGTATAAAATAGGGATGGTTGATCGAAGCACCATTCGATGCTTCAACTGCAATGAGTTGGGACACTTTGCCACAGAATGCAGGAAGCCAAAATAAGTTAGGAAGAACTCTTATGATTCTAATCAGAAGAGTAAATCTGAAAAGGCTTACCTGGCAAAGGGAAGAAGCTGGGATGATACTGACAGTGAAGATGAAGAAGTTGGGAATCTTGCTCTCATGGCTAGTGATGCAAACACCTCATCGTCAAGAAAAGAGGTAAAATTTACTGATGCTGAATTAGTTTATCATCTAGGAGGTTCCTTAGATTGTGCTCGTCGTGATAATGAATTGTTAAATCAACAAATCAAAGACCTTGAGAAAGAGGTCAATGAATTAAGACTTGTGCACATTAATCAAGATAAATTAAAAGAACAAGTATTTTTTCTAGAGAATAGAATTGACTATTATAGACAACTTGAAACTATTCTCAAAGACAAGATCACCGGTCTTGAGGCTAAGGTTAAAGCTTAATTTAATTCTTGTTCGAAGTCCAAAGAATTTTACAATAAGCAAGCTGTTAATCAAACATCTGGAATAGGTTATGATTACAATGCTGTTATTAGAAAATTAGGCATAAACTCCCCTCCTCATGTCTGTGCTAAAGGCAGGGAAGTACCACATGTGCTTAAGGGTGTTGATGAACCCCTCTATAAAGAATCAATTGCTGAACCATTTGATGAGACCTCATTTATTATTCAAGAAGAAATTCGTGCTGAAGATAATGCTAATGAGAAAGCTGTCTCCAAGTCAAGTGTGTCAAAAGTTCCAGTCAAGGTTGTGAAAGCAACTGAGACTAACTCAGACACACATGAGTTGGATAACACAAATGCCATGTCTACCATGCATAAGTTGCCTATTGTTAATCCCTCTCATAAAGCATGTGGTGTTCCTGATTGTATGTCTTGTGCTTTTAATTTGATGTATGCTTATTTTAATGGTAAGCATGTTTCTAATGATAAGACTACTCCTCGTCAGCATGTGAATAATAGAAAGCATGATAGGTCTAAGACTGCTAGTCCTCCTAAAGCTAGAAAGGAGACATTTGTGCCTAAGCCTAAACAGAAATTTGTCAAGGCTGTTCACAAGGTCAAATGTCTAGTCATTGAGAAAGTTGAGAATATTAAAATTAAGAATGTTGTTTTGCCTGATAAAGGCCAATTTTACAAATATGCCGGACCCAGCCAAGCTTGGGTTCCGAAGAAGGTCTAATCCATTTGTATTGCAGGGCATTAAGCAGGTACAACCGGTAGTGTGGATTCTTGACAGCGGATCGTCAAGACATATGACCGGAGATAGAGCCCTGCTATCAAATGTGGTTGAGAAAGCTGGCCCAGTGGTTACCTTTGGAGATAACAGCAAAGGTTTAACGGAGGGATATGGCTGTTTGCTAGCTGGAAATGTTATCATTGAAAATGTGTATGTTGTGCAAGGACTTGAACATAATCTGCTTAGCATTAGTCAGTTCTGTGACAACGGCTATAATGTTTTATTCGACAAGCTGAAGTGTCAGATTCTGCACAAGAAAAGTGAAAAACCCTCCTTGATGGGAATCCAAAAAGGAAATCTGTTCGTAGCTGACATGAACTCTGGAAGCAATCCTGAAGTCAATTGTTTCTATGCAAAGGCATCGTCAGATGAGAGTTGGCTATGGCACAAGAGACTTTCTCATCTCAATTTCAAAACAATGAATTCTCTTTTCAAAAGAGAATTGGTCAGAGGTCTGCCTCAGCTGGAATTCTCCCCAGAAGGACTATGTGAGGCTTGCCAGAAAGGAAAGTCAAAGAAAGCAAGTCACAGAGGCACTGACACATCTTCCATAACTGGTGTTCTGCAATTATTACACATGGATTTATTTAAACCAGTTAATGTCCTTTCGATGTCAAAGAAGTGTTACTGTCTTGTGATAGTTGATGACTATTCCAAGTATACGTGGGTTTTATTTCTTCACTCTAAGGATGAAACACCACAAGTTGTGATTGATCATATCCAGATGATTGAGTTAGATTCTAATGTCACTGTTAGAGCAATAAGGTCAGATAATGGAACAGAATTCAAGAATTCACTTCTCAATGGATTCTGTACAGACAAAGGGTTTACCAGACAATTTTCAGCTCCTAGAACCCCTCAGCAAAATGGAGTGGTAGAAAGGAAGAATCGTACATTGATTGAAGCTGCAAGAACGATGTTAAGTGAATCAGGTCTTCCAATGTACTTTTGGGCTGAAGCTGTCAATACTGCATGTTATACTCAGAATCGAACTCTAATCAACAAAGACTTCATGAAAACTCCTTATAAGATTTTGAATGAACATAAACCTTCTATCAAATACTTTCATGTATTTGGTGCTAGATGCTTCGTGCTCAAGGATGGAGATGATCGTCGTGGTAAATTCGAGGCAAAGGCATATGACGGTATTTTTGTTGGATATGGAAGAAGATTATACAGAGTGTATATCATTGATCAACACAAAGTAACTGAAAGTGTCAATGTTACATTTGATGACACTAAACTCCCTAGTATCCAAACTGAAGATCCTTCTGAGAAACTGAAGTTTGATGATATGTCAGATTCAGAATCAGAACATGGTCAAGAACCTGAGGTTGTTGCTGGTGAAGAACCTGTTAATTATGATGATACTCAAGGTAATAGTGATGGAAACTTTGGCAACAATGGAGATACCACTGCTACTGACAGAGAATCTTCAAGTCAACATGGCAACAACTCAGGGGGAGATGCTGAAGGATCATCTAGTAGGACACAACATCCCAATGAATTTCAAGGCGAATCATCAAGATCAAATCTTCCAAGACAGACTGTCTGGAATAAAGCTCATCCTTTTGAGTTGATTATTGGTGATCCAGATGTTGGAGTCAGAACTAGACGTGCTACTCAAAATGAGTGTCTGTTCTCAGGATTTCTTTCGGAGATGGAACCTAAGAAGATTGAGGAAGCACTAACTGATCCAGATTGGGTGATTGCTATACAAGATGAACTCAATCAGTTTGAAAGTCAACAAGTCTGGAAACTGGTACCTAGACCTACACACAAGAAAGCTGTTGGTACTAGGTGGGTATTCAGGAATAAACTAGATGAAGATGGTGTGGTTACAAGAAACAAAGCAAGACTGGTAGCTAAAGGGTATTCTCAAGCTGAAGACATTGATTATGATGAAACCTATGCTCCAGTGGCTAGACTAGAGGCCATCAAGATATTTTTGGCATTTGCAGCATTCTCTAACTTTAAAGTTTATCAAATGGATGTCAAGAGCGCCTTTCTGAATGGAAAGCTGGATGAAGAGGTATATGTAGAGCAACCTCCTGGTTTTGAAGATCCAGATTATTTGGATTTTGTCTTCTTTCTTTTCAAGGCTATCTATGGGCTCAAACAGTCTCCGAGAAAATGCAAGTTTGAAATGAGCATGATGGGAGAGCTGAAGTTCTTTCTTGGATTACAAGTAAATCAAAGGTTAGATGGAACATTTATTTGTCAATCCAAGTATCTCAAGGAACTCCTCAAAAAGTACAATCTAGAGGATTCTGCATCAGCAAGGACTCCATCAACTACAGCTGTCAAGCTTGGACCATGTGAAAACTCCATTAAGGTAGATGTCACAAGCTACAGAGGTATGATTGGCTCATTACTCTATCTTACTACAAGTAGACCAGATATTATGTATGCTACATGCTTATGTGCAAGGTTCCAAGCGGATCCTAGAGATATTCATCTCGTTGCTGTTAAACGAATCTTAAGATATCTTAAGGGAACACCAAATCTAGGTATTTGGTACCCTAAAGAATCTGGTTTTAACCTTGTTGGATATACAGATTCAGATTATGCAGGAAGTGTTGTTGATAGGAAAAGCACCTCAGGGAGTTGTCAATTCCTAGGTAACAGACTAGTCTCGTGGTACAGCAAGAAACAGCAAACAGTTTCCAACTCAACGGCCGAGGCTGAATATATTGCTGCTGGAAGCTGCTGTGCTCAGATCTTGTGGATTAGGAACCAGCTACGAGACTATGGCTCTGTATTGAACAAAATTCCTATTTTATGTGACAATACAAGTGCAATAGCCATCACCAACAACCCTGTGCAGCACTCGAGGACAAAGCACATTGACATCAGGTATCATTTTATTAGAGAGCACGTCATGAATGGTACTGTTGAACTATTTTTTGTTCCAACAGAAGAACAAATAGCAGATATTTTCACTAAACCACTTGATGAATCCATATTTACCAGATTAGTTGGTAAATTGGGTATGTTGAATAGTTTTAGTGATTAATCTAGTTAATATCTGAGATCTGTTTTTGAATGAATTTACAAATGAATTTTTCATAAATGAAAAATTCATTTGCAAATTTATTTTATCATTTTATCATATTTCTTGCTTAATTCTATGAAATTTATATTATCTTATCTGTTTTATTTACTCTACTTGTTAACTTCAAATATCTCAGAATATTTTATTTTCTCTAAAAATATTTTTCTATGAATTTTATTTGCTAAAATTCAACAGAAATCTATTTTTGGAATAAAAATAATTAATTCTGAAATATTGTCTTTGTTTTTATAAATATTTTCTGAAAGTATACAATTGTCTTTCTACTGGAATGACAATCGGCAAGACAATTAAAATTGTCTTGCTAAAAATCATTTCAGTACATATATATATATTTATTTATGTGTGGTTATTTTGATTTTAATGTTGCTATGACAATCGGTAAGATAATTGAAATTGTCTTGCTGAAAGTCATTTCAGTCTAATTGTGTTTTGTTTTGTTTATCAGTATAGTTTTATACTGGCAAGACAATCGGTATGACTATCAATTGTCTTGCCAGTAATAAACCTTATATGTAAATATTTTCCTTTTATTTTATACTGGTATGACAATCGGTATGACAATCAGATTTTCATACCAGTTATATATTATTATTATTGGTTTTATTTGTTTTTTTCAGATTTGCCTTGTATGACTATCAATTTGACAATCGGTAAGACTATCCCGAATTGTCATACCGGTTGTCTACTTATAAGTGATTTTTTTTGTTTGTTGTTTTATTAAGTCATTCATTCAGTTTTTGTTTTTCAAAATTTCAACAGTCTCTCTTCCTCTCTCTCTCTCTCTCTCTCTCTCTCTCTCTCTTCGAACAGCAAACACCAATTCCATCGCCATTATCTCCTTTGCTCGAGTTCTTACTCAGCAATCTTACTCCTGTTATATATACTTACATATATATACATACAGGAGTGCTGCCAAAAAAATTTCAAAACTTTTTTTTCGAATCATTTTTTTTCCTTCAAATTCAGTTAGTGTTTGTTGATTTTGGGTATTTTTAATTTTAATTTTAATTTCTGTTTTGTGTCTTTTGGCTTTTCAAATCTGTGTGTGTGAGTTAAGAATTTTAACGAGATATATTTCTGTCTAAATTTTTTGATTATAATTAATTTAATTCGAATTATTAAATTAATTTAATTAATTCGAATTTTCTTAATATTATTCTTAAAATTCTGAAAGTGTGTGTCGTATTATTATTTTTAAATGGCTCTCAATTTCCAAATTGTTTCGCATAATCTTGTTGGTCATTTTAATCCAGAAAAATGTGATGTGGAAAAATTTAAGCCATGGATTAGATTTTTAAATGGCCATTCGATTGTTAGCTCTGCTATTAAATCAAATGTGATTTTAAATGTCGATCTGCTTAGACTGATTTGCACAACCTCTACTGTGGCCGATGATTCAAAATCTTTTTCATTCACCGTGGCAAACACACAGTATGTAGTTGATGAAACAGTCATCAATCGAGCGTTAAATTTTCCATTGGACAATTTCTGTAATTTACCCTCTAAAAATGATATCACAAACTTTTTCCATGCTATTCACTATCAGGGGGTGATCAATTTAACCAAACTTTCAAAATCCAATTTGGTGTCTGAATGGGACATTTTCTTCGATACACTTTCTAAAGTGTTTGTCAACTGCACTAAATCCAACTTTCACAATATCACTTCCACTCTGCAGTATATTGGTCTTGTGGTTGTTTTCAATCAAAGGATCAATTTTGGCAAACTACTTTTTCCCATTCTGTTGAGACGTCTCACTATTGCTTTACGTGATCATTCTACAAATCGTAGGGTCTCGTGTTACTATGCTCGTTTTCTCATGCTTATAGCAGATCATCTTCTCACACCTGAGCACAAAGCCCTTTTTGCTAACTCCGCAGTAACCGAACCCCCTCCTGTAAGCAAAAAGATTTACACCCGCCAAGACACAACTTTCAAATTCATGCAAGTTCCAGTACTTGTATCTGCTTTCATGGCCACTTATATTCCCTTACCTATTTTCAATCTTCCCGGTCATGAACAGCAAGCTCAACCTCCAGTGGTTCAAGCCACCCAGGCTCCTCCAACATCAGATGCTCTTCCATTACAGGTAGTAATTCCTCACTCTCACTCCATTCCTACTTCTGTTGAAAGACCCCCAGTGGTTGATAGGGCTGACCATAAAGTTGTAGAACCACAGCTTCAATCCCAGGTCATAGAGCCAAACACAGAGTCACAACCTATCTCAAACTCTCCCTCACTGTCTAAAATGTTACGCAGAAGATTAATAGGAAGTAGTGTATTGTTAAATGTGAGTGAACCCTCAGCTCTGCCACCTCCCAAGAAAAGAAGAACATATACTGAGGCATCTGAAAGCCCATCCTTGTCCTCCCAACAGGACATGGACTTTGAAATGGCCAATTAACAGTTACTAGAGACATTCTCTCAACAGGATGAATCTATTGAAATTCGTCATAGGGCCATGGCATCCTGTACTGAGTCAAGCACAATTCCATTACTCACAATGGAACCATACATACCAGTAGATGATACTCAGGACACGGAGCGAGGAGTGCACATAGAGTCTGTTACAGTGCCTGCCATAGTTACGGCAGAAGAGCAGTCACATGCTTCTGAGGGAAAATCTGACTCTCAGCCACCTTTAATAGAGTCATTTTCTCCTCTCCCAGATCCAACACCTCTGGCTCCCTCACGGGATTCTCCACTCGCAGATTTATCTGGAGAAAGTGGAGGGCAACTCGGTCAATCTATCCCTGAAGCAATTCAGACATCTATTTCAAATGAACTGATAGTATTGACTGAGGATAGGGACTCGCGAATTCCCATTGCACCACCACTGACCTGTTTTGAAGAGGCTAGGGTGATTTTAATTGCAGGTACAGAAGAACAGCAACAGGAAGACTCCTCACGAGCAATTATATTGAGAGAAACACAAGCACGTGAGGTGAGTGAACCAAACACGAGTGAAATTCAGGTAAGAGCACACACAGACACAGACACTGAAAACCTGTTAGCTCAAATTGCTGCTTTAAAAGAAGAACTTGCTAAAAGCCAAGCTGAAGCTAAATCATTCAAAGCACAAGTGGTTGAACGGTCTTCTTCTTCCACCTCTGTCAACAATCAGCTGGCACTCATCAGGAATGATATCTCAGATCTCAAGACCACTGTCATACCAAAGCTCAATTCCATTCAGGAAACTCCAACTTTATCAGCTGATGACATTTCTAACTTATGCTCTCTACATACAAGAATGACTTCTCTTGAAGACCTGGTTGAAATGAATCATGCACTGGACTCCTCCAGATTTCTAAAGAACATGGAACATCTTAATGAAGGAATGAAACACTTGTATTTCATGATCAAGAATTCTCACTGCCCTAATGAAGAACAAAGAACTTACTTTGAAGGGCCGTCTAGTGGAGGCTCGGGCTCTGGAGGTGATGGAGGTCATGGAGGTTCTAAAGGAAAGTTAGTAGAGGATCCCTCAACTAAGGTGGAGAAGAAAGGGAGTAGTGGAAAGGGAAAAGAAAAAGATACCTCTGCTGGAGACAAAGGAAAGGCTGATGATGTCTACTACAGTGGAGAACAGGATGACTTTGATATTTTTGACATTCCCACTGAACCAGTCTTGGAAGATAAAGATGGTTTATTTGAAGCTGAAGAGGAAAGTGATTTTGGAGAATGGGAAGAGGAAGCTACAGTGGATCCTATCTTTGAGAAAGAGTTTCAGCAGCAGCAGTCAGAGATGAAAAGAAAAGAAGCTGAACTCAAAAAGGTCTCCCAGATCATTGACATGAGGAAAGACATACAAAGAACAGACTCTCTTCAAAAGCAACGTCTTCATGACATTAAGGCTCAAGAAAGGAGAAGAGATGTCAGACTGAAGATTGGTGAAAAATGGGATGAAGCTAGGAGAGTACTTGATATGCCTCAGCTGAGCACTAACAATGATAGGCAGTTCCTACATCTTCTTGACAAGCTGGAAATCTCAAATCCTAACAATGACATGTACATGAATGCTATCAAGACTGAAGTCTCAAGGATCACGGCTGCTTTTGACAGATCCCTAAATGAGATGAGCATTTTTGTATATTGTCAGAGTGAAGGATCTTTCAAGGTGTCACTTCATCTGTTTGAGAATCGTTCTTTGTCAGAGATTTGGGTTCTTCTCAATAAAGTAAAAAGAATCTCAGAATTGAATGAAGTTCTTCGAGAAAGACTTAAAGAGTTTGCCAGCAGGGCTAGTCCTCAAGTGGTCAACAATCCTCATCAGGTGAGATTCTTTAAGTCTGATTGTCTTCATATCTGTCAGCTAGATGTACAATCTCTTAAAGACTACTCAGCTAAGCATCTGGTCTGGATGGAACATCATTTAAGAACTGCTGGATACTCATCCATGTTGAAGACTCAAGCTGCTGATTTGATTCAAGCTTATTGTGAAAAGAATATTAAAAGGTACAATCAGTTCAAGAATAAGCTGAAGTCAGTTGGAGTTCAACCAGTCAGACCAGCAAGCTTCACTTCAGAAAAGGATCGTGTCTTTGACAAGGAGTTGCTTCAAGATCTAGAAGAAGGTGAAGTCAGAAGAGAAGACAATTGAAGTCAATTAGCTCAAAAACTCAATGTAATATGATTAGAGCTTTATGAATCAAGATAGAATAATGTAGTTATATGTTCAGGCTAGAGGAACATCTATCTTGTATTCACTTGTAAATTTCTTATGGAATCTGGAAAATGTTAAATATAATCCAGAACTTTTCTGCTATTTACTTTGCATTACTGTTTATATCTTTTTCTTATTTGTTAGTTGAGTTATCCTCTAGGTATTTGTTGTTATTGTCTAACAAGCAAATAGGGGGAGATTGAAAGGCATCTCATAGCCTATTTGTTTATTCGAGGATTTAACTCAACTCAAATAAGAATGTAATAAGTAAATAGTGGATCTATCGTCAGAGATCTCACAAAGTAACATCTGTCAAAGGGTTAAGAAACATTATTCATCTACAGACTTGAAGACTTAATTCACTGGAAGAAGCTCAAGAAATTGATCAAGCCTCAGTGATATAAATCAAGATTGTGGATTTAATCAAGTGACAAAAATCTCGTCAGGGGATCAATTAATTACAAGGATTTAGTCTGAAGAAATTCAAGAGTATCAAGGTTAAGGCTTGAAGAAACGTCACGGAAGTTAGTCACTCATGAACCAGACAGTACATCGAGTGTCAACATTGAAGTGGTGGAATTGATTCATAATTGACACTGATTTTCAGAAGATTTTCAGAAGAATGGTTGCTGCTCAAGATTAGTATTAATTCTCTATTAATTAATTAAGTCATATAATTTAATTAAGAAAATAAATTATATCTGCAAAGATTAATTTATTGATTAATTGAATTAATTGATTAATTAATTCAGAATTAATATTAAGGATTTTCAGAATTTTTATTAGACTAAAATCTATTAATAATTCAGTAAGACAATTTGATTTGAACTACTATGACAATCGGTATGACAATTGATAGTCATACAGAAAGTCTTGCTAGTTCATTCTGATTGTCTTGCTAGCTATTGGGATTGTCTTGCTAGTTCAAAAGGATAGTCTCACCGAAAGTCCTACCAGTTCAAATGGATTGTCATGCCAGTTCATTTGATTGTCTTGCCGAAAGTCTTGCTAATTCAACTGGATTGTTTTGTTTACTTAAACAACAAAAAGCAGAAGACATTCATGCAATTATTCAAACAGAACAAACAAGTCAAGAACACAGCAGAAACAAAAGCAAATCATTTCATTTTTCATCTGCTCTATTCAAGATCAAAATTCTAGATTGTAAAGTTAAATCCAAACCACTAGAATTATTTATCTTGTTCATGTGTAACAATCTAGCGGATCAAAATCCCTAGAACTTAATCTCAAATCGCATTTAGCATTTGATCTTTTCATTGCAAAAATAAAAAAAGCTCATGTCGAATTTATTCTAGATTTGTAATAATTGATTTGAGATTAATCTCTTGTAACTGATACCGTTGTTGTAACACCTTTCAAGTTTAATAAAAGTTTTATTTAACTTGAATTTTGTTTCACCTTTTTATTCCGCATTTTATTCGATTAAACAGTATTGTTTGCATTCAACCCCCCTTCTACATACAAATTGGGACCTAACACTACCAATTATTCAAAAACAGGAAACCAACTCTAAATTTTCTTCATATCTTTGGCTGCAAATGTTATATCTTGAAGAATCAAACTGATCAACATGGGAAGTTTGATGCTAAAGCAGATGAAGGAATTTTTGTTGGATATGTTGTGGGAAAAGCATATAGAGTCTACAATCTAAGAACCAACATAGTTGTGGAATCAACACATGTTGTGTTTGATGATAAAAAGATTGAAGGACTGTAAGATGGAGATTTCCATGAGAGTCTCAAATTTGATAATGTGGAGATGGTTAGTGATGACAGTGATGATGAAAGTGATCTTAAAAATACAAAGACTCACTCACAGAAAGTTTCCATTTCTCAAATCAAAGACTCACTAACTCAGGGGGAGTTTCTCATAATCAAAACTCAGTCACACATCAAGACAACAATGAGGCTTCTTCATCTAGAACAAATCTACCTCAACAGAGAAAATGGACAAGAGATCACCCCTATGAGCTAATTATTGGTGATGCATTTTTTAGAGTTCAGACAAGGAAAGCAACTCAAGATGAATGTCTGTACAGCAGCTTCCTTTATAAGGAAGAACCAAAGAAGGTAGAAGAAGCTCTGTTAGATCCTGATTGGATTTTAGCTATGCAGGAAGAACTAAACCAATTTGAAAGGAACAATGTATGGAAGCTGGTACCCAAGCCTAAAGGAAAGAATCCAATTGACACCAAATGGGTATTTAGAAACAAGATGGATGAAAATGGCATAGTGGTCAGGAACAAAGCTAGATTGGTTGCTACGGGCTATTGTCAACGAGAAGGAATTGATTTTGATGAAACCTTTGCTCATGTTGCAAGACTTGAAGCCATCAGAATTTTCTTAGCCTATGCAGCCCATGCCAATTTCAAGGTCTATCAAATGGATGTCAAGAGTGCTTTTCTAAATGGAGATTTAGAGGAGGAAGTCTATGTCAGTCAGCCTCCTGGTTTTGAAGATCCAAATTTCCCAAATCATGTCTACTATCTTTTGAAAGCACTCTATGCATTGAAGCAAGCACCTAGAGCCTGGTATGACACTTTGTCACAGTTTCTTTTAGAGAATCACTTCACTAGAGGTACTGTAGACAAAACTTTATTCTTTAGAAATGTTAATGGCTCTAGCATACTTGTTCAAATTTATGTAGATGACATTATTTTTGGCTCTACAGATGAAAAAGTTTGCAAAAAGTTTGCCAAATTGATGCAAAGTAATTATGAAATGAGCATGATGGGAGAACTAACTTACTTTCTTGGTTTACAAGTTAAGCAAGTTAGTGATGGAATATTCATTAGTCAAACTAAATACATTTATGATCTTTTAAAGAAGTTTGAACTAATGGATTGCAAATCTGCAAAAACTCTCATGGCCACTGCAACTAAACTTGAATTAAACACTACTGAAAAGTCTGTGGATATTTCAAGTTTTAGGGGCATGGTGGGCTCACTTCTGTACTTAACAGCTAGTAGGCCAGATATAATGTTTGCTACTTGTCTTTGTGCTAGATTTCAGGCTGATCCTAGAGAATCTCACTTAATTGCTATTAAGAGAATTTTCAGATATCTCAAAGGTACACCAAAACTTGGCATTTGGTACCCTAGAGATTCTGGTTTTGATCTAACTGGTTATTCAGATGCAGATTATGCAGGTTGTAGAATTGATAGAAAATGTACAACATGAACCTGCCAATTTCTAGGAAACAAGCTAGTTTCCTGGTTCAATAAAAAGCAAAATTCAGTTTCTACTTCTACAGCAGAAGCTGAATATATTGTTGTTGTCAGTTGTTGTGCACAGATTTTGTGGATGAAAAACCAATTGCTAGACTATGGTCTGTAAGTGGAAAGAATTCTTATTTTCTGTGATAACATAAGTGCAATTGCCATTACTGAGAATCCAGTACAGCATTCAAGAACAAAGCACATAGACATCAAGTATCATTTCATTAGGGAATAAGTTATGAATGGTACTGTTGAACTATATTTTGTTCCAAGTGAAAAACAACTTGCAGATATATTTACCAAGCCACTGGATGGATCCATCTTTTCAAGGTTGGTAAGTGGGTTAGGTATGCTTAATTATTCTTGAATTGATTCAGATTTTTTTTTGCAAGTTGTAATGCAGCCAGAAATTTAATTGATTTTTCTGCCTTGGATGAAATTTTGGCCAAGTCAAAATTTACATCCCGACGGATGATCATTATCCATTGAGTTTGATCATCCATCGGAATAGAATATCTAAAATTAAATTATTTTTCTGGATTATTTTAATAACCCAACGGATCAAATGTTTTATCCTCATCCGTCGATTTGTCCAAATCATGGCCATTAATTCTCTGAACATCATCCATCGAGTTTACTTACAGTCTGTTAGTATATTTCTACGGATATTTGATAGAATTTTGACAGTTTATTTTAATTTAAATGGCTATTTTGGGCAAATTTGATTGGTTCTTTATTACTTTTGTCAGTTTATTTTTGAGAGAGTATAAAAGCAAAATTCATTTTCATTACTTTTATTTTATCATTCTCAATTCATCTGCTCTAACTTTTTTCTTTCTCAAAAGCAATTACCCTCTCTCTCTCTGCAATCTTTACTCTCTAACAATGGCACCAGTCGTCAAAATCATGTCTCAAACTGGATTTATCTATGAGAAGAACAATTTCACCGCTCTAGTGAACAAGGGGATTCAAGATTTTGGCGACTACCACAAAATGATGGATTTTGTGCAAGGCTGTAAGCTCAAATATGCCATGCTAGAATCTCCCATGATCTACTATGAAGTTGTGGAGGAAATATGGACAACTGCAGTGTACAACTTAACTGACAAGACTGTCACTTTCACTATGAAAGGTAAGGAATTATGTGTTAATAGTGACATTGTTAAAGCATGCTTTAGGATTCCTGATAATACGGTCACTACTCCACACATAGACACTGATATTGTTAACATGTTAAACTCCATGGGTTATGCACTCACCATCTCTAAATTAAGTGAAATTAAGAGACTGGGTCTTAGGAAAGAATGGAGTTACCTGTGTGATGTAGTTACTAAAGTATTTTCTGGTAAAATTAGCAATTTTGATTATGTTAATATCTCCATTGTAACACCCCCAAATCAGGGGTTGGGGATCCGGGTTGTCACGAGTTCCATTTCCCTTAATAACACTCAATCTTAATAAACAACCAACTACTATGTACTGTGACCCCATAATATACACACACCACAAGTTATAGTCTAAGAGATGAATACCAAAAATAACACAAGTCATTTTATTCCACAATTATAAGCCAGTACATCTCAAAAGGGTTTCTGAATAGATTTACATAATCTTTGCCATTATTACAATTCATAAATATACATAAGTCTGGTACATCAAAAGTTGAAAGCCTAACCTATTGGTAGTTCCTACCTCGGCTACAGCAGCATCAACGCCTAAAGAAAACTGCGGAACGTTTCCTATCCGCTCGCGCATTGGGAGCTTGGTCCTGTTTATCTTGTCTAGCTGATGTTATATGATGAAAGAATAAAGCAAGGGTGAACAACAAGCCCACCAAAATAACATGTATTGTAATTAACAATATATGAGCCTTCTCATAGTACTCATGAAAGTCTTGGTCAAGCAAACAAGAACCAAGTTTGATGTCTTAATGCGACAAGGTCGTAAAATATTCAGTATATATATATATATATATACTTTTCAAAATCTTTTAAATCCTTTGCCATGCATAATATACACAAAGTTCCAGTTTATAACTATATAAAAATATCGTTGCAAGGTGATCTCATATATCTAACCTTGTCTCAACATTTTCCTAAAAATCTTTGTCATGCCTAAGATAATCATTTACTGGATATAAGTTGAAAAGATGAAGTTACAAGATACTCCAATATACTTATATCTTTTCCGAATACTACTTCAACTACCACCGTTCAAGTTATAATCAGATTCAAAAGTTCATCACACAGATGAGACTACAAGATAAGACTTGAATAGATTCAATCTTTAAAATATCATTTGAAAGAAATGAAGTTACGAGATACTTCATTAAGTCCCGATATACATACATCTATATATATATATATCATACACCCCTTGAAAACCTCTAATATGAAAATTATATCAGAATTTTAATATCCAATGAATTTGGAAAGAAGAAAGCTTTGGCATAAACCCGATATCTTGCTGATCAGGAAAAGATGCCAATTAAGTAACCTTTTCTACTAGTAGATGGATGAATCCCCCACCGGTCATCACCCTGGCCGCATTAGGACCTTGTGCTGGACCGCCACCCGGCCTCTTACGCATTGATGGACTGCCACCTAGCCACTTACACTTTGATAGACCGTACCCGGCCTATCCCTTATGATGACTCAATTAGACGGACTTACTTCCCGAACGTTGGGCAAGTAATCAAATTCTTTTATCAAAACCGCAACCTCATTGCGAATATAAAATACACCACAGAGCCAGATCCCTCAGATTTTTAAGCGAGTATTTAAATCCCCTTCGAAAGGAAGATCTTAAATTTGGAAACGAATTTTGGGATCCGCTGTAACTTTTAAATTATTTTGAAGACTCGAAAATATTTTAAAGAATGTTTAGAGTAATGATGATTTAATAAAATAAATCAGTTCCGATATATTAGAAAATATCTGAATATTATTATTTAGATAATATTCCCATAAAGTATAATATTTATAAAATAATTGAAATAGAAGTTTTAAAACTCATACTTGAAACGAATAATAAATAACAAAAGATATACTTATACGAAAGTACGATCCTTATTTGAATAATCGAAAATAAGTTGGGTTATTATCCAAAACCATCGAATATACCTTATTCAATTAATAGGTATATATATATATATAGAAAACTATATATATATATATATATATATATATATATTATACTCGGGAACATCGACTCCCGGTTTAGAAAAATGTTCACCTTTGGGTCCGCTATACTAAGGGTATACGCAACTACTGCTTATCTCTAGCATAGGTATTATACAGTTTATAAGCATTTAAATTGATAATAGAATATCAAGATTTCACAACATGCATATATATACCATATCAACATGCTCCAATATATCGCAAGATTTCCTAATAACAGTCATGCACTTATCTGAAGATAATGAATCAATATATTTACATCACAACAACAGTATAACGGGTAGAAAACTTTCCTGAGTGACTGGGGGTGGTAAAAGGCCTGGGGCGAGTCTAGTAACCTATAAATAACATATAAGTTGGAATTAAACCACGGTCGATTAAGAAACTATACTTTAACCAATTGGACCCTAACGTTCGCTTTTGCGCTTAACGATTCACATAAGTCGCTTGAGTACCCTCGGCTCCACTATTTTTATAAAATTAATCGTTTAACTTTTTAAGGCGATTCTTTCACGAATACTCTACCAACTGACCAATTAATCTTACATAAATGTTTTGTACTGCAATTAGTCATTTAAGGACCTTAATCAAGGTTTCAAAGTTAGGCGATGGGTAAAGGTTCGTTCGCAAAATACCGTAACTTAAACCGGTCGTTTCTCCTAAACCGTAAATCGGATCTAAGCGAACGACATATCAAAATGAAGCTTGAAACATAACCTATCTAAGCCTGGAAGTGTTATTTCATAGCAGTGGGTGTTCGGGTCCAACAGTTAATTACAAAACAGTTTAAAGAAAATTGAGCATTACGACGGCTATAACCTAACGATTTCCAAAGTTTAAACTACACCAAATCATCACCAATTCAACAACAATCCAACATCCATCAACATCAAACTAAACCCATTCATCTAAGAACCATTATCATCCAAACAAACCAAACTTAAAACTAAGGGTTAAAGAGGTTATACCTTCCTTGGAGAATGGGTAGTCACTAACAAGCCTCTAGGAACCTTGATCTTTTTTTAATCAACCTTAAGCTTTCATGAAAATCAAGCAAATCAAAGTAAGTTACTATTCACTAGTATTCATCATCATATTTGATGAGTGGATTAGCTAAGCAAACCATAGAATCTTGATCTTAAACTCATGGTATAACTAAGTTATGAAATATAGGATCCAAGGAAACAAACCTTGTAATTTTCCATGGCCTAGAGCTTGAGTTTTGAAAATCTATTTCTTCATTTCTTGAAAAGGTCAAATGGAAGAAGAAAGAAATGGGGGAGAGCTTTCTCTTGCTGGTCTTTCCTTGATATTTGTGAAAAGAATGCATGGTTGTGGTTAATTATTGGCTAAATATCTTGTTTTCACTTGCTTATGTCATTACTTGCATCACTACTTTGCCACATGTCTCATTCTTGTGGTGTGATGATGTCACCTTGCTTCTAACCACATGTTTTAGCTTATCTTAGAAGCTTCCTTCTCATTCTACTTACATGTCCTTGCCCCTCTGACGTTTATTTGTTTTACGGTTCGCTTAACTCTCGTTCTCGTTGATCGTTTAAGGGATCATATCCGGGATCTTATTACTTGGGCTTCCCTAACCCTCACTTCATATTTTATAGTCCTTTAATGATCCTTGCTTATAATCCTTGAATTTAAATCATTTTAATCATGTTACCTTACACTCAATTCTTTCGGTATTTGGTGGATTTTCGGAAAAAATCAAAGTGTTCGAATTTGGATTCTGACGACCTTTACATATACTCATTTACTTTATGGAATACTAATACGATCTTAGAATTTCCATAACAGTACTCCTATATAGTGTGGTCTGATAATTTTCCTTAATCAGCATCATCAGCAAAAGTTACTATTCATCAGTGTTTCAAAAATTCCAAAAATTGGGGTTATTACAGTCTCCCCTCCTTAAAAGGATGGAATTCCATCCCGGAATCAGATAGAAAACAGTTAGGGATACTTTTCTAGCATTGCCATTTCTAACTCTCAAGTCAATTCTTCCCACATTGTGGTTTTACCATAAAACTATGACCAGTTTGATAACCATGTTCCTAAGCACTTGCTTCTTTTAATCCATAACCCAAACTGGTTGCTCCATATAAGTCAAGTCTGGTTGCATGTCTATGCGCTCACATTCTCCTATATGTCCCATATTCGGATTAAACTTCCTTAACATTGATACGTGGAACACGATATGAACTTGCTACAGGTACGAGGTAGGGCTAGTTCAATTGATAACTTCCCAATACATCTTAATATATCCAAGGGTCCAACAAATCGTGGGCTTAGCTTTTCTTTCTTTCCGAACCTCATCCATCCTTTCCAAGGGAATACCTGTAACAGCACTAGGTCCCCTACTTCATACTCTTTGTCCCTTCGTGTCAAATCAGCATACTTCTTATGTCCATCTTGGGCTACTACCAGTCATCCTCTGATTAGATCTATTATATCCTTGGTCCTTTGGACCACTGCTGGTTCGAGCATCTTGTGCTCTACCACTTCATCCTAACATAAGGGAGATCGACATTGTCTTCCCTCAAGGATCTCATAAGGTGACATCTCGATACTGACATATGATCCATTGTCGTCAGAAAACTCAATCCGCGTTAAGTGATCATTCCAAATTCTTTCAAGTCTATTGCACATACTCTAATTATAGCTTATAGTGTTATAGCTTTTGCCTCTCAATACCCACTATTTTCTAGTTCATAATCGTTACTATCTTCCATACCTCATATTATACTGTTTACACTTTTGCTCATTAGTGTTCTATAACCTTTTAATAACCGCGTCAAACTTAGTATCACGAACGCGTTAGATTCGGAATACCACCGTACTGATACCACTTCACCTCTAGCTGCTTCCATCTTTGAAAGCTTGGTCCTTCATATAGAAGTAAAAGAATTTATTGAGAGATCACTATGATCATGAACCCTTGTTATATCGCATAGCTAGTACAGAAGGTGGCCAACCTTTAGTACTTGACAAGCAATTAAACAACATGTGGTATCCTACTAGGCTTCTATCACACAGATAGATAGTCATTCGGCAATATCCCCCTTCTGGAAGGGTTGTTCTTCTCAGTTTACACGAAATGAAAAGAAGAAAGAAAAAGAACGAATTTAAGAGCATTATATAAAAAAATACTACCACAAAATATTTGGCTTGGAATCTACCTCTGAACTATGGAGGTTTATCAAAGGAGAATGAAACATATGTACATATATCAATATCAAGTATTATCGCATCACAATTCACGTGCCTGAATTTTTACTATTCCGTCCATCATTCTATGGACCCATGCTCTTGCTCGAGCTTATAAACAATCATCTTTGAAACTCCCTCGACATTGAAAAATCAAAAATGGGATTTCATTCTAGACATCGTCGTTACTAGAATTTTACGCGTGCATCACAACCTTCCACGTATAGTAATACGACTCTCTGTCGATAAGAAGGAATAAATATATCATAGGTAAATGATCGGCTTAGTTAGTCTAACGATGATTACTTATACATCACCATGACCCGATTAGTGGTACTCAATCTCAACATTCATTACAATACAAGTCTCACAGCTGTCATCATCTCATTATTCATAGACTCATTGTTGCATTACTATGGTCCACCACTGACCTACTGTAGTCATTCGTTTTCCTCGAAATCTTAATAGCTAATCATACAGAGTCCATACCTACCGTATCGAATTCTTCTAAGGAGGTAATATAATCACCATTCATGATTCATGAAGAACATTCCTGAACTTGACGTACATATGACACAAAGCAAATAAAATTGCAAAAGAGTTTTAATAAAAGCAACGATAGCAGGTTAACATCATTATTAACCATATGTCTTTACTGGGAGACATGAAGCTCAAAAGTTCATTTAGTCCTTTCGTAACATGGTCCTGGCTTATCTCAAGATAGGACCTTCTAAGATAGATAGCCCGCTCATGGCGATTACATGAATTAAATCTTTACCAAACTACTATTACGGTTGAGTATCGCACAATCATCAGAAGAAATGTCAATCTTTCACACCATAATACAACTTTCATGGTTTTAACCATCATTACTATATTCCTCTGGCACGAGCACCTATATTGCTCTCTTACACTGAGAGTATCGGCCACTTCATTGGCATTTCCTGATAGTAATAGTTCCTTACAATCAATGTCTTTTGAACGATCTTCAACTAAATTTTTTTACCTCATTTCCAATCACTGCTTGTGTGAAAATGCTCTTCCTTAATCTTTGGTAAGAAAAAAAAATTATCACCATTTTTCCATAAGTTATTGCCTTAGTCTTTAAATCTGAACATCATCACGGCTGACTTTCGATCATACTTAGGATATCTTTTATCTTGGGTCCTTCTTGTTTTCACCAATCTCGACCTTTATTGGGTCGATCTATACTTTTATGGTTCAACACATGCCACACCTGGCATTATTATAATTACTTCATATTTCCTTTATCAAAACTTTTATCTTGAGAACTTTGAATATTACCTTCCTCCTTGTAAAACCTCTAAGGTTATCCTTAAATCCTTCATCATGTACCTCTTAGGTACAGGGTATATCAAGATACCATTTACTAATACTAGAACCATTGTCTATATAGTTCTGAAAACTTCTTCCACTAGTCTTTAAAGGTTATTGTTACCTTAATCATTTCAATTCATACTGTCAAAACTCATATTGTCCCTATTATGGGTAAAATGCCAATCCTTTATGCATTCCCCTAGTGTTCATCTCAATTTATCGAGGTTTTATCCTTAATTCCTCCTTTAGAAAGGTACTTACACTTTTCCATTGATAAATCAAGTCATCTATCCCTGATAAAGGTATCTCATTCAATAATTCCCACCTTGATAGTCTAAACTTAGTTTCATGGGTAACATCCTTTTCCTAACTGAGGTCAATCCATATGGCCTCCGAAAGATAACAACAGTTATTCACTTTTCTTTCCTGATTTGGTAATGATAACAGAGATGTTCTAGAAGATATTGGTCGTGTTCAATGTGAACTTTTTAGTTCTAACTATTCATTTATCTCCATCATTTATCTCAACCGTCATCTCAATGTTGGGATATCTTTTATACCTGGCATCTCCCTTTCTGGGTATCAAGCCACCGGTCTTACATACACTTCACATTCTTGAAGGTCACTTCCTTCATCCCATTTTCCTAATATCTTATTATCCTGTCTCCTCAGTCCATTCGTGTTTCCTTATTAATCCATCAGTCTATCTCAAAGTTTTATCGAATACTCCCAACTTAAAGGGGATTAATTATACGTATCGCTTACGCCTTCAAACCTTGACTTTATCGCATGATCAGTCACCATCGCGCTGATGATGACACACTTCTCTATATTTATTGCTAGGGTTTCTTAGGGTTTCACATACCTAACTCCCTTATCGATTCTCAACTCTATTTCCTTTATATCCCTTTATACTCCTTCCCCTTTCAGTCTTCTATTTTTGTTTCTATTACAGCCATTTCATGAACCAACACAATATAAGCATTGATTTCAAACATCCCATCATTCTGGATTCGTGTCCTTCTGACGAACCTTGACGACTTTCACAATCTAGATTCATGATTCATCATACTTGTCCACGTCTGGCCTGGTTTTAAAATTCTACACTTTCTCTCTATCTTCCTTAGCCTTCCACCAGCGGGTGGCCTCTCTCTTAGGAAGGTAAGTAGAAAAACAGTCTTCTGCGTTTCGTCAATCATTTAGAATCTCAAATGATTCCTCTATTTCCTTTTGCCAGGCTCTTGCCTCGACTGGCTCAACTTGTTCCTTGGAACTCTGAGAGCTTAGCGACTTTATGGTCCTGAAAGAATTTCCCACCGCATTGTTTCCTCAGGGTGGTGGTTGGGGGTAAAAGTATAAGTTTTGTTTAGGCAGGTCCATGAATTTCCCCATAGGAGTACCATCCTGGTTCTCCCTATCTTGCTCGACTTCTGTTTTCTCAATATGACATGTTTCATCATTCTCCCATAATCAGGGTTATCTCATACGTTAAAATCCTTGTTTTCCATTTTATTATGTTATGGGTTCTTTCTTTCTTAATGGCAACCTCCCTGACTATCATATTTAGGGTTTTCCCTAAATCTTATTCCTCAAACTTTGGCTTTCATCTAAGATCCCGTCCTTAAGCTCTTGAACGTTTGGAACCCAAATTCTGTAGGAACAGCTCATTATTCCCTCATCATCTTTCTCGGTATTAATCTCTTCTCCAGTCATTGGCTCTCTGCTTTCATTCATCACTTTTTCTTGGCACAATATGATCTTTTCCAATAATTCGGGCTGCATTGCAATCTCAAACAGCTTTTCGGTATCGGCTCCGGTTACCTTCACTTCTATTTCCATTTTCTCAAAATCTCTTATCAACGCCAACATAGGGGCCGTCACCAATCTTTGCTTCCGTTCTTGAAAGTTGTTCTCTCATTTCTCTGTCCATTCGAACTTCTCAGTCTTACGAGTAAGCTGCGTTAAAGGGGTTGCTATCTTTGCAAACTTGAACAAACCTATGGTAGTTCCAGCCAATCCTACCCCTGGTAGTCGCCCTAACTACGGTTATTAATTCCTTAGCGATCATCTTTTCAGTCTCATCAGGATCCTCCATGGAATCCTCCTCAACAACCATCCCTTCTGGGAAAACATCCTTAACCTCTACATCCTTAATATGAACATCATTCGGTCTCTCGTTAAGGTGCTCCATTGGATCCACAATCTGATCTCCAATATGTAGTAAAACATCATCATGTTGTTGCTCCTGAACCTCAAGGTTCGGTGCCCCGCTAACTTATACGATAATGAACTGTGCTACTACCTTGATATTTATAAGGATTCCCGTAAGGGTTTTAACTGTCAGTACTACGTTAGGTAGTCCGACTATGAACTTGGCAAGAGTTCTTATTATCTTAGTGAACTTATTATTTTAACGTCGCATCATCTCTGAGGTTTATAACTCTTGGCTCTGATACCATTTCTGTAACACCCCCAAATCTGGGTCGGGGATCCGGGTTGTCACGAGTTCCATTTCCCTTAATAACACTCAATCTTAATAAACAACCAACTACTACGTACTGTGACCCCATAATATACACACACCACAAGTTATACCTCAGAGATAAATACCAAAAATAACACAAGTCATTTTAATCCACAATTATAAGCCAGTACATCTCAAAAGGGTTCCTGAATAGATTTACATAATCTTTTCCATTATTACAATTCGTAAATATACATAAGTCTAGTACATCAAAAGTTGAAAGCCTAGCCTATTGGTAGTTCCTACCTCGGCTACAGCAACATCAACGCCTACAGGAAACTGCGGAACGTTTTTTATCCACTCGCGAATTGGGAGCTCGGTCATGTTCATCTTGTCTAGCTGTTGTTGTATGATGAAAGAATAAAGCAAGGGTGAGCAACAAGCTCACCAAAATAACATGTATTGTAATTAACAATATATGAGCCTTCTCATAGTACTCATGAAAGTCTTGGTCAAGCAAACAAGAACCAAGTTTGATGTCTTAATGCGACAAGGTCATAAAATATTCAGTATATATATATATATATAATTTTCAAAATCTTTTAAATCCTCTGCCATGCATAATATACACGAGGTTCCAGTTAATAACTATATAAAAATATCGTTGCAAGGTGATCTCATATATCTAACCTTGTCTCAACGTTTTCCTGAAAATCTTTGTCACGCATAAGATAATCATTTAATGGATATAAGTTGAAAAGATGAAGTTACAAGATACTCCAATATACTTATATCTTTTCCGAATACTACTTGAACTACCACCGTTCAAGTTATAAGCAGATTCAAAAGTTCATCACACAGATGAGACTACAAGATAAGACTTGAATAGATTCAATCTTTAAAATATCATTTGAAAAAAATGCAGTTACGAGATATTTCATTAAGTCCCGATATATATACACCTATATATATATATCATACACTCCTTGAAAACCTCTGTTATGAAAATTATAAATAGACTTTTAATATCCAATGAATTTGGAAAGAAGAAAGCTTTGGCATAAACCCGATAT
Organism: Apium graveolens; assembly: GCF_009905375.1. NCBI lineage: Eukaryota > Viridiplantae > Streptophyta > Magnoliopsida > Apiales > Apiaceae > Apium > Apium graveolens. Next base: position 170,270,885 of record NC_133657.1, read on the forward strand.
CTTATTGATCAGGCAAAGATACCAATTAAGTAACCTTTTCTACTAGTAGATGGATGAATCCCCCACCAGTCATCATCCCGACCGTATTAGGACCTTATGCTGGACCACCACCAAGCCTCTTACGCGTTGATGGACTGCCACCCAGCCACTTACACTTTGATAGACCGTACCCGGCATGTCCCTTATGCTGACTCAATTAGACGGACTTACTTCCCGAACGTTGGGCAAGTAATCAAATTCTTTTATCGAAACCGTAACCTCGTTGCAAATATAAAATACACCACAAAGCCATATCCCTCAGATTTTTAAGCGAGTATTTAAATCCCCTTCGAAAGGAAGATCTTAAATTTGAAAACGAGTTTTGGGATCCGCTCTAACTTTTAAATCATTTTGAAGACTCAAAAACATTTTAAAGAATGTTTAGAGTAATGATGATTTAATAAAATAAATCAGTCCCGATATATTAGAAAATATCTGAATATTAAAGTATAATATTTATAAAATAATTGAAGT